>NC_080162.1:57701420-58064367 GCF_950295315.1 Erinaceus europaeus
ATTTTCAAATAACTCTCAAAATGTCCTTCCCATTGGCCCATGATTCAAATATTCCTTAACAACTCCTGAACCATGTAGTTAACAGCCTGTCTTTTCAGCCTTAATCAGTATGCTATGTTTTCCCTTATACAAGTAGCTCTTAAGTGGAATTCTGGCTTTGTAATACCCTGCTTTCATATGAATTCAATGGCCCTGGGTCATGGGAGTTATAGTTTGTAATCTGAATTTGTCAAGAGAGGAATCTAGGAACTTAATTAAGTTCCCAGAGGCCACTCAGGAAGTCAATACCCCAAACAAAGACAGACCTGTGCTTGCATCTTTGAACCACATCATTTTGTATTGTGTTGTTGTCTTGCCCTAATGATTTGATATTCTTTTTTTCTGATGCACACAGAAATCATAAGCTATGACTTTCACTTTCTATGAGTGTTTTTAACTTTTAAAATGTAGTCATTTATTTCCTATCCCAAGCCCTCTCACATGTTTGGTATGTTTTAGTAAGTGGTATACTCTGCTAGGAAAGGGATGAACAGAGAGATAGAGAAGAATGAAAGGAAGGAAGAAAAGGAGAGAGAGTGTGGAGGGGGGATTGGCTTCCGTTTCTGCTGAGATTAGTTTTTTCTCCCTGGAAAAAACAGACACATATATGGTTGGCA
Source organism: Erinaceus europaeus (assembly GCF_950295315.1). Lineage (NCBI taxonomy): Eukaryota > Metazoa > Chordata > Mammalia > Eulipotyphla > Erinaceidae > Erinaceus > Erinaceus europaeus. The sequence continues at coordinate 57,702,077 of NC_080162.1, forward strand.
GAATGAGGAAAGCAACAAAGCCTGAAGTAGCCATGTTTCCCTGTGGAATGTAGCTCTATTTCACGAATACTTAAGGGGTTTTTGTTTGTTTGTTTGTTTGTTTGTTTTTTCAAGCTGGAGCCAAGTCTTTATGTATGTTTCACAGCCAGATGGCATGAAAGAATGCATGGCTCACTCCAAATGAACTCAGAGCATGTGCTTTCACTTAAATGACACAAACCTAATAATAATAATAATAATAATAATAATAATAAAATCTGGGCTTTCCCATTATTTTCTTCTCACTAAAGAAGTTTATAGCCCATAGTACATTCTTTAATTAAATTTTGACATAAGCTACCCAACAGGGAGACAGCCAAAATAAGTCAGTTTATTCAACTTCAATTACTTGTTAGGCAAAATAAAAGACAATCAAATATAATTTTCTGACTTAAAATTTACAAACTAATGTATGAGACCTCTGAGTAATGTTGAAGTTAAAATTCTCAAAACTTTAGCTCCCGTATCCTTCTCTCATCTTATAGGGGTGGAAGAAGATATAGGCTATACTAATCTCTAGTCTCACTTTGCCCTGTGATCTCCAACTCCCTCCTTCAAGTTTCTCTCATGTTGTGAATCTACACTATGTTCTAGTTCTCACAAGTGCAGCAGCTGCTCCAACATTTTTGAGATGAGTGCCTTGAGAATTTTAGATCTTTTTCCAAGAACTTGGAAAAGCACTCTGAGACAACCCACTGACTTTACTAAATAGTACTTAAAATTTGCCTCTGGGATTTAGTGGTCTTCTGGTTTCTAGAATGAGGTTCTGAAGCCAGGATATCTTTGAAATTGTCTTCTCCCAGGGGACTTTAGAGCTGCAATATAGATTACTTTTTAGTTGATAAGAATACTTAGATAACCTATCTTCCATGAACTAAATTACTTTGATTTCTCACTTACCCCTATGATGTAGGTACCCTTCTTTTCTTCACTTGGCAGATGGAGAAAGTTACATCATTAAAATAATTCACTGAATACATGCTGAGGCCAGTACTGAAATCTAAACTGACTGTATCCAGAGATGTGTTAGGAAGGAAATGAGCAGTCCCTTTCCCTGGAGTACACCATATATTTTCCAGGATGGTAAGCATTTCCATCCACTTTTTTATGGAATTGAATTTCTAACAGCTAGAAGACCTCTGCATAGGACTCTAAACAGAGGAGCTGTTTTCTGGAACAGCCCCATTTATTTCAATAATATGTAGCAAACCTCTTACCTCCTACAAGTTTCACTCTAGTTTTAAGTTTCTACCCTTTCCTAAAACAGTACATTCTCTAACTTTTTGTTGAAAGGGAAGATTAGAGTACTTCCTACTCTACTGCCTCCTCACTGACTTGGATATATATTACATATTATATAAAATATTGAAAGACGGGACCATAGGAAGCATGCTTTTATTTTTGTAGTCTGTGATGTGTGTGTGTGTGTGTGTGTGTGTGTGTGTGTGTGTGTGTGTGTGTGTGTGTGTGTATTCTGAGATATACACCAAGAACATTAAGAGAAAACAGGAAATTCAGATCACTAAGGAAATGATTTCCAATGTTTTGGTGAAGAATAATAAAAAGAAAAAGGTAATGAGTGGGGTGGGGTGTGGGGGTGCTGGATAGACCAAAGAATGGCTAATGTAGGCTTGTTCCAATGAAGTGACTAGTCTAGTAAGTATTCACAGGTGTACACAGTCTATCTGATTCACCACTGATGTGTTCTTATGCTTTTTTGAAGTTGGTAACATAATAAACCTTATATTTAGGTTTTATAAACAGCCCTTGGAAATGTATCAAAAACATAATAGAAGTACACATATTAAATTTTCTACCTTTTGTGAGCTAGCTTTGCAGACAGAAGGACGCCAATACACAGAGTGTCTTTGTTATTCACTAGTTTATAACTATACATCACCCAATTTCACAGAGGTTCAATTTTTCTGACATTAATTACTCAATAAACTATTTCTTTTTTGTCTTCTTGCTTGTTATAGCCTCCCTCTCTTTCTTTTGTATAAGCCAAGGTTGACTGTAGTTTGTACAAATCTAGTATTTTAACTCCCCTCTCTCTCTCTCTTGCTCTCTCTCTCTCTCCCTCTCTCCCTCTCTTACCATAGCACTGCCCAACTCTGGTTGATGGTTGTTCAAGGTACTGAACCGAGGACTTTTGGAACCTTAAATATGAGACTATTTTTGCACAGTCATTCATTACCTCCCACCCTCCCCCCAACAAACAGACTAAAACCTAGCATTGTAAGTAGAATCAGAATCAACTCAGAAGGTTGTAAAATTTCTAAATGGGATAGTTGGTTGAGTGACAGAGACTCAAAACTACTATAAACAGAGATCAGGAAATTACTGCTATTATTGCCACAGCTGCTTCCAGACACCTAAGACATTATTATTACTGTGTATTATTGTGTGTGTGTTTCATGATAACATAGTCTGGTTTTGTTTGTCCCAGCAACAACCCCATTCTAACTAATTGGCACAATGTGCTTTCTGTCCAGGAGCCTTACTTTCAAGGGAATCTGGAAATGTATTACTTACTTACTTATTTTATGAGAGACACCAAAACACTGTTCTGCATGGGCCTCAAACCTAGAACCTAAAGCATGTAAGGCAAACACTTTATTGTTGAGTCAACTTTCCTGGGTGTGTGTGTGTGTGTGTGTGTGTGTGTACTCCCAAGATAGTATGAGAAAGTGAATCACATAGAAATAGGTGGAAATGGATTTTGAGTGCTAATTAACAATATCTACCATGCAACTCCCAGCTGCATGTCTTGGTGCTATTGTCACAGCATTAGGATGGTTTGGTATGAAGCGTATAACAATTTCAACCCTCATAAGGTAACTGATTAAAGTTTCCAGTAATGCCACTGTAAGCATTTACAGAGATTTCCTTTGTTAGACACTAATTGAACCACATGGGATCAGACATGCAACCTTTACTGGTTAACATACTAATTTAAACAACAGAGCTTCTCAACCCTGAGTAGAGAGTCACTTTCAGGATTAAAGCAAACACATGGGATCAGAAAAGAAAGGTTTTATGAATAATAAGCAAAGTATTTCTGATTAAATAAACCTGCTTGTTGCTCAAATCATAATTAAAACAAGAAATCAATCCTTATGTCTGTTGATGATAAGCACATGGGATAACTACCTATGTAATTCTAATTATCCATGCCAATAATAAATTATGTTAAATTGGTGCTTATCATAGTTAAGCTACAACTAAAAATAATCCAAATTTCTATTTTTATCTTCTTTCTGCTTGTTTAAGAAATCAGGAAACGTACAAATGCCATTTTACCTAGCCACCAATGCTTTGTTCTCTATACATCCTCACTGAACTAGAAAAGCAACTTACCAGTGCCAGGAACCAGACAATAATAAAAAAAAATTAGAAGGAAAATTAAGGGCACTAAATTGGAGATGACAAAAAATATATGTATCAGATAGGCTGGGAGTATGATCAACCTGTCAATGCCCAAATTATAGAAACCAGACCTTCCACCTTCTGCACTCCATAATGACCCTGGGTTCATGCTCAGAGAGATATAGAATAGGAAAACAGTCAAGGGAGGGGATGGGATACAGAGTTCTGGTAGTGGAAATTGTGTGGAACATTGTACCCCTCTTATCCTATGGTCTTGTTGATATTTTTTATTTTATAAATAATATATATATATGGCAAAGTAAAACTAAAAAGTCATAAACAGATGATGTGTATCCTTTAAGTTTATAAAGTGAATGAATAGGAGGAATAGAAGTAATTTTAATATACTAGACATCATAAAGAAGTTAAACTTATAGTAATTGATCAAAGTCATTTATAATGTAAATATACCTAAACTATAGACAAACGTCTAATTATAATTTACTATACAAAAGAGCAAGAAGTAAACATGTATTTTAAATGCTATTTACTTAATTATGGTAATATATCTAGCATAAACACAGAAATTATGGGCTGATTCAATACTGAAATAGCACAATGACTCTTAATAGCAGAGAAATCCTGATAAAAAACAGATCATAACAGAGGGATGATAAATATAGGTGAAGTAATTAACAAAAGTTCAGGGACGGCTGCTATAATGACTAGTGAGGCTTGTCATGAATAAAGCAGTTATACCTCACGAAAAATGAATTAGTCAAAATTGTTCATTTTTCTTCTTAAAATGAAAGCCAAAAAAGATAAAGCTTACACATTGGAAACTTGAATGGCATTGTTCTAGTACTGAGAATATCCTTGACACAAACCACTTGTCATACTAATAAAGTTCCACAGTAACATTCAAAAGCAATAGCTCATCTGGTGTCCATTATAAAGTAACTAGGTTCTTGCTTATAGTATTTAAATGACTGTTCAGTTTTGAGAAATGACAGAAAGTGTTGCATAGTGTCTCCTGGACTTGTGTCATATGATTTGAAATCATAGGAAGTAGTTATCTTTATTTCAACACTTTTATATTTCGTTAGATTGGAGGAAAATAAATGAATGCAATGTCTACAAAAATCATCACTGATAGACTTTAAAATAGATAAGGTTAAAAAAGATAGGAATGGACACTACTTAATGCTCAGAGGATCAGTCAATCAAGAGGACTTAACAATTATTAATATCTATGCACCCAATGAGAAGCCATCTAAATACATCAAACTTCTACTGAAAGAGCTACAACAATATATTAACAGTAACACAATCATAGTAAGGGACTTCAACACCCCACTATCTCAACTTGACAGATCATCCAGGAAGAAAATCAGTAAAGACATTAGGGAGCTAAATGAAGAGATAGATAAACTAGAACTATTGGACATTTTCAGAGTCATTCATCCCAAGAAACTGGAATACACATTTTACTCAAATCCACATGGGTCATTCTGAAGGATAGAGCATATGATAGGCCACAAAGACAGCATCAGCCAATTCAAGAGCATTGAAATCATCCCAAGCATCTTCTCAGACCACAGTGGAATTAAACTAACACTTAACAATCAACAAAAGATTAGTAACAGTCCCAAAATGTGGAAGCTCAACAGTACACTTCTTAACAACTTCTGGGTCAAAGAGGAAATCAAGGAAGAAATCAAAATGTTTCGAGAGTTCAATGAAAATGAAGACACAAGCTATCAAAATATTTGGGACACAGCTAAAGCAGTCCTAAGAGGGAAGTTCATAGCTATACAAGCACACATTAGGAAACAAGAAAAGGCACAAATAAACAGCCTGATTGCACATCTTAAAGACCTAGAAGAAGAAGAACAAAGGAACCCTAAAGCAACCAGAAGAAGGACAGAAATCACTAAAGTTAGGGCAGAAATAAATAACATTGAGAACAGGAAAACCATACAAAAGATCAATGAAAGTAAATGTTGGTTCTTCGAAAGAGTAAACAAAATCGACAAGCCTTTAGCCAGACTCACAAAACAAAAAAGGGAGAAGACCCAAATAAATCAGATAGTAAATGAAAGAGGAGATATCACAACAGACACTGCAGAAATTCAACATATCATGCGAGGCTTCTATGAACAACTATATGCCACCAAGCTAGAGAACCTGGAAGAAATGAATAATTTCCTAGATACCTACCAACTTCCAAAACTAAGTAAAGAGGAAGTGGATAACATGAACAAGGCCATCACAGCTAATGAAATTGAAACAGTTATTAAAAATCTTCCCAAAATTAAAAGTCCTGGACCAGATGGTTTTACAAATGAATTCTACAAAACTTTCAAAGAAGAACTAATACCTCTACTTTTAAAAGTCTTCCAGAAGATTGAAGACACTGGAATACTCCCTGCCAGCTTCTATGAAGCCAACATCACCCTGATACCAAAAGCAGACAGGGACACAACCAAAAAAGAAAACTACAGACCAATATCTCTGATGAACATAGATGCGAAAATATTGAACAAAATTCTAGCCAACTGGATAGAGCAGTATATCAAAAAGATTGTTCATCATGACCAAGTGGGGTTTATCCCAGGCATGCAAGGTTGGTTTAATATACGTAAATCAATCAATGTGATCCACCACATCAACAAAAGCAAGACCAAAAACCACATGGTCATATCAATAGATGCAGAGAAAGCCTTTGACAAAATACAACATCCCTTTATGATCAAAACACTACAAAAAATGGGAGTAGATGGAAAATTCCTGAAGATAGTGGAGTCTATATATAGCAAACCTACAGCCAATATCATATTCAATGGTGAAAAACTGGAAGCATTTCCCCTCAGATCAGGTACTAGACAGGGCTGCCCACTATCAACATTACTATTCAACATAGTGTTGGAAGTTCTTGCCATAGCAATCAGGCAGGAGCAAGGAATTAAAGGCATACAGATTGGAAGAGAAGTCAAACTCTCCTTATTTGCAGTTGACATGATAGTATACATGGAAAAACCTAAGGAATCCAGCAAGAAGCTTTTGGAAATCATCAGGCAATACAGTAATGTGTTAGGCTATAAAATTAACATTCAAAAGTCAGTGGCATTCCTCTATGCAAACACTAAGTTAGAAGAAATTGAAATCCAGAAATCAATTCCTTTTTCTATAGCAACAAAAACAATAAAATATCTAGGAGTAAACCTAACCAAAGAAGTGAAAGACTTGTATACTGAAAATTATGAGTCATTACTCAAAGAAATTGAAAAAGACACAAAGAAGTGGAAAGATATTCCATGTTCATGGGTTGGAAGAATTAACATCATCAAAATGAATATATTACCCAGAGCCATCTACAAATTTAGTGCTATCCCCATCAAGATCACAAGCACATTTTTTAGGAGAATAGAAAAAATGCTACAAATGTTTATCTGGAACCAGAAAAGACCTAGAATTGCCAAAACAATCTTGAGAAAAAAGAACAGAACTGGAGGCATCACACTCGCAGATCTCACACTGTATTATAGGGCCATTGTCATCAAAACTGCTTGGTACTGGAACATGAACAGACACACTGACCAGTGGAATAGAATTGAGAGCCCAGAAATGAGGCCCCACACCTATGGACATCCAATCTTTGACAAAGGGGCCCAGACTATTACATGGGGAAAGCAGAGTCTCTTCAACAAATGGTGTTGGAAACAATGGGTTGAAACATGCAGAAGAATGAAACTGAATCACTGTATTTCACCAAATACAAAAGTAAATTCCAAGTGGATCAAGGACTTGGATGTTAGACCAGAAACTATCAGATACTTAGAGGAAAATATTGGCAGAACTTTTTTCCGCATAAATTTTAAAGACATTTTCAATGAAACGAATCCAATTACAAGGAAGACTAAGGCAAGTATAAACCTATGGGACTACATCAAATTAAAAAGCTTCTTCACAGCAAAAGAAACCACTACCCAAACCAAGAGACCCCTCACTGAATGGGAGAAGATCTTTACATGCCATACATCAGATAAGAGTTTAATAACCAACATATATAAAGAGCTTGCCAGACTCAACAACAAGACAACAAATAACCCCATCCAAAAATGGGGGGAGGACTTGGACAGAATATTCACCACAGAAGAGATCCAAAAGGCTGAGAAACATATGAAAAAATGCTCCAAGTCTCTGATTGTCAGAGAAATGCAAATCAAGACAACAATGAGATATCACTTCACTCCTGTAAGAATGTCATACATCAGAAAAGGTAACAGCAGCAAATGCTGGAGAGGGTGTGGGGTCAAAGGAACCCTCCTGCACTGCTGGTGGGAATGTCAATTGGTCCAACCTCTGTGGAGAACAGTCTGGAGAACTCTCAGAAGGCTAGAAATGGACCTACCCTATGACCCTGCAATTCCCCTCCTGGGGATATATCCTAAGGAACCCAACACATCCATCCAAAAAGATCTGTGTACACATATGTTTTCGGCAGCAAAATTTGTAATAGCCAAAACCTGGAAACAACCCAGGTGTCCAACAACAGATGAGTGGCTGAGCAAGTTGTGGTATATATACACAATGGAATAGTACTCAGCTGTAAAAAATGGTGACTTCACCGTTTTCAGCCGATCTTGGATGGACCCTGAAAAAATCATGTTGAGTGAAATAAGTCAGAAACAGAAGGATGAATATGGGATGATCTCACTCTCAGGCTGAAGTTGAAAAACAAGATTAGAAAAGAAAACACAAGTAGAACCTGAAATGGAATTGGAGTATTACACCAAAGTAAAAGACTCTGGGGTGGGTGGATGGGTGGGGAGAATACAGGTCCATGAAAGATGATGAATGACATAGTGGGGGTTGTATTGTTAAATGGGAATCTGGGGAATGTTATGCATGTACAAACTATTGTATTTACTGTTGAATGTAAAACATTAATTCCCCAATAAAGAAATAAATTATTAAAAAAATAAAAATAAACATAAGATAGAAACAGCAAGTTCTGTCTCTAAATGTAATTCCCTTTTAGTAATAGAATTTATGTATATAAATGGATAGGTTAATAACCAAGAGAGGCATAATGAAATGTTTGGGTTTTTATTATTATTAGTGATTGAATAATGATTACCACGATTGTAAGATAACAGGGATACAGTTACCACCACCAGAGTTCCATGTCCCATCCCCTCTACTGGAAGTTTCCCTATTCTTTTTTTTTAAAGATTTAATTTATTTATTAATGATAAATGTAGGAGAAGAAAGAACTAGACATCACTCTGGTACATGTACTGCTGGGGATCAAACTCGGGACCTCATGCTTGAGAATCCAATGCTTTATCCACTGCACCACCTCCCGGACCACACAGCTTCCCTATTCTTTATTACTCTGGGAGTATGGGCAGATGTTAGAAGCACTGGGCAATAAACCATAGGCCCTTAATACCACACTGAGTGGCCTCCGATGGCCAGTTTCTTCATTATTTTAGACAGTAAAAAAAAAAAAAGTTTTGCAAACACTCTCATGCTTGATGCTCCACAGTCCCAGATTCAATCCCCTGCACCACTATAAACCACAGTTGAGCAGTGCTCTGGAAAAAAAAAAAATCATCACTGATAAATGAATTAGAAACCATGGGTGGATCCAAGTTATTATCTGGGGAGATGATGTCATGGCAGCAAAAAAAGACAAGAAAGGTGGATCAGGAAAGAGAGTAGTTCCCAAATATAGGAAAGGTATATAAATATTGTTGATTGTAAACTCCACTGATTTGATCTGGGGCCTATATTCAGCTTAGGAGCCTATGTGACCTCTGCATCCCTGTAGATCTGAGCTCACATTCTATGGTCATGAGTAGGAATGTTCCAAGTTGCCCCAATAACAGGACCCATCTTCCTCCAGTGGAGCATTGAGTATGCTGTCCATCCTCCCTTCAGAGGATGGAACATTCTCTGCCGTTGTTGATCAACGTTGATGGGGAACTGCAAAGGGATCTATTGTGTTGTTCCTGATAGAGATGACCAGTAACAGTGGAGAGAGGGATCTAGTCAAGGTCTAGACCCATGATGTCTATTTGGGAATCTCAGGACTCCCCGACTAGGGCCCCAGTTGATGGGGTGGACTGAAAATGACTAAAGAGTCATGATTAAAGTATGCCAGTATTTTGCCCTTATTCAGCTTTTGCAGTCTTTACTTTGATAAGGTTAGCTTTGTAGTGAGTGAGGGAAGTATAATAGAAAAAAGGTGAGGAGGGTATCTAAGGCTAAGTAAACACTATTTCATTGAAAACTTTATAGTGTCTTTTTAGGTCTTTCTACTTGCTGCATATACTGACTCACTACAGACTATTGTGCACTTTTGCTTTCAGGTATGTATTTTGCCCTAATTTATGTGAACATATGCCCTATCTCATGGGATCTGGTCTATATCTAGGTTTTGGGACTTTGTTAGGAAGTGAACCACCTGAAATGGAATTAGAGAATCCTATGAAAGGAAAGGTCTCACCCCAGTAATGAGGCTGAAGGGCATATCAGATGTTGGGCTCAGGGGAAAAAAAAAAACTAGTATAGTCATGGGCCCTTTGGGATATAACTAAAATAGGTCTATCTACAAAACGGAGGCACCCCCCCCCTCCAACTCATCATCTGAACTATTTCAACCTTTAGGTTCATGATTAGTCAACAATTTCTTTGGCTTTATATGTTAACTCTCTTTTCAGCCACCAGGTTCCAGATGCTACCATGATGCCTGCTGGCCTTCCCTGAACAGACAACCCCACCTATGTGTTCTGGATCCCCACTTTTCCAGAGCCCTGCCACACTAAAGAAAGAGACAGGCTGGGAGTATGGATCGACCTGTCAAAGACCATGTTCATCAGGGAAGCAATTACAGAAGCCAGACCTTCCACCCTCTTAACCCCATAATGACCCTCTGTCCATACTCCAAGAGGGATAAATAATAATAAAACTATCAGGGGAGGAGATGGGATATGGAGTTCTGGTGGTGAGAATCGTGTGGAGTTTGTACCCCTATTATCCTATGTTTTTTGTCAGTGTTTGCTTTTTATAAAGAAAAATAAAAAAAAAAAGAAGAAAGAAAAGAAAAGAAAAGAAATCATGGGAAAATTGAAAGTAAGGCCAGTAGTTGAGTTACTACTATCTTCAAAATCTATAATGCATTTAAATAAGTTGCATGAACTTCTCTAGGTAAATAGGTATGCAGGCATGGATTTGAGGAATTGGGTGGAAGAAAGGATGAATGGGAGGAAGGAAGGAAGGAGGGGATGAAGAATAAATGTTTGGCTTACACTAAACCATTACTAAGACCATATTCAGAGATTACGTTTATAACTATTAAAACTCAAGTTATTATAACATTGTTGAAAACTCTTTTCAAAGGACCTCTTTCCTTTAACTCACATCTTATAGTCTCCCCTTAACATTACATCACATGAAAAAACAACAAATGTTGGAGAGAATGTGGGGAAAATAGGACATTTCTACAGTCATGGTAGGAGTGTAAATTGGTCCAACCATTGTGGAAAATAGTATGGATATTTCTCAAAACATTAGAAATACGACCCAACAAGTTATCTACTGGGAATTTATCCAAAGGGAGCAAAAACACCTGTTCAAAGAGATCTATGTACACCTATGTTAGTAGCAGCACAATTTTGAACACAATCAATCCAGATATTCAATAACAGATGAATGGCTGAAAATGTGGTGATATATAGCTCAGATGTTAAAAATGAAGTCATCTGCTTTGTTTCATCTGAGACAGAATTTGAAGTCATCATGTTTAAGTGTAATAAACCAAAAAAAGAAAAAAAATACCATATGATTTCACTTATAGGTGGAACTTAAGAAAAAAGTACAAAAAGGGAAAATACAAAATTAAACTTGAACTGAGTAGGATGTATTACAACAATGCAGAGGACTTTGAGGAAGGAAAGAAAGGGAGGGGATGGGAAGGACTTGGTTTCTATATACATCATGGTGGAAAAGCACCTAATTTGGGATGGAGAATCTTATGCAAAGAACTTTCACTGGGAGATGAGAAACTAACCTAATGCATCAACAAATTTATTATAAAATATTAACCCCCAATAAAATGATGAAAATACTATGTAAAGTGGGATATATTCATATATGTCACATATATAATCACAAATACATATATATCACAAGTATATATTATATATACATATATATCACAGTTTGAATTTTATTGGGTTGTGATTGCATCACATTTATTTTTTCATTTCATAGGACCCTCTTATCAATGAATTGTGAGTTCTTAGGGGTAAAGCTATTATTTCCATGCTTATATGTACATTATCAGATCAAAGTGAATGACTTTGCACAGAGTACATGCCCAATAGTTGGACACACACACTCCATATCCATCAGTCTTGTGAAACATAAACATGGATATTTTCATTAAAGCATTTCATAAAATTGTTTATATGGAACTCAAAGGAACTGTGACATCCTCTAGGGGGTCACTTGGAGGTGCTGGGGATTGAACCCAGGGGCCTCATGCATGCTAAGCACACGCTCTACCACTGAACTACACCCCCTGCCATTGGGGGTCACTTGGGAGTATCTCTCTTCCCTTATATACTAGAGATGTTTTTGCTCAATGTGTATTAACTTTTTATTTTAGTTTCAGACTCTTATAATAATGAATCATAATTTGGACTTAAATATACTTTTACTCAATAAATCAATTGTAGTTATGTTCACAGAAATAAAGACATTGTTATGAATATTCTTTTATGTGAATTTGAAGTCACACCATAATGATCTATTGAGAAAACCCTTTGTGTTCCATGGATAAAGTTAAATGGAGATAAACTTGAAGTTCCAATGAAATTGACTAAATTGCGTCAACTCTTTAAACTCCTTGCCCCAATTTGACTCTTCCAACCCAGCTGGTGGTTTCAAGCCAAGTCTACAAAAGAATCTATAAGAGAACAGCTACATAGCATCCTGCCCCTGAGGTGAACAAACTTAGTTGAGGGTAATTTACAGAGTTGGAAAAAGACCACTCTCTACTTCACATTGTGTGCATGGCCAAAGGGCACCTACATTTACTGTTGATGTTTTGTGTGAAAATTAAACTCACTTGCAGCATTTCTACTCCATTACCTATTAAAAGAGTTATGCAACCTGAATCCTTAATGGACTTAATCAGCAGGATAACATGACATTTTCCCACCCTGTTTTAAGGATGAGGTATAATACAAAGACAGTATAGAGACATCTCTGCCCATGAGGACTTTCTAATCTAGTTTTAGAGATGAGAGGGTCAGAAAACTACCATAGTGTGTGATATGTCTACTAAAAAGATTTTCACATCATGGCTCTGTTATTTTAAAATAACTTAATGTCACTTAAGTTTGGATTCAAAATTATTTTTTCCAAAATACTTAGGAAATTAAATCACCCGTTTTCAGGAAAGGCACATAAGGAGGGTAGAGAATTTTTTAATGTGTCTTGATTTTATCATCTTGTCTGCCTCATTTTTTCTTTCCTGCCTGACTTCCTTTAACTCTGTACTCTGATGATCTCTGTATGTCAAAATCTTCTAGAAAATACCTGAAATAAGCTAATACATTCAATTTCCTATATGAAAATAGCTTAAAGAGATAATATTATCTTTTTTATCATCAGTATCAATGGTAAAACCAGTATAACTAATGCTGGATACTGTATTAAGTGGTTTTCTTGGGTCATGTAGTTATTTCAGCCATAGTCCTAGAAATAAATACAATTATAAAGAAAAATATCAGGTCAGGAGTGAGAGGTTTTATGGAAGAAAAGTGAGTAGTTTGACATTTCCACTGTATAAAATCACTTCAAAGTACTGACTGCTCTGGATTTGATATTGAGGGAGACATTTCACACTACATCTACAGTCACAGGTACAAATTAGTTTATTTCTGAATTCCTGACAACTGAGCCAAATTTATTCTTTCCTTTTTCCAAATTATTTGTTTTTGACTTAGAAAAGAAATATATTGGGTAAAGCTTAACTGAATTCAAAACCACCCTTAATTCAAAACTTGTTACCTTTAGTGATTTTTGAAAATATTTAGTTGTGGAATGTTGAATGTTGAGATTCTTGATTCAACATAGGAACAGATATAACAAAAGACAGTGAATCATAGAACATAAATATGCAGAAAAAAACTAAGTTCTTGAGAGATCATTTGAGATTAAGGTATATTTGAGTAATTTCTCTCAAAACTGCAACTGAGATTTGAAAAAAGAGATTCCACATATCCCTGTGAACGAAGAAAAAAATAAATTATGGAGGCATCTCCTACAGTCTGTCAGAAAGAGCATAGAGAGTGAATGAGGATCACAGAGCCAAGATGGTGACTTGAGAGCAACAGCTACCGTGAGCTCCAAAAAGCAGCAGCTTATGACCTGGGATTCTCTGGATAGGGTAGGACACTGGGCTGTCTGTAGGAGGGTGAACACGGGCTGGCCAGGATGGCACCATAATAGATTCCCATAACTCACTCTAGTGCTGACAAACAGAGGCTAGGGGGGCAAAGAAAAGAAAATATTTTGATTATTTCTGAACTCACCCCTCCCCCACACCCCAGAACCAGCCCACAGGGGTTGGACAGCCCCTTCTAGCAGGCTTCTCGCTGAACTATTTTCTTTACCAAGATTCCTGACTCACCAGAGTGTCATTCTAAGCCTTTTCCTTTTTGTTTAACCTCTCTATTTTAAAGTGGCTGGAGCTCTATTTGAATGACAAAATACCTGGCCAATCAGAACCTCATCCCTGCCTGGGAATGACTACCTGGAGTCGTTTGTTGTTGTTGTTGTTTGTTTTTTGTTTTTATACTTCTTACAAACAAACAACAACAACAACAACAACAAACAACTCCAGGTAGTCTTTCCCAGGCAGGGATGAGGTCATTCAAATAGAGCTCCAGCCACTTTAAAATAGAGAGGTTAAACAAAAAGGAAAAGGCTTAGAAAGACAAATAAAGAGGTACAAGAGCTCAAAAAGAGATTGAGAGATACTGAAAATAACAACAGAGACATATGGAATAATTTCAAAGGAAGTAACATTCATATAATTGGCCTACCAGAGGAAGACAGAGAGAAAGGGGAAAGAAATATTCTAGAGCAAGTAATAGAAGAAAATTTCCCAGACCTAAACAACAGAAATGACATTAAGATTCAAGAGGCCCAGAGAGTCCCAAACAGAATCAACCCAGACCTGAAGACACCAAGACACATAATAGTTACAATGAAGAGAAGTAAGGATAAAGAAAGGATCCTAAAGGCTGCAAGAGAAAAAACAAAAAGTCACATACAAGGGAAAACCCCATAAGATTATCAGCAGACTTCTCCACTCAAACTCTAAAAGCCAGAAGAGAATGCAAGATATCTATCAAGCCCAGAATGAAAAAGGGTTTCAACCAAGGATAATATATCATGATAGACCTTCATTCAAACTAGATGGAGGGATTAAAACCTTCTCAGACGTACAACAGTTAAAGAGGCAACCATAAGCAAGCCTGCCCTGAAAGAGGTACTAATAGACTAACATCTCTTATAAACAAGAACATTACTATAATACTTGCCAAATATCAGAGCAAATAAAAAACTGTTGAATAATTGCATTACAATACATTAAATCCATAATATCAATAAATATCAATGGATTAAACTCAGCCATTAAAAGGCACAGAGTGGGAGGATGGATGAGAAAACACAACACAACCATATGCTGCTTGCAAGAATCCCACCTGACCCAACAAGAGAAACACAGACTTAAAGTAAAAGGATGGAAAACTATTGTACAGGCTAATGGACCACAAAAAAAGGCAGGGACAGCCATTCTCATCTCTGACACAATAGACTTTAAATTAAATAAAGTAATAAAATATAGGCAAGGCCATTACATAATGATTAGAGGACCATTCAACCAAGAAGATTTTTAACAATTATTAACATCTATGCACACAATGAGGGATAATCTAAATACATCAAATACCTACTGAAAGAACTATAAAATTTCACCAATAGTAATACAATAATATTGGGAGACTTCAACACCCCACTTTCACACTTAGATCAATGAAGCAGAGAATCAACAAAGAAAAAAGAGAATTAAATGAAGAGATGGACAAACTAGACCTCCTGGACATTGTCAGAGTTATTCACCCCAAAAAACTGGGGTGTCCACTATCACCATTATTCTTCAACATAGCATTGGAAGTACTTGCCATAGCAATCAGGCAAGAGAAAGGAATCAAAGGAATACAGATTAGAAGGGAAGAAGTCAAGCTCTCACTATTTGCAGATGATATGATAGTATATATAGAAAAACCTAAAGAATCCAGCAGAAAACTACTTGAAGTTATTAGGCAATATAGCAAGGTGCCAGGCTACAATATTAATGTATAAAAACCAGTGGTATTTCTTTATGCAAATACTAAATATGAAGAAGTAGACATCCAGAAATCACTCCCATTCACTGTTGCAGCAAAATCAATAAAATACCTAGAAATTAATTTGACCAAATAAGTGAAATATTTGTATGCTGAAAACTATGAGTCACTATTCAAGGAAATAGAAAATGATACTAAGAAATGGAATGACATCCCACGTTCATGGATTAGAAGAATTAATATCCTCAAAATGAATATTCTCCCCAGAG
The DNA here is from genome assembly GCF_950295315.1 of Erinaceus europaeus. Classification (NCBI taxonomy): domain Eukaryota; kingdom Metazoa; phylum Chordata; class Mammalia; order Eulipotyphla; family Erinaceidae; genus Erinaceus; species Erinaceus europaeus. The sequence goes on from NC_080162.1 coordinate 57,718,191, forward strand.
CCATATACAAATTTAACGTGATACCCATCAAAGTTCCATCAAGCTTATTTAAGAGGATAGAACAAAAATTGCAATCATTTATCTGCAACCAGAAAACACCTAGAATTGCCAAAACAATCTTGAGGAAAAGAAACAGCATAAAGTTGACTAAGGAGAAGATGGTAAAGTGGGAGTGAATTAGATAAGGTCTTGTTAATCTATGTCAAAATACGTCTCTTAAACAACTAAAATAGTTAAACTTATTAAGATTCAATATGATCAGCTAATGGAGAAGAATTAAAATTCTCATATACTTCAAGTTAGAGAATAAATTTATATAGTATAGAGAAATGTTAATGCTGACATAGGAATACTCTATGATCCAGCAATTCTGTTTAGTACACATTTAACAGAAATGTGAGCACACTTCATCCAGAGACATATTAAGAATATATCAGCACAATTCATTATAGCTCAAACTGCATATTACTGCAAATTCATTAATAGTAAAATGGGTAATTAAATTGTATGATGGTCACACAAAATGATACTGTGTAACTTCAACAAGAACTGATAAACTATAACTCGAAGTATTGACATGAATGGCTTTCAAAAATATGCTAAATTAAAGAAGTTGAACACAAAAAGGTACAAACTGTATTTTCCACTTATATAAATTACTCAAATAGGTATAAGTTATCAAATCACAACTTGAGACCCTTTGCAGGAAATGCTCACCTGTGAAGCTCTGATGCTTATATAATAAAATTTTGAGCCCAGAATTTCTGTTATTCTGTTCAAAGTACTATACATGTTAGTGACTGCTTCTAGATCCTTCTAGATAGCTTAGCCCATTTCCCAGTCAAATACTATCAATGTCTTCTGCTAACATCTAGTAAAAATGACATCTTTCCCAGTCAACCTAAATTTCTACAAACAAAATGGTAATATGAAAAAAAAAAGGTTGCTGCTTTACACTACTAAATTTTGAGAAGTTTCCTATACAGTGATGCATAAATAGAATGCCTCCCAGTTCAACAGGAGTAGGATAACTTTGTTTTTTCATTCTTGTGTTGTTACTTCCATGCTCCAGTTAGAGACAATTAAAACATGAGTGCCAGGATTGGGCAACAGCTGAGCACACCAGTTTACATGTGCCTGTTAACCATGGTTCTTACCTAAGTTCAAGCCCTAGTCCCCAAATATAGGGAAGAATTTTTTTTTAATTTTTTATTATCTTTATTAATTTGCTGGCTAGAGACAGCCAGAAATTAAGAGGAAAGGGGGTGATAGAGAGGGAGAGAGATACCCGCAGCACTGCTTCACTACTTTCAAAACTTTTCCCGTGCAGGTGGAGACTGGGGGCTGGCTTGAACCCTAGCTCTTGTGCTTTTTTACATGTATGCCCAACCAGGTGTGCCACCACCCAGACCTGGGAAGAATTTTTACAAGCAGTTAATCAGTGTTTCAGGCGTATTTCTTTCTCTCTTCCTCTCAGAAAGCCAAGTGTACTGGGTTCGACACTGCATTTAGCAGATTATTAAAGGTCAGATCATGAGGTAGATATTCAACTGCTCTAAATCTCAGTTTGTTTAAATGCAAAATCAAAATAAAAACTGAGATGTTTATTTGGCTACCTTGAGACTCAAATATAGATGTAAACAAAAATCCAATAGCTTCAGGAACTAAGAAATTGATAAATGCATTTTCTGATAAATGAATAGTAAATTGAAAGTATAAAATCCCATAGCTCTAGTAGTGAATTGCCCTTATAAATTATATCTCTACTATATATACTGTATCCCTTCTCCATTCTTTTTTCCATTTTTGTTACCATAATCCAATTAAGTTATTTTGAATTTTTTCATATAACTCTTACCAATGACTTTCTACTCATCTTGTCACTCTCCATGGCATTACCTGTAATCTTCCTAATACAAAACTTGAAACTTAACATTGAAAACATTCCATAGATTATCCTACCTTTCTTTTACAATCATTTCTGTTAGCTCTTCTCTTCTTGTAACATAATTTTTCATCTATAAGTACAAGTTTATGCTTTTTATACTTCTTTATTGGGGAATTAATGTTTTACATTCAACAATAAATACAATAGTTTGTACATACATAACATTTCCCAGTTTTCCATATAACAATACAACCCCCACTAGGTCCTCTGTCATCCTTCTTGGATCTGTATTCTCCCCACTCACCCAGCCTAGAGTCTTTTACTTTGGTGCAATATGCCAATTCCAGTTCAGGTTCTACTTGTGTTTCCTTATCTGATCTTTTTTTTCAACTTCTGCCTGAGAGTGAGATCATCCCATATCCATCCTTCTGTTTCTGACTTATTTCTCTTAACATGAATTTTTCAAGATCCATCCAAGATCGGCTGAAAACGGTGAAGTCACCATTTTTTTACAGCTGAGTAATACATATACACATACACATACACATACACACATACACATACACATACATAATACACATACATATACATATATATACCACAACTTGCTCAGCCACTCATCTGTTGTTGGACACCTGGGTTGCTTCCAGGTTTTGACTATTACAAATTGTGCTGCCAAGAACATATGTGTACAGAGATCTTTTTGGATGGGTGTGTTAGGTTCCTTAGATTTATCCCCTGCAGAGGAATTACAGGATCATAGGGTGGGTCCATTTCTAGCTTTCTGAGAGTTCTCCACACTGTTCTCCACTGAGGTTGGACCAATTGACATTCCCACAAGCAGTGCAGGAGGGTTCCTTTGACCCCATAACCTCTCCAGCATTTGCTGCTGTTACCTTTTCTGATGTATGACATTCTCCCAGGAGTGAAGTGGTATCTCATTGTTGTCTTTATTTGCATTTCTCTGACAATCAGTGACTTGGAGAATTTTTTCATGTGTTTCTCGGCCTTTTGGATCTCTTTTGTGGTAAATATTCTGTCCAAGTCCTCCCCCCATTTTTGGATGGGGTTATTTGTTGTTGAGTTTATGCTTTTTAATATGATCCAAATCACTGTCCATGCCACTCTACCTGGGCCAAATGCTTTTTCACCGTCTATACCTATTAAAATTGTGTTCAGCGTGAAGGTGCATTCAAACTTCAACCTGTCAATCCTGTCAATTAATTTGTTTTGCTAACTCTCTCCTTGAGAAAATTTTTCTCATCATGTTTCTCTGTTAAGATCCTACTTATTTCTACAACTCTCTCTCATTCCTGTGAAACTCCATAATTATGAAAGTGGACTTCTCTTATAACTGCCTTAACTAATCACATATTACACTTACCTGTACTTTTCTGAACTTGTCTAATACAATGCAAGACTTGTATCTCTAGCCTTAGAGACAGGCACATAGTGGGAATTTTATAAACATTCAGTGAATCACACCAACAAAGTTCATTGTTAAGGATTTAATGGCAATAAATCCAGGGCCTTGTCAAGAGTTTTCATGCCAAACACCATTTTTGTTGTGTCTAAATAATTTGAAAATTATCTGCATCTCAACTGATGTGAAATCACTTCTATTTTTATACATCTCTAAGAAAAGACACTTTACTGCCCCTTTCAGTAACATATATCCTAGTGTATAATAAGCTCTAATACCAGAATTATCTCACTCAGCTTAACCTAAATCCTTCATGTTGCAGACTGAGCTGTTTGTCATGGGTTGTTCCAAATAAAAGTAAAAAACAAACAAACAAACAAACAAATAAATAATGTGGTGATCACTTAGCATGATCTGCCAACTTTTCTTTGCAACTAAATGCTCTTTTTTCCACCTGTATTGCCAAAGCAGGTGCACAATATTACCACCAAATGACTGATCCAAGGACAGATGCTTGGCTCAAGTTGAGCCAATAAATCTTTACCCCAGATTTTTCTCTTCCCTGAGGTCATACAGAAAATGTCAGGTTAGTCTTTCTTCCAGTACCTGAGGATATCTGATATAAATCTCACAAGCTATCAGTTGTCATGGCCGATGCTATGGGGAGAAAGTCAAGACTTGGAGGAAAGAGAAGAAAGTTCTGTGAGAAGAGCTGGAGAGAAAATCCAGAAACCTTCTTCCAATCATTCCAGAGACCCAACTATAGCATTTTCCCCCAACGTATAATGTTTATTTCTTGGATTCTATTATTCATCAAAGTAAACGCTGTGCTTAGCTAGTTCTTATGTTTCTCTCAGCTGCAACCAAAAATTTTCTCACCACCATTTTCATTAGCATATATACATCTCTCTGCCCATATATGTATATATATGTAGATACATGCAGCTGCATGTATAGATGCATGCAACTTATCTTCTTCATTTGTTCTTTGTTTCTAAAGCTACAATAGTCACCCTTTAATATTCAGTTTAGATCTTAACATTCCAGAGAAAACATCCCTGAATTTCCTTCCACCAAACTAGCCAGTACAAGTAGCCTCTATTAAATTAAAAACCTTGAAATCAATGAATCATCTTACTTTTGTGCATAAAATACTATGTCTTCTCTGAAAGCCCAGGGGTTTGCAGGGTGCCGGGCATATAGTATTTTACATTTTTTGTTTTATTAGTGACTTAATATTGATTTATAAAATTATAAGACAAAAGAGATTTAATTTCACATCATTCCCACTACTAGAGTTCTTTGTCCTCATACCCTGCATTGGGAAACTGTGGTAGTTCTCTCAAGGTCACAGATGTATATTTACTATTTGTTTCTGTAACTATATATATTTGTATATATTTGCCTATTTTCCTATGATACTGCCTTGCTTTCCTTTTTAAATCATACCTACACCTATTGCTACTTCTGAATGTTCTTCTTTTTTTCCTCTTCTTTATTCAGGACTTGATGGAATTGGAGCTTAGAGCCTTCTGGTTGTCTTCTTCTAAAATTTCTTCCCCTCTGGGAACATGGACCAACATTCTGTATGGGGTGTAGAACATAGAGTTCTGGCTTCTGTAATTTCTTCGCCACTGGACAAGGACATTAGCAGACGATCCATACTCCAGCCTGTTTCTGTCTTTCCCTAGTCGGGTAGAGCTCTGGATAAGTGAGGTTCTGAGACACATTGGTGAGGCTGTCTGCCCTGGGTAGTCAGGAGATAATCATTATAGCATCTGCAACTTGGTGGCTTAAAGGTGGTAAGATATAAGGCAGGACAAAATGATTAATAAATAGGAACCAAAAGGTAAGGATATAGCAGAAAAGAATAGGGATCTTGAGGTAGAAAGGATCTAGGAAGTCTATTTTAGGTATGTTCTTAGGGACCCATACTTTAATAGTTTTAACTTGAGTTTGATAGCTAAAACAAAGGTGGACTAAAAATATTGTCTGGGATAGAGGGGCGGGCAGTAACACAGCGGGTTAGGTGCACATGGTATGAATTACAAGGACCGACATAAAGATCCTGGTTCGAGTCCCATGCTCCCTACCTGCAGGGGCTTCATTTCACAAGGAGTGAAGCAGGTCTGCAGGTGTCTTTCTCTTCCCTTCTCTCTGCCCTATCCAGCAACAACAACAGCAATGGCAACAATAAAAATAACAACAATAACAAGGGCAACAAAAACGGGGGAAAGATAAATAAAATATTGTCTGGGAAAAGAGTGGGAGAGTTGAGAATAGGTCTAGTAAATTGGATTAGAGCAGAGAGTTGCTTTCAATCTTGAGGAAAATCTGTAAGTAAAATTAACCTGATCCAGGACCCATATATATTCATATTTAGCAAAGGAGCCTGTGTAACCTCCTAGTCACTCACTGTCAGTCTGAGCTCCCAGTACATGGTCACTACTGGGAATATTCTAGGTGCTCTCGTTTCAGGACCAATGTTCCTTGAGTGTCAGGATAGGATGGTCCGGCCTCCCTTCAGAGAGTGGGGCAGTCCTTACCATTGCCACTTTATAGTAAGGACAGGTTTCCGGAATGGCCTACAGTGGGTTTATAGCTTATAGTCTTTATACTTTTTTATTTGTGGAATATGAATGATAAGAGAATGTTCACTTTTCACACATATATGGCATGAAAACATCCTATATTTGATAAATACTTTGCAATTTGTTAAGTTTGCCTACCCCTTATAAGTAACTACAGTGGTATTTATCAATCTAATTAAATTTCTGATTTTGCTTTGCAAAGTAGAATGACTACAATGTTTTCACCTATTAAACATTGAATCAACTTTGTGCCAATTGTCGTGATGGCACATAATTCATTAACCTTATTTTTCTACAGAAATTACAATAAATACCCTTAAATATTCCTTGGTTACCCTGAAAAAACTTAAATGGCACTTTCTAAGCTCCACACCATATCTATTTTCTCCTTCCTTCTGTATTGTCTAACAGTGTATGTTCTGTCCCTGATCTGTCAAAGTATGCTTGAATAATGTTGTTCTTACCACCACATCAGTCTAACTGAGCCTCAACATATGCTAGTACAATACAATAGATAAAAACAAATGCCAGGAGAAAGATGACAAGAAATGAACCATAAAGTCTGATAGCCTAAAATGAAAAACATCCCGGCAGAAACTATCCTGCAAAACAGGAACAAAATCTTGAAAAGTGGAGGATAGGGATCAGACTCGAATCCAGAGGTGACACTGGAAGATTTCATTGTAACATGATTCAGGAGATGTATACTAGTGACTATTGTTAGACTAATTGATTAGTTCCAACATGCTCAGTCTGAACAGAAAGGAAGTATTAGTATCCAGGGAGGAGTGAAGTTGGGAAGCAGAAGACTGTACATATATACTACTCCAATAGCCCTGTGCAGATAAAGAAATTTTATAAAGCTACACCAATAAAGTAACTAGAAACAAATAAACAAAACAAAGAAACAAAAAACCACTACAGTATCTTCATGATAAACCCAGGAAATGATGTAGGTCTATAATTTCTAAATATAATTGGAAGAACATTTTTACTAACTTGAGGAATAGTAGAAAATGTTGTAAGAAGCAAAGGGAGGAGAATTAATCACAATAGAATCAATGTTTCAATTTAGAGCTTAAAGGAAAAAAAAATAAATCAACATCTGGGGTTGTGGCAGGCAAGGGATACAGTTACATTTGGGGAAGTTGTTAGAGCAAGTGGTTAAACAGGCTAGTTCTAATATGCTTCCAGGAAACATTCTAAGAGCTGATATTAGGATAAATGTAGAGAGACTCTTCTTTGATACTTTCTTCATCATAAAGGGTAGAGATATGCCACCACCTCCACCACTTTGGTGCTGTGTCACCATGATTTTTCTCTCTGTGTCTCTTGATTATCTCTATGTATCTAAAAAAGTTGACCTGAAGCTGTGAAGATCCATATCAGAATATTATGTTTGTTTGTTTTCATTTTATTACTTTATTTTTTAAAAGACAAATGGATTTCATTTTATTTGTTGGCAGAGTCAGGACCTCACACATGAATAGTTTCTTGTTCACATGCTGCTTTTGTGTTCACAAAGACAGAAGGAGGGAAAGACACCAACAGCACTGGTGGGTCCTCCAAACCACAGCACCTCCCAAATTCCAGGGCTAAAACCTGGGCCATACATGGGAAGGCATGCACTCACTCTGCCTGTGTACTATCCCTCCAGCCCTGATTTAATCATTTCTTTTCTTTGATTCTTTATATTACTCACATGTATGAGATAATATGGTACTTATACTTTTGATTTATTCCACTTTAGTAACTACCTCTGTTTTAGCTCATCTCTGCTTTAATATAGTCTCTTGGGAAAGTTACTTACATTTTTATTTTACTACATCTTTTCCAAACATTCCAGCTTAGGATTTCCTCACAAGCATCTTTGATCTCTGTTTCCTTCCTTCCTTCCTTCCTTCCTTCCTTCCTTCCTTCCTTCCTTCCTTCCTTCCTTCCTTCTTTTCTTTCTTTCTTTCTTTCTTTCTTTCTTTCTTTCTTTCTTTCTTTCTTTCTTTCTTTTCTTTCTCTTTCCTCTTCTTCTCCATCCCCTTCCCCTTCCTTTCCTTCTCCTTCTTCTCTTCTTCCTCTCTCTTCTTCTTCTCCTCCTCCTCCTCCTCCTTCTTCTCCTTCTCCCCCCCTCCTGCTCCTCCTACTTCCTCCTCCTCCTTCTTTTTAACATGTGGGGCCTGGTGGTGGTTGAGCACATGTTACAAGCCACAAGGGCCAGAGTTTGAGCCCCTTGTTCCCCCTTGCAGGAGGAAAGCTTTGCAAGTGGTGAAACAGTGCTGCAGGTGTCTCACTGACTCTCTGTCTCCCACTTTCCATTTGCTTCTGTGGTCACCCAGATTTTTATCACTGAATTTGTTCCTTTAGTTGGAAAGGAATTTTTTTCAAACTATTTTATTATATACCTAAAGTATCTTCCCTTTATATTTTTAAAATTTCTATTAATTTAATAATTATTGACAAGATTGTGGTATAAGAGGGGTACAATTCATATAACTCTCACCACCGGAGTTCCATAGCCCACCCCCTCCATTGGAAGGTTCCTTATTATTTATTCTTCTGGGGATATGGACCAAAGATCTTTATGGAGTGTAGAAGGTGGAAGGTTTGTCTTCTGTAATTGCTTCTCTGCTGGACATCAGTATTGACAGATTGATACACACCCCTAGACTGTTTCTATTTCTCCTTAGTGGGGTAGAGCTCTGGGAAGGTGGGGTTCCAGGTCATATTGGTGAGGTTGTCTGCCTAGGGAAGTCAGGTTGGTGTCATGGTAGCATCTGTAACTTGGTGGCTATTAGTGATCTAATATTGATTTATAAAGTTATAAGATAAGAACTCCACACCTTTCCCACCACCAGAATTCTGCGTCCCCATTCTCTGCACTGGAAACTATACTCGTTCTCCCAAGATCACAGAGAAATATTGACTATTATTTCTATAACTATATATATTTTGACATACATTTGCCCTTTTTTTTTCTATGATCCTGTTTTCCTCTTCTTTTCTAAGTCACATCAACTACTTTTGAGTATCCTTCCCCCCACTTTTTTTTTTCCTCTTCCCTCTCTGGCTCCTGATGGAATTGGAGTTCAGATTCAGAGGCCACTGATCATCTTCCCCTAAAATTTACCCCTCTGGGATTATGGACCAACATTCTTTATGGGGTACAGAAGGTGGAAGATCTAGCTTCTATAATTGCTTCTCCACTGAAACTGGACATTGGCAGGTTGATCCTTATCCCTAGCCTGTTTCTATTTTTTCCTATGGGGTAGAGCTCTGGAGAGATGAAGTTCTGAGACACATTGGTGAGTTTATATGACCAGAGAATTTAGGATGAAATCATAATAACACCATCAATTTGGTGGCTGAAAGGCAGTAAGACATAAAGCAAGATAAAATGTTTAATAAACAGGTAGCATAAAATAGAAATACAGCAGATGAGAATAGAGGTTTTAGGATGCATAGAAGCTAGGAATTCTATTTTAGGTATGTTCTTAGCGGCCCACAACAGTGGTAACTTTTGCTAGAACTTGATAGCTAACCTGCTCGTGGACTAAAAATATTGTCTGGGAAGATTGTGCTAGTGTTGAAAATAGAAACAGAAAGCTAGAGCAGGACAGAGAGTAGCTCTCAAACTTGAAGAAAAAAATATATATACAATTAACTATTTACCACACTGATCTGACCCAGGAGGAAGGATTTTTTTTTCTTCCTTTTTTGGCCTTTCCCAAATTTCTATTATCTCTACATTTTTCTTTCATTTTTTTTCTTTTAATTGCCTTTCAAATCCTAAGTCTGCCATTATTTTGTCACTGTACACAGAAAGAAGTGAGAATTGCTCTCAGTTTGGAAAAGTTTTCTTAATACTTTAAAATAGTTTTCTTGAGTAGGTCTTGACACAGGTTGGGTACAACAGTCTCCTTGAAAGCAAGTTTGGGTAGTCTGGGAGGTGGCACAATGGATAAGACTTTGGACTCTCAAGCATGAGGTCCTGAGTTCAGTCCCCTGCAGCACAGGTGCCAGAGTGATGCCTGGTTTTTTCTTTCTCTCCTATCATTTCTCATGAATAAATAAATATAATCTTTTAAAAAGAAAGAAAGAAAGAAAGTCTGGGACTGAAGAGAGGCTCGGCGCAAAATGTATATAACAAAGGCATACTTTGGGGGTACTCCCCCAATAAACTACAAAAGGATCAGAAACTATTTCATCAAAGAAAAGAGTCATAGTTACCTGAGGAAAATGCAAAAAACAGAAGGATGTGTGATTTTTTTATACTTAAAGTCAGAAGAAATATTGGGCCAAGACCATTTTTCCTCCTTCTTTGAGATATAGTTATCAGTTTGGCAAATATTTTAGAAACATAACAAAAAAGTCTAGAGTTGCTAAGCACTGACTTTTAAAATGTATGCATCACTTTAATTTTTTTAAATTATTCTTATATACTAAAAACAATCTGAATATTTCTACTGCCTCTAATTGCATTGCTAATAGATTTATACATGCACATACCTTTTTAATGTTTTAGAAGATCTACTTAGTGATAGTGAGTTCAGTTTGAACTAGGATTTAGTTATGTGTGATGTTGCCAATACAAACAGAACATCCTTGTTGACTATCAGATGGCCACCTGCACATGTGGCCCAGTGCATACATTTATACATAATGGCATTGTAGGCAGCTGGCGTATTTCCAACTTTATTATTATTATATGAATGCAAATTTAGAGTCTTTCAAGTGTGGTAAAATAAGCAAGCTATTGGAATACCTGGGCAAAGTGTACATAGTAGAAAATTATCACTTAAGAGTAAGTATTTATTTTTATCCATAGAAAGAAAAAATATGTAAAAACAAACAACTAATAAAGACAGGACAGAATTTTTGGGGTATCTGCTAATGGCCTTCTATTTTTTACTTTATTCATTTATTTTTTATTTTATTTATAAAAAGGAAACACTGACAAAACCATTGGATAAGAAGTATACAACTCCACACAATTCCCACCACCAGAACTCCATATCCCATTCCCTCCCTTTTTGTGTGTGTCTAATATAATAGATATATTAGGTACGTTTTCCATTTCCTAATTCCATCTGTTTGGGGGATAATGTCTTACAGTATAGCTGTGGACACATGAATGCAGTTCTCATCTCCCTGTGACAGTTATCTGCAAAAAATCTTAACCTTCAAATTGGGTCCTCTTCCACCTTCATGCACTAGGACCCCAAAGTCTTCCTGGACCCCCCTATTTTACTCCCTCTCAGAGTTCTTGATTTTTGGTACATACAAACTTTACCACATTGAGTCCAAAGTTGACTTTGTATTTTCCCTGTCTTTTTTTTTTTTTTTTTAATTCTACCTATAAGATCATCAGGTACTAATCTTTCTCGCTTTTGGCTTATCTCATAAACAGATTCCCTACAAAAGGGGAGATCTTTACATCCTATACATTAAATAAAGGGCTGGCTAATAACCAAATATATAAGGAATTAACTCCCTCAAGAGTCTATATAATAGAGACAGACAATTAGATTATAGAATCTTCCTGACCAGGACAATAGAACCAAATAATACTTAGGGCTCAGGAAAACAGCACAGAAGCAGTACACTATAATTGCATGACTAAGGTGACAGAGGTCTCAGTTTTAGTCCTAGGTAGGACCATATATCAGACAACTATACATGTTAATTATATCTTACTCACCTGTGAATAAAGTACAGTGACAAATGATAAATAAATGAATTGGACATTCTCTCCAAAAGGAACTGTCCTATTTTCTACAGCGAGAAATATGGAATGTTCAAAGGAAATTTCCCTTTTATGTTCAACTACTTTTTGTCTAGATGCACAGTCTATGAAATATTTTTAAATGGCTACACGAAAATAACAGAGCCATCACTCTTATTTATTTTCTTCTGTAGTATTAGAACTTCTGTGAGTATAATCCCACTGCTTCTGATGAATAGCTAAAGCTTCTGCAGCAGAGCATTTCTTTTGCAGAATGTAGGAATCTTCAGTCTCGTTTATTTTGCTACATGTCATATGAATACATGATTTTTTTTTAAAAAAAGAAGTGTTTTTCTGAAAAAACTTCACTGAAAAAGATATTTCTAGTAGAGTCACAGGACTAATCAATTGCTCATGATTTTTCAGGCTTTGCTGGAAGCAGACAGAGATAGTGTAATGTGCAATATGCAAAGTTAGCTAAAAGTGAGGCTGTGGAGCAACACCAGGGACATTATCTCCCAGAAGAATCTATATAATAGAGGCAGATGATTAGATTATAGCATCTTCCCATCAGGGCAGTAGGACAAAATAATGCTCAGGGATCAGGAAAATAGCACAGCGGCAACATACCAGGACTGCATGACTAAGATCATAGAGGTCCCAGTTTTATTCCTAGGAAAGATCCTATATCAGAGCTCAGTTCGGCTCAGGCCTCACTCCTACTTTGCTCTTTCTTTCTATCATGAAAATAAATATATGAATCATAAAAAACAGTAATTTTCTTTGTTATGCAAAAGCTTTAAAGGAAAAAATTATAATATTCAGAAGTGTGAAATAGCAAAAAGGAAATAATCTTAATCCAGTATGGGAGAAACCTACTAAAGCTATACTTGCTATATTCCAGATCATGATTAAAGCACAATGTTCTTGGAATTAGAATACTGGGTATTACTAAATTTACAAATGGATACATAATGTGCAACGGCCTGGATCTGATAAGTAGTTCTTCTTAAACACTGTAGTGACATCTTTAGTCAGTTACCATGAAATCAGCTCACTGCTGCAAAAAACTGTGTGACAGAGTGAGAGAATGAGTTGGAAGAGGGTAGGCTGTAAAGAGACCAGGGCAAAGAGACCAGAGAGTAAACAAAAGCAAGCTATGAACTATGAGTGGGCCTCACTACACTGAAACAGATAAAACAATATATGCTGAGCTAAATGCACCATCCTCCTTATGGGCCTGACTTCCAGGATTCATGCAGGGCCTTAGAAACATTGTCTGATAACTGCTTTAACTGTCGATTTAGCACTCTGTCTGCAAGAGGCGCAGAAATGAAATTGTTTAGAAGCAATTACAGACCAATATTTCAACAAGAACAAATGAATACTACATAACCTTAGCATGCAAGTGCCTAGGGGGTCACAGCATGAAGGAATAATCAGAGTCAGATGGAATTAATCACAAGAAAGTAAGAAGGAAGAATGCTTGTCGGCATGTTGGTTCCCTCAGGGCTGTGAGCAGCACCTGCCCTTTGAAATACTCTGCAAGTCCAGCTAACAGTAGAGACAGGCACCCACAAAGTGCTTGCTAAGTGCTCAAAATGCTCATTAACAATCTTTCTAAGGAAATTATAAGTGTAAAAATAATAACTGTAACAATGTTACATAGAAATGGCAGTGTGTTGAAGTAAAGAACAGGAAGATAATTCAGTCCTGAGTACTTGACTAGTTGTGTTACTTGTGGTAAACTTTATTTTGTAATTTCTGTGAGACTCAGTAACTTTGTTGTCTGATAACTCCAAGGTTTGTTACCAGAACAAAAAGAGATGTGATTTTTAAGTGGAATGTTTGACTCAGAGCTAGCTCTCAAAAATACTGAGATTTTAGATATACTGATTAATATAAGTCTATTAGAACCGATGGTTATTGGATATCCATGTCCACTATAACACAAGAAGAATGGCCATTGCTCACTGAGGATGGAGAACAGTTTTTGTTGCTGCTTTTGGTTTTTGCTACAAAAGAAAAAGAAAGAAACAAAATGGAGCAAGCCAGTGAAAACCTTAATTACATTGTTCTGAAGCTGCAAAAAAAAAAAAAAAGTTTTACCTTCTCCCTTCTAAATGAGGCCAAGGCCACTGTCAGATAAGCTATCATTTTTGCTAGTTCAGTTGCATTCCACTGATAATACTTATTCAAAAGAGGGAGAATGGGCAACAGTGAAGCTGATGAGGTATTTATGATTGTCTCAAAATCAAAAGCATATAATAAATTCAGAGACACACTAAAAGTTAAAGATGCCTGTCCACAAGGAGCATTTTCATGGTGCCTTCCTAAAAGATATGTTCATATGGAGGTCTAGAAGATAATTCAAATAGCAGGATGTGTCCTTTGTCATGAGGTCTGTGTTCAAACCTCAGCATTACACAGGGATTCCAAGGCTTGGGGGTGGTGGTGGTGGTGGTAGTGCTGTTCTCTTTCCCTCTCTCTCTTCCTCCTCCCCTCCCCTCCCCTCCCCTCCCCCCTCTCCTCTCCTCTCTTCTCCTCTCCTCTCCTCCCCTCTCCTCCCCTCCCCTCCCTTCCCCTCTACCCTCCCTCTCCTTCCTCCTCCTCCTTAGCTTCTGTTCTCCTCTCTCTCTCTCTCTCTCTCTCTCTCTCTCTCTCTCTCTCTCTCTCTCCCTGTCATTTTAGGTCAAACTATAATGAAAATATTAGGCCTGGATAATTGTGAAACCATGCATGTTCCAGGATTATAAAGAAAAAAATGGTGCATCTATCTGGAACCCCTAAATGTGCTCATATTTGGGGAAAAATAATCTTCATGGATGTTATTAAGTTAAATATATCAAATATTCATAAGAAAAAAAAGGTGAACAGAAGACAAGGAATAAATTCTCCCTCATAGCCTGCAGGAGAAAAAAATACTGCATTTTGGACTTTTGACTTCCTGAGTCATGGGAGTACACATTCTTGCTGTTTTCAGCCTCCCCATTTCTGAGATTTGTTATGTCATCCCTAGTAAACTAAGATATTACCTACTTCAGAGTGAAGGAGAAAGTGGTAATGGTTTTGGAATAAATGAGTATGCATCACAGAGGAGGTTGGTTGTCTAAAGCACTTTTATTCTGTCTACATATTTAAAATTTGGACAGTATACTAAATAATATTAAACCATTTTAAAGCAACTATGCATCAATAGTACTTGTCCTGTGTTTCAAATATTCTCCATGAGTGTTCAAAAGGGGGAGGAAGAACAAAAAGCACTACATGTCTCAATATTTCATGATTTTTTTTTTTACCCAAGTAATCTCCATCACTAATTTCCACTCCAACATGAGAATACTAAGCTATCACTGAAAGTTCAGTAACACTGGCATGATTCTCTGAGAGTTTGTGTGTGTGTGTGAGGGTGGGGGGGGTTGGATACTAAATTATTTGTATTCCATATAAACTTGGATATGCATAAGGATGGCTGTATTGAGCTGTCTCTGGGCATCTTTGGCTGATGAGGCCTTTCAATTGAGTTAAATCTGTCTTCAATATTATTATGAGCTGATAGAGAAGAATGATGTATCTTTGAAATCTGGGAGGACAAATAGGAGCTTGCTTCTCAGTGCTGACACAATGGATATATCTTACGCCATGTTTTCTTCAAATGTCATGTTGAAAAACAAAACAAAACACCATTAACAAGTTCCCCACAGCTCTTTCCTTACCTGCTCCATCCCACTTTCTCTCCTTCTTCTCTTCCCACTTTTCAAAAGCAGAGCAGCCTGGAGGGAATGTAATTAATGAGCTCTGTCTCTGAGCAGCTGGAAGTGGGTGGACCACTGGAGCCAAAAAAAATAAAGTGGAATTACCAAGGGGAGGAATCTAGATCATTTGTTAATCTGCCCTTCTACTTCTGGAGGAAACAGTGGAACTGAAAGAACAGCAGGATGGAATTGGGCCATCATCCCATAGGGACTAAGAACAGGGTGAAACAGAGAGAATATTCCAAATCAGACAGCAGCAGGCACAGAAGGGGGAAGAAGCAAGAACATAAAGCAGTTTAGGGGGGCAGGAAAAGAAAAAGGCAAGCATGAATTAAAATTTAAAGTAAATATTTCAAGACGATATAATCCAGTAAGGATTAAAGGACAGGAAAATGTACCTTCAAGCAAATGAAATGTCAAAAAACAAACACACAAGGAGGCAGAGAAAGAGAAGGAAATGAGCACCATGAAGTGCTTAGGTCAATTATGCAGAAATCTTTTCAAAAAAATAATGGTAGGTTATAGGGGAGGACTTGTGGCAATCAGTCTTTGTTTGTTTTAAAGAAAATCACCCTCAAATGAACAACTTAAAGACTAACAATTATATCTGGTTCTTATGGGTTTGATTTTTCTTGAAATTTTGCTTTAAGCTGTGGGTTCAGGTAGGCTTTATTCCTGAATGCAGACTAATCTGAGGTCTTTATTACATGACAAAGGTGGGACCTTAGAGTAAACCATTTTCAGCTTCTGTCTGCACTATATTTAATCAAATTCCTTTGGCTAGGTCTGGTCTCATGACCAAGTATAGAAAAAAAATCATCTTCTTAAGGAGGTAGAAGAGAGGGTATACATAGATGAAGAATATTCTCAACAATCACAAGACAAATGAGGAAGATAAATTAGAGAGCTGAAAACAAGAGAGTATGGGAATATAGAAAAATTTAATGAAGGACAATAGTACACGTATAAGAAAATTAAAATACACGGTCATATGCTGTCTATGTATAAGGACAAAGAATATCACACCCTACTACCAGTATGTAAAGTAAAAGATTTTTCAACTTCCTTGCTCCCTTTTATTTTATACTAGAAAAATACTTGACTATGCTAAGATAATCCCAGACATGGATAGGTTATACTACAATGCCATATTACAAAATTTCTCACTCATATGATATTTCTTTGGTTCACTATATGAGTATTGATTTCAATCATCAGAAGCTTGTATAGTATCATGCATATGGGTGTGTTATGTGGACTTATACTGAATCCACTGACTTAAAGAAATATTTTAGTTGGTATAATGCCTGATGTATAAGGCTGCACAATAAGTTTTAGTAGAGTATAACAAAAAGCAGAGTAGATGTCAAAGGCAATGGCCAGCATTTAAAAGTAAAGATGGGATAGTGGATGACCCAGTTGAGTACACATGTTACCATGTACAAGGACTCAATTTCAAGCCCCTGGTCCCCACCTGCCAGGAAGAAGACTTATAAACAATGAAGTAGTAATACAAGTCTCTCTCTCCTCTTTGTCTCTCAATTCTCTGTCTCTACCCAATAAAAAGATAAGTAGATATTTTAAAAAATTTAAAAATATTTAAAATAAAAATTATCAAAGTTGGGGTTTTGAATATAGCAGATGCAAATGAGAAAAATATTAATTAAAATTAGGGAAAGTCATATAAAACCTGTTTTGTTCATGTATATAAAAATTTATTATATAATGAAAAACATATCAGAAGGAAACAGGCTGTCTAGGTCTACTTTCAACTTAGCTACAAAAATAAAACTCATCCCCTGCCATTTTTCCTTTATTTTTTTTGAGTAAAACAGGATTCTTGTTATCACTTAGTAATTAACTGGCATTTTACTTATTCTTTCTTGGATCTATCAAATGTTGATTTGCTCCAAAAGAAACACTGAAATTAAGATACACAGAGAGAGAGAGAGAAAGAGAGGGAGAGAGAGAGAGAGGAGACGGGGAGAGAAAGAGAGAGGCAGAGAGAGAGAGAGCCTGTTTTTATAACTTAAGTCATCTCAAATAGTCCATGCCTCACAGAAGAGAAATAATCAATATTCCTTTTAATTTTGCATCTTTCTCTATCAACTGCAGGAAAACATAAAACATCTATATTACAAAGTGTGATGCCCCAAGACAACAGAGTCCAGAATGTTCAAAGCAAGAAAGACTCAGGAATTTCTATACAGGCATATTTTCTCCTAATACAAAGAAAATGAAAGAGTTCAGGTCATGCATTATATGTATGTTGCCTTGGCGATAGATAAGAAAAGAAAGACGTGGAAAGATTTAAGAGACATTATAAAAGTCTGAAAAGATATGTTAGTGTTTGTGCATGGGGGGTAGTCATTCAATATTTGCTTTTTAGTTTCTAAGAAAAAAAATCAATTACAGAAACATCTGGGAATAAAAAAAAAAAAAAACCTCTTGCCAGTAAAATCCTATCCACCATGTAATTATTTATAGTTGTTTCCAAAATAGTAAATACTTAGAAAGCAACATGAGGCACTAAAATGTAAAATGGGAAAATACTTGAAAAAATGTGTTTTAAAATCATGTCATTGTAAGTGTCTAAAGATTTATTTTACTTATTTAATGAGAAAGAGATGAGATTGATCAGAGACCAGAGCATAACTCAGGCCTATGAGGTACCAGATTCAAACTCTAGGCCTCATGCTGACTAGTACAGTACTATTCCAGTGTTTGGGGAAGAATATTCTTATTTGGGAACTTGTATCCGTTATCCTCACAACAATGGTATATTCTAGGAATGCTGATAATGACACAGAGGTGGAACGCAAGTTTTATGGTATAATTTAGTAAAGACAGACAGTTGTGCCTGTAACTCAGCATGTCCAATTCAGTTCTCTTGTCCATTGGTATTTGCCTTCTGTATGGAGGTGTTTTGGCTTCTCAAATCTTCGTTATGCAACAGAATTGCCTGTGTTGCTCTTTATGAATAAAATTATTTATGTCCCATTCCCAGAAATTATTTCCATGTTTGAGCACATGTATTCTTAAAGATAATTGTAAATTAAAAAGGAATAAAGGAAGGAAGGAAGGAAGGGAGGGAGGGGAAAAAGGAAGAGAAAAAAAATCACCTGGTCAAGTTGCAAGCCAAGGGTAAAGGTTAGATAAAGAGAACATGGAAGGCAGGGATAGATACCATAATGGCTATAGAAAGAGACTCACATCCCTGGGCCTCCAGATCCCAGGTTCAATCTTCCTGCATCACCATAAGGCAGAGCTGATAGTTCTCTGGTTAAAAAACAAAAACCAAACAAAAACAGAGAGGGAGAGGGAGAAGGAGAGAGGGAGAGGGAGGAGAGAGGAAGAGAGGGAGAGGGAGGAGAGAGAGAGGGAGAGGGAATGAGGGAGAGGGAGAGAGGGAGAGGGAAAGACGGAGAGAGGGAGAGAAGGAGAAGGAGAGAAGAGAAAGCTGGGAGAAGGAGAGGGAGAAAGGGAGAGGGAGAAAAGGAAAGGGAGAGAGGGAGAGGGAGAGAGGGAGAGAGGAAGAGGGAGAGGGAGAGGGAGAGATGGAGAGGGAGAGAGGAAGAGGGAGAGGGAGAGATGGAGAGGGAGAGAGGGAGAGAAGGAGAGGGAGAAAGGGAGAGGGAGAGAGGGAGAGGAAGAGGGAGAGGGGGAGAGGGAGAGAGGAAGAGGGAGAGGGAGAGATGGAGAGGGAGAGAGGAAGAGGGAGAGAGGGAGAGAAGGAGAGGTAGAGAGGGAGAGGGAGAGAGGAAGAGGGAGAGGGAGAGATGGAGAGGGAGAGAGGGAGAGAAGGAGAGGGAGAGATGGAGAGGGAGAGAGGGAGAGAGGAAGAGGGAGAGAGGGAGAGAAGGAGAGGGAGAGAGGGAGAGGGAGAGAGGAAGAGCAAGAGGGAGAGGGAGAGAGAAAAGGGAAAGGGAGAGAGGAAGAGGAAGAGGGAGAGGGAGAGATGGAGAGGGAGAGAGGAAGAGATGGAGAGGGAGAGAGGAAGAGAGGGAGAGAAGGGGAGGGAGAGAGGAAGAGGAAGAGGGAGAGGGGGAGAGAGGGAGAGGGGGAGAGAGGGAGAGGGGGAGAGAGGGAGAGGGAGAGATGGAGAGGGAGAGAGGGAGAGAGGGAGAGAAGGAGAGGGAGAGAGGAGGAGAGGGAGAGAGGGAGAAAGGGAGAGGGAGAGCGGGAGAGAGGGAGGGGGGAGAGAGGGAGAGGGGGAGAGAGGGAGAGGGAGAGAGAGAGGGAGGGAGGAAGGGAATGGGGGAAAGGAGGAAAGGAGGAAAGCAGAAAGGAAACAAAATATGTCTTTTGTGATCAGTCCTTATCCCTGTGCATCAGTTCTGTAGATTACCAAGTTCTGGACAACACTCTGGTCCCAGATATTTCTTTTCCATTCATATACCTAAGTATAATCTCATGTAGTAAGTATACTTCCACAGTGACTCTTATGTGTCACATTTTGCCAATTTAGTATAAGCAGAGGAATGCTGAAGGCTACCCTAAAGGCAAGGTATCATAAAAATGTGTTGCTTTGTTTTAAGCTAAACCAATATTCACTGTTAATACCACAGACTGAGAAATGCAAAGGAGGAGAGGATGAAAACTTATTTTATGCAGTGGCAAATTATTCCAAACTAAAAATTCTGTAACACACACTGTTGAAGAAACTTTTAAAAATAATTTAAAATACTGCATTTCCAGGAAAGCATTCAATGTCCAAATGTTGTTCAATGTCTTTGAACGTATCTGCAGGTTAAATATCTATATTAAGTAACTTTTAATGTAAAAATTTTTTTTATTGGGAGTAGGGTGGTAGTGCAGCGGGTTAAGTGCACATAGTGCAAAACACAAGGACAGGCTTAAGGATCCCAGTTCTAGCCCCCAGCTTCCCACCTGCAGGGGAGTCGCTTCACAGGCGGTGAAGCAGGTCTGCAGGTGTCTTTCTCTTCCCCTCTCTGTCTTCCTCTCCTCTCTCCATTTCTCTCTGTCCTATCCAACAATGACAACATCAATAACAACAACAATAATAACTACAACAATAAAAAATAATAATTTCATCACTTATGAAAGCACATTAGTGAGATTCTCTTATGTTTTCCTTCCATGTTATCTCGTTCATTGCTTTACTGGTAGTTTTCGTTCATGGAAAAAAGGGGAAATTATAGGGATCCTGCATCTCTCAAGAAATAGTCATCTTTAGTGGTCAAGTCTTTCTCCTTTCAATTTCAAATTTATATAGTGATGGCTTTGTTGACACTCCCCCCCACCAAGATTTTGATTTGATATTTTGCATATGAATCAATGAAAATTAATAAGGGTTTCAACCTCAGCATGAATATCTACATGTAATATCCATGTTTCTTTGACTTAGTCATGTTTAATATTGACTTTCAATTAGAAATGGCTAATGGCAGCTGTGACCACAGAATGTGAGCTTAGACCTACAGGGATACAGAGTTTACGCAGGCTCCTGTGCTTAATATGGGCCCCAGATAAAATTGATGGGGTTTAGAGTTAACAGTATTTAGGTATTTTTTGCATATTTTGGAACTACTCTCTGACCTGATCCAGCTGTCTAGTCCTAGTTCCAACTCTGACACCATCTTCCCAGACAATACTTTTAGCCCACCTACACATTAGCTGTCGGTTCAGGCAAAAAATATTAGACAATTTTTTCTGCTTTATATCTCAATGCTTTTTCAGCCACCAAGCTAACCTGATGCTAACCTGACTTTCCTCTGCAGATGGCCTCACCAATGTGTCCTGGAACGTGGCCACCTCTCTAGAGCCTTACCCCACTAGGAAAGATAGAACAGGCTGGGTGTATTAATTGACCTGCCAATGTCCATGTTCAGCACAGAAGCAATTACAGACACCAGACTTTCCACCTTCTGTATCACATAAAGATCTTTGGTCCATATTCCCAGAGGGATAAAGAGTAAGGAAACTTCTAATAGAGGGAATGGAATATGGAATTCTGGTGGTGGTAATTGTATGGAACTATACACCTCTTATGCCACAATATTGTCAATAATTATTAAATCTCTAATAAAAATGGGGGGAGAAGTGTCTAGAGGCTATGAAAGAGACAGCATAAATAAAATCTCTTACCTCATATATTCTTACCAATTCAAGTACAGTTTTTAGTCTGAAACAGAATCACAAACTAGGGCAGATTTATTTTTTTAAGAAAATGGAAACTGGCTAAATTTTCTAGATTATATTTTATTTATTTATTAAAAATTATCTTTATTTGATAGAGACAGCCAGAAATCAAGAGGAAGGGGGAGATATAGAGGGAGAGAGACAGAGAGACACCTGCAGCACTGCTTCACTACTTGTGAAGCTTTCCCCCTGCAGGTGGGGACCAGAGACTTGAACCTGGGTCCTTGACCATTGTATCATATGCGCTCAACCAGGTGCCGCCACCATCTGGCCCCCTCTATATTATATTTAAAAGAATCATCTATAAGGACTTCTGAAGCTTGTAGATTATATATATCTGTTTTTTCTCAAACCATTTTAACCCTCACTCTAGAGACATTTTTCCCCAGATCATTCTTTTTCTATAAAACTAATTGTTTACCAATCTTTTCTCAAGATGCATCTGTTTTCTAGATGAAACTAAGAAAATATTGAATGATAATTTGTAAGGGAAATTTTTAATTATTATTTCGTATATTCTTTGTAATTACTGGGTCACTTAAAAAATCTCACTAAACCTGTATATGTTTGCCATCAAATCTAGGTTCCTCATAAAAATCTCTCTGAAATGCAGGAAAAATAATGAGGATGTGCTCTTGGCTTTGAAATCAATGAAAGGACAGAAGATAGAGGTTGGTTTGTAAAATGGAGTCTAGGTAGGTTATAGAAACTCTACTGGGGAACTGTTTGTAAGTTGAAGTAAAGGATTCATGTCTTTGTTCACCAGTTAGAATAGGATTATTATCTTGCCACCTCTCTATCAACACAGTGTCTGTAGAGATTGATCTCTGTGACTATCTGCCCTTTATACTTCGGGAATTATATGGAAGAGTGGGTTCTGCATTTTTAAGTGGACACTTGGGCAGTACATTCTTGCATCTACCACACTGCTTTCAAAAATAATTGTAAACCCCAATTTGTTTAGGCTTATCTGTGAGGATATTATCTAGTTCACCATACTTTAATGGAAAGGATGAATGAGTCCTATTTGAGAGTTTCTATACAGATTGCTTTGTTATTGCTACCTGGAGTTCCCAGAATCAATCAAATGATAGTAAGGGAACAGCAAAATTTACCTTTTATTTGTTGGTTCATTTCAACTGAGACTTAATGGTCATTTGGTGAATGGATACACACATTTAAGAGACATATTGTAAATATCTGGGGCTTCTTTTTTTAGAAGGAGAAACATAAATGCAAGCTTTATGAGGATAGTCATAGAACAGCTCCTCAGAGAAAAAAAGGTAGGAATTGTACAAAATGGGGCAATCCAGTTCTCTTGCTAATGATTGACACTGTGGACTCAGGACTGAAGATAATAGCAATGAGATGCTTCAACAGATAGTAACAGTATCACATCTTGAGTTATAATCCTTGATTCAGTTTTTAACATACATCAATGCATGTTTCATATTGCTTCTGTTGTCATGTAAGTAAATATTCATATTAATGTGGGGTTGCCTGGCTAATTTACTCTATGATCAAGCTGAATGAGAAGAGTCCTGAAATGGCATTTTGAATGAATTTATCAAAGAAAAGAGTCAGTTAGAACAACAGAGCCCTGAATTTCCCTTCTAGTGCTCCATAAAATATAGTCAAAATGTCAAGGTTTTTCCAGCAATACTATATTTGAGCTCCTGTGTTTATCTGTAAGCTCTTCTGCTACTGCAGTTTTTTTTTTTTTTTTTCCTGCAGATATCAGCATATTCTCCACAAACCTGCTGATTGCTCACATTAGCCTGTGGTATTCATCTCTAGTGCTCATCAAGCACCATTTGTCTCCACTGAGCTTCTGATTTTTTTAAAGTGCCTTTACCTTCCTCCCTACACTCTTTCTTACTGAAGGTTTCTCTGTAAGACCTTTTTTTTTTTTCAGTGTATTAGACATCACGTAACTGTTTTGTCTTTTGCTTTAATTTTCTAAAGCTCTCCGAGAGTCACTTGATGCTTTGTCATCAAAGGAACTAGGGCAAGAAGAAGGGAGGAGAAAATATATTAAAGGTCCCTTTTCCTGGGTTTTACAAGTAACATTTTGATGATGACCATAAGAAAATGATTAAAGGAGAACTGATAAGGAGCAATGTGAAATTAAGATCAAACTTGCTTCCCTTATAACTTGCTAGATGGGACAACAACAATAACAACAACAACAAAAAGCCAGCAAAAATTAGTGAATCAAAAAAGAACCAAGAACAGGCTACCAGAAAGCTGGCAAAAAAGAAATGTGGAATTGTTGCTGAAGTCAGTGAAAATGAACTTATAGATTTATGCACAGGAGAAAATTAGCCCAGAAAGACAACCTGAATTTGGTTTGGCCCACGTTACATGCCCTGTCCTTCAGGTCATGAATCCCAAGTCTTTAGGAATACGTTAAACCTACTGTTCAGCTTTCATGTCATGTAAAGGAGGTGTTATTGAGGGTTCTATATTAATGTCCAGGGGCTGGGTGGTAGCACAGTGGGTGAAGTGCACATGGCACTGAACACAGACCTGCATAAAGATCCCAGTTTAAGCCCCTGGCTCCCCACCTGCAAAGGGGTCACTTCAGAAACAGTGAAGCACGTCTGCAGGTGTCTATCTTTCTCTCCCCCTGTCTTCCACCCCTCTCTCCATTTCTCTCTCTCTATCCAAAAATAATTACAACAATAACAACAAGAATAATAACTACAACAATGATAAACAAGGGCAACAAAAGGGAAAAAAAATAGCCTCCAGAAGCAGTGGATTCATAGTGCAGGCACCGAGCCCCATCAATAACCCTGAAGAAAAAAATATATAAATAAATATAAACATATTAATGTCTAATTTCCATCTTTTCTTCATCTGTTATTTCTTGATCTTCAAGTTTCTGAGATCTTTCTCAGTTTGTGAATATGACCTCAGAACTGGCAAACAGAGGGAGAAACCAAACTATCAAAAAGATCTGACTGCCTAAGAGGGCCTCTGAAATAACCTTTCAGTAGAAAATATGTCTAAATTGGCTAGCTAGAAATGATTGTGTCTGTTGTGATTCTGATTCTCCTGGGTCTAGCTGGGTTCTGATTCTCCTGGGTCTAGTCAGGTCCTACAATTACATGCATATATAAGTGTATTCATACACATATACATATTTGTAGTGCTAAGGACAGAACCCTGGACCATACACAAGCAAGTTCTGTGCTCTAACCTCCAAGTTATCTTCCAAGTCTATGTGTTTATTTAAAGAAGTAATTGTCATGACTGATCAGAATGACCACATAGGTATTTAAAAAAAATAACATAAAATTTAGACATCTAGACTCCTAACTGGTGCTAACAATAAGGACTTTTATGGTGTTACATGTTCATTTTCTTTCATGAAATATCTGATTTTACTTAAATATCAGCTATTCACAATTTGTAGACGACAAGACAGAGACTCAGAGAGGTTAAGTAACCAAGACCAAACTGATGGGATTCTTCCTCAACTCAGCAGAAAAAAATAACCACAAGCAGTTCTTTGAGTTGTAACACTACTCTTTCATCCAGGGAGATGAGGTAAAGCAACCAGAGGCCAGAAAAAAAACTGGAATCATAGCAGTTTAAACTGGGTAATATGGGGGTGTGGGGACACTACAGTAGGTAAAGCGTTAGAATCTCAAGCATGAGGTCCCAAGTTCGGTCCCTGGCAGAACATGTGCCAAAGTAGTATCTGATTCTTTCTCTCTCTCCTCCTGTCCTTGTGAATAAATAAATGAAATCTTAAAAAACAAACAAAAAAAATCAAGCAAAATAAAACAATGTAAAGTTTACCTTCTGGGTCAGAGAGAAGAAAGATAAAAATATGGCTTTATGCTTGGTATTTTTAACAAATATTTTTAAGAATTACTTGAAGATATTCAGACCTTGCATCATTACTAGACATCCCCCATCTGTTGTAGACTTTATACAGAGGGGTGTACTACCTCTGGTACATCACTTACTCCCTCAGTTGATCTAGAAATCTGGCAGTATCTACTAATTATCTTTGCTGAGGTATTTTTATGTCCCTGAGAATTCACACTAGATAGAATCCAAAAAAGCCCTACAGCAGCACCCCGTCCCCATTTCTACTCCAAGTGCAACACTCTTCTTCTTCTTCTTCTTCCTCTTCTTCCTCTTCTTCTTCTTCTTCTTCTTCTTCTTCTTCTTCTTCTTCTTCTTCTTCTTCTTCTTCTTCTTCTTCTTCTTCTTCCTTCTTCTTCTTCTTCTTCTTCTTCTTCTTCTTCTTCTTCTTCTTCTTCTTCTTCTTCTTCTTCTTCTTCTTTCTTCTTCTTCTCCTTCTCCTTCTCCTTCTCCTTCTCCTTCTCCTTCTCCTTCTCCTTCTCCTTCTCCTTCTCCTTCTTCTTCTTCTTCTTCTTCTTCTTCTTCTTCTTCTTCTAGCGTTTGCCTGATGTAAAGTTTCGAGACCTCCTTTGAATCTGGAGAGGTGGCAGTCGTTAACACTCTTATGCTCTTTGTCTCCAACAAACCAAGTCCTACTAGAACAATGATGTTCCCTTTGTACCAATGTACAAGCTATGAAAACATTTTTAATATTCTCCATTATTCACTCACAAATCAGTCTGATGTGCTACCTAATTGTATAAAAATATACTTTAAAATTCTTATAATAGTCATATACATTTTTTCTTACTAAACTTGAAGAGCTAAATACTAATCTATCTCTCCTTCTTGAAGGAAAAGGGAAATATTTAATGCACACCAGTTCTTACCTTTTAGTATGTCTGTTTGCTCAAAACTAAAGTCAGAAATAAAAAAGTTCTATGAGACTCATTGTCTAACAGCTTAGCCAAAATTGATAGAGTATCATAGTGTAACACCCTATTACTCTGGATAAACTATATACTACCATCAAGAGAACATTTGCAGAATGCACTGAGTTAGGAGCTCAGTTCTCTTCTGGGTGTTCGCAAAGAGCTTAGATATGTTTGACTAGGGAAAGACAATGTTCTTGAAATTTCTAAAAAGCAGAGATACTCTGCTCCATAGTTTCTCTTATGTAATGTGTGGGTTCGTTCTGATGTAGGATGCACATATAATAGGCCAAACCACTTAAAAGTGTTTCCTTGCACACAGCAAAAGCCTGAAGGGCTAAGAGACTCATTTCCAGTCATGGCTTTAAAGAATACTTATCATTTGACAAGTGTTATCATTTGAGCATTCTGGATTAATCAAATAATGTGTATTATAAATGACTTTCTATGGAGAAATTTGACCAGCATATTTTAATCAGTGAGTCAGTGTTTCAAAGAAATAACCATGAGCCTATGAGGATGTTCTCAAGAAGGTTTCCTGGAATCTACCTCATTATTTGTTCACTGACCACAGTGGAAATAATAAAACAAAAGCATTAGAACATCCGCTACAATCAGAAGTTATTCTGATCTGACACCTTTCTATGAGATCTCTGCTCAGGCAATGTCATTGAGGAGGCTGGTTCTAGACATTGCTAGTTAGTTTTCTGCAGCGTTGGTCCAGCTTCAAACTAAGTTGTTCCAGCCACACATCAAAAAGCAATCTTGACTCACTTTTCCTGTTCTCTTTTTTATATTATTTCATAATTGTTTAAATAGCAAGATTTAAGTCTAGAAATTTCTGGGTTACTACTTCAAACACTTCATTTTTCTTACTGTACAACTGCTTGGGATTCCTTTATCGATCAAGAGGTTAGAATAGGGACAGTACCTACTCATAGGTAGGCAGATGGATCAAGTAAGATGATGCATGAAGACAGACCAGGAAGGTATATGCTAAATAATTTTACTTTATTTTACTCTTAAAATGGGTGCTTTTATTGGTGTACCTCATACATATTGGTGTGGCTTATAAAACTGCCGATGCTAGCAGACATACATTAGAGTTCACAAATGTCCTATATAATTATACTACAAATAGATAGTCATTATTCAAATTTTAGTGTATTCTCTTCCTTTTCTTTTTCCACCAAGGATATCACTGGGGTTCAGTGCACATATGGCTACACCATTCCCAGCACTCCTTTTGATTTTTACTTCTTTGTATATTCATGTTTAAATTAAAATTATATTAAATTTTTACCTGTACATCCATATCCTTAGTGTAACATTATTTTAATAAATACTTTCATCATTAAATATATATTTAAATAAGCTTTGATTGACTGAATTTTCATTCCTGTGAATGTATCAAACTTCATTTAACTATCTCTCAGATTCAGAAATCAGATGAAGTTGTCTATTTTTATCATCTTCTCTTCTTCTTCTTCTTACCCCTGTAGCTGTACAGTTCCATCACTGCCTGTATACTCTCTTGATTTTTTTTCTCCTATAAATAGTGAGTGGTGAGTGACAGGAAGAGAGACAGAAGGGAGAGGAGTGAGAGAGTCAGAAAATGAAGGAAAGATACCTTAGCATCGGTTTTCTGCTTGTGAAGCTTCCCCTTTGCATGATAATCAGGGGCTTGAACTCAAGTCCCCAAACATGATAAAGTGTGTGCTCTACCTGGTGCAATATTTCCTGACTGATATATGTATACTTGCATTTATATATTAGTGTGTCTTATTAGCATACTCCAATAAACAAACATAAATAATTCTCTGGCTATATTTCTGTTTATTTCCTTAGGAAGTATCTGAAGCACATGTGGACATTGTTAATACTTTTGATTTATCACTGTCACCTCCTAGAAATCTTGTCCAAGTGCTATGAGCTTTATATTTATATTTTACATTTGTTCAAATAATTACAAGATCTATTTTAAACTGTGATGTAATATATGCAATAAAAAGCTGACCAACATAACCATTTCACTGTTTTCATTCACACTATGATTTAATAGATCTATAGAATATTATCAACATATACAAATGAAAATTAATACTCATTAAATGACAATTCTCTATTTTCCTCTACCCTGTATCCTGGCTACCACAATTCTACTTTTTGTTTTTGTGAATTTGAAAACCCTGAGTATCTCATGCAGCATTTGTCCTTTTGTGATAGGTTTAGCTTATTCATTTACTTACCACTAACATTCTAACACTACCTTTTCAAATTAATACAATCCTTCCTAAAAAGAAGTATTATCCCAGGTTATTTTAGCCGAATAAAATGATTTTGCTTATGTTATGGGTTCTTACATATTGCAACAATTGTTTGGATCAGATCCAATTATCCTCGGCTCCTGACTATGCCTTCTAGGTAGGTGTGTGTACGTGTGTGTGTGTGTGTGTGTGTGTGTGTGTGTGTGTGTGTGTGTAAAACTTAAAAAAAGAAACCAACTATAAGGGAGAAAGTAGGAGAATATGGAAATAGGAAAAGACAAATAAATTAAAGTGTTTCCAGATCCTGACAAGATGACAAATGCACATGGGTTTTTGGATTCTTTCCTTAAAATAAAATGTGAAAGATCTTAGAGAGATGAAAGGAAAACATAGATCTAAGACATTAATATTTGTAAAGTGTAATCATCTGGGGAAGACTAAAGACTGCTGGAGCCGGTGTGCATGCATCCAGGTAGATGCATGTGGTAAGGGAGGAACAGCTGTCTTTTAGGTAGGAAGGCATAGCTGCGTTTAGAGTGAAGTACCTAGGTTATGCTCATATTTCTCTTACAGGTTTCTAGCAAATCCTGTCTTCCTTATTGGGATCTCACAGACCAAACTAATAGGTATCAAAGGAGATTAATCACCGGGGGGGGGGGAAGATAACACATTGGATTGTACATACATCCTGAAGCAAATTTTCTTGGAAGTGAGACCAGTTATATAAAGTTGGCAAATAAAATCAAGGAGTTATGTAAGAAGTAAATAGCATGCAGTGAGAACAAGTCATTTGGACAGGTAATGCACAAATGAAAAGTAAGAACACAATAAGTGGAATGATATATATCACTGAAAGACAATTTAATAATCTGGGAAACTGATGTAAGAAGTAATTCAGGTTGTGGTCTGGGAGGTGGCACAGTGGCTAAGGCACTAGACTCTCAAGCATGAGGTCCTAAGATTGATCCTGGGCAGCACATGTACCAGATTGATGGAATGAACATCTAGATGATTTTATCATTATTATCCACTTATCCCATTGCCAACTTCTATTCCCCAAACCATGGCCACTTCACATATAAATCTGTCTGACTGAATCACTTACTTGAATATTTTTGTAATATATTTTATTTATAGTTAACTTTAATTTGCACAAAAGATGTTCTGCCCAATCTCATTCTTCTTGTTTTATTTAAATTTTTGTTGTTATCATCTAAATATTTGCAACTACCAAACTTTCTTCTGTTGATACCTAATGTTCACTGTCATGTTAATTGGAAGTTGAGCTTTCAAGATTTTTATGAGAATTGTGTTTTTGAATGGTATGAAAGTCCATAAAGAAGAGGCTCCAGAGAGATCTTCCGTCCCTTCTACTATATGGATTAGGAAACAAGTCCGTACTAGATACCAAACCTGCCCATTTTTTAATGTCTCCAAAACTGTGAAAAATACACTTCTATATTTCTCTTCTTCATTCCACAAACCAAATATAATAAATAACCAAAGAATCAGAAGTCTAAATGTAACAAACCTATACATCAACAGATAGGCAAATCTATGGGAAGTTATATTCAGATAATCTATAGACTTTATGTTAAAAGCTTTATATCTAAGACCTCAATTACTTCTTATATCAGTGCCAGGAAAAAATATGGTTCTCCTCATTTCCCAAACAATAAAAGAATGGCTTACAGAAGTGGGTAATATAGTTTGATCTCATTACATATATGAATTGGGAAGCTGGTCTTCAAATTATCAACCTTACAATATTTTTACAAATTCCAGATTGAGGGGAGTCGGGCTGTAGCGCAGCGGGTTAAGCGCAGGTGGCGCAAAGCACAAGGACCGGCATAAGGATCCCGGTTCGAACCCCGGCTCCCCACCTGCAGGGGAGTCACTTCACAGGCGGTGAAGCAGGTCTGCAGGTGTCTATCTTTCTCTCCTCCTCTCTGTCTTCCCTTCCTCTCTCCATTTCTCTCTGTCCTATCCAACAACGACAACAACAATAATAACTACAACGATAAAACAAGGGCAACAAAAGGGAATAAATAAAATAAATATAAAAAAAAAATTCCAGATTGAAATCTCTTCACTAAGGTGGCAGTTCTATCCATAGAATGAACACACACACACACACACACACACACACACACACACACACACATTTTGTGATTACAGTCCCTCAAATATATAAGGTCTGACTGTTGTTCACTCTATTGCTGCACCACCTCAGAGCTTATCACAGACCTCTTACATGGGACATAAGAGTACCCGTTACATGCAGCCTCTGGAGTGGCTCCCTCCAGCCATTTTGAAAGATACCAGAGGCCTCCTATTGTGTGTGGTAAAAAACAAGCTGATGTGATATGACCTATTTAAAACTAGGGTATGCTGATCTGGCCTCTAAACTGAGAGAAAACAACTCTCAAGGATGTAAAATATCTATCAATAAAAGGAGTTGGAAACAGTTACTGAGACGAAAGTGAAATAATGGCACAATGACATTTTTAATTTAAGAAAAGAGACTATCTTTTGGAGACTAAAATTTCCATATCTGAAGGTATTAGTCCTACAAAATTAATGTGGAGCTGAATCACATGATCTTAAAAAATTGGATTCCATACTCCTTAAATTTCTAGTAAAATAGGGTTACAAGATGTGCCGCTTATGAACATAGGGACTATTTAAGTAATTACAGGGAAAACAATAATGTCTGCCTTTGTTATGATAGTAGTTTACAATTAGCAGTAAATGCCTTTGTGCCAGCATATGCAACAGGGGACCAGGCACTAGAGAATTTGAGATGCAAGTCAAATATTGCAAGTGGAAAAAATATGGCAATACCTCTTGTTATCAGTACTTCTCCTTAATAACATAGGTAAACATCATAGTCTCATCTAAAGAAAGGAAAGATTAAACCAGTGTGTCTTATCAGTCTGCCATGAGAGACTCAATGTGTCAGAATTAAGTCCTGCAGGGTCACAGTGTGAGATGAGGATAATGTGCAAAGACAACACAAGCGTCAATATTCCAAAATGCAACTGGATAATTGTTTCATATCACATCTAACACACAATGATAAAGAATGTCAGAGTAATTACTCCTTCGATGCCAGGGACCATCACACTGCAATTATCAGTGTGGCCTGGGCTGGTTTGTGTGCTCGTGTGTTTCTCTCTCTCCTTGATGCTCTAATGCCTCCTTGCAGATATGTCACTCAAATTTGTAGATTTAGCTCCACGGGGCACAAGGATCCCTTCTGAACTACAGAGATTGAAGTGTACCAATTTAATATTTGCTTCTTACTGGTAAAAGCTCAGAGGCACTTGATGAAGTCTGACAAAAACTGGAAGCTTTGAAAAAATGAACCTTGGCCTGTTAAAAAAACTATCTTTGGATTTTTTTTTCAAATCAATCATTATCCTAGCCCACTTTATTCTTGAATGCTGTTACAATGAATATAGTTGAGGCAATGGTTCTAAATAAAGGGTGTTTTCAACTTTCCCATGGGAAAAAAATTAACTTAGGGGAATTAGAGAGTTTTTCATTTACTTAATCCTCTGCCTTTTGTAATGTTCTGGGAGAGAACCATGCTACTTATAGAATTTGTTGTTTAAATATTTTGCATAAATTAGGCAGGGTAAAGGAAAACAAGGGAAGGAAATGAAATATTTTATGACTGAGTTTTAAATTAATATTGCCCTATCAATATGAGAAGTCAGGAGGAAACATGATCAGAACTTGCAGTGACATAAGACAGTGTATGGGTTTTCTGGCCTATTTTTAGTATGAATCAACTTACCCCCTATACTTTTATTTTCTTTTTTTTAAATGTGGCAAAAGAAAATGAACCAATGGTCTCATGTATGTACAATACTGCTGAATGACCTCCCTGTTGCAATATTTTCATTTTATATCCTAAGAGAGTAAAAAATAGTGAGTGGGAAAAACAAACAGATATAAGGGTGGGAGACAGAAAGAGGGGGAAAGAGAGAGAGAAAGAGAGAGAGAGAGAGAGAGAGAGAGAGAGAGAGAGAGAGAGAATGAGAGATAGGAGAGCTCCCCTTTGATATACCATGTAGTGTTGGGTATTGGGTTCATGGGCTCACAATGTATAAGGCATGACCTCTGTCCACTGTATTATTTCTAAGTTCCTGTCCCTTTTTTAATGTGAATAGAGAGAAACACATTTCTTAATGCTCCCTTTAAAAAAGTCTGAAATAGACTTTATATATAATTGAAAGTGTAATCCATATCTACAAATCTTGGTTTTCTTTTAATAAAAATAATGATTACTCAGAGAAGTTGCAGTGCTCTAGATACTAAAGTACCCCACTCATATAATCACATTTAATTTTCAATGACTCTTAGTTCTTAAATCAACCTCATTTTATAAATAAGTCGGTAATACTCTGGCAGGTTTAGTTACTGGGCAGTCATTGCTACTAAGCAGTATTAAGTAGTAACGCCTAGGTTTAAACCTAAAGAAATCAGTCTTAAGGGACTTAAAACCTGGCCCTGGTAGTAGAGTGCCCATTCTGGCAACTATGATGGCTCAGTTAACATATGGCAGCTGACACTAAGTGTCAAAATCGACTGTTATTTCAAATTTTGGTCAAATGTTTGACAACTTAAAGCTGATGTGAAAGTTGTACATCACTTTTTTTCAACTCATGGTACCATTTAAAAATTTTAAATGGGGAAAGAAAGGTTATTCAGTGCCTACAGACAAATAGAAGCTTAGTCATACAGATAATTAACTACTAAATAGGTCCCTAATGCAATTAAATGTTTAATAAACCTAATGAAACAAAGACCACATCTTGGTTAAAGAGGAAAACATAAAAAGTCATAAATCACTAACAAATCATAACTTCCCTCAACAGGTGGAATGCATATGTGGGGTTTGTGTGTGTGAGTGTGGGTGTGTGTAATAAAAAACAAGTTGGCATTCCTAAGAATTCAGAACAGAGCTAGAAGTCAATGACAAGTGATCCAGCATCAATATGAATAGGAACACACATTTTATGTATTTACCTTTTTATTAATTTATTATATTGGAAAGGTAATGGCATGCAGTACAGTTGTTAACACTTGGGTATAGTTTCTCCCAGAGAAGACCTTCCACTTTCAGCATCCCATAATGACCCCGGATCCATACTCCCAGAGGGATAGAGAATAGGAAAACTTACAGGGGAGGGGATGGGATACAGAGTTCTGGTGGTGGAAATTGTGTGGAGTTGTAACCCTCTTATCCTATGGTTTTTGTCAGTGTTTTTTTTTAATAAATAATTTTTTAATTAATTAGTTAATGAAAAAAAAGAGAAAGTCCCTTGCAAAACACTCTAACCCATCATTTAGGTCCTTTTACACCATCATTCATCAGGTTCCCAAGTTTCTTTTCACCTCTTCTCATCCCTTATTCCCCCTTCTCCCAAGCCCCATTGCTTTGGTATAATACACTGTACCCAATCCAAGTTTTACTTTGACAATACCTATTTTATTACATATTCTCAGAGCTGAGAGACAGGGGTCAGAAGGAGAGAGGGATAGTGACAAGTCCTTAAAAGCTGAAGAACCAAAATTCCATGTCAAGGTTTTGCATGTTTGTACTGCACTTGTTACTGAAGGCAACTGAGGGACTGAGACACCAGGAGCAGCTGGAAAGCCAATTTACACATCTTGAGACAAAGGAGAAGTCTGGTAATAGGAGGACTCAAAGCTGACATAATTATGGTTACGGACACTGGAATCCCTCAGGCCTTACCATGCTATAATCCAATCTCATGATCACATGTCTCCTTCCCTGAGGTTTGGTAATAATATCATACTATTGAGGTAGGGTTCAAAAGCTACTTACTTACTCACCCCCTCTGCTATTTTGATGGTCTGAACTTAAAAATAAGATTATTTGCAACAAATGAAAAAAAATTATAAAAATGTTAAAACCAATTTTATGTTCTAAGTTACTAATTAGAGAACTATCTTAGCTTAATCAGAAATAATGGCTCAGGACTAGGGTGCTAGGACACCGAGTAGAGTGCATATGTCACAATGTGTGAGGACCCAGATTCAAGCCCTCAGTCCCCACTTAAAGGAAAAAAGCTTCATGAGTGGTGGAGTACTACTGAAGGTGTCTTTTCTTCAATTTCTCTTCCCCCCTCTTCCATTTTTTGAAAAAAAATAAAATAGGGGGAAACATCGACTGTCAGAAATGGTGGAGTCATAATGTGAGCACCAAACCCCACTGATAACTCTGGTGGGGGCTGGGGGAAAGGAAAAGAAAATGAAGGTTCAAATAAAGTAAAAAAAAAAGTCAACTAATAGAAAATATGCATGATAAATGTCTAGATATATTACTTAATAGGGTTTAAAATTGGTTACAGAAAGAACATAAGTTAAGTGTAAGGCTGGTTTACAGAATACAAGCTTTACACAGGTAGTCTGAGGGCTACATTTTTAATTCTAACTCTGCTATTTACTGCTCTGAAAATTAAGTGCAAGACAATCTTTCTAGCCCTATGTTTTCTTTAATTTTAAAATGGAAATAAAAAATTCTTACCTTAAAATTCTTTTTTAAGGTAAAATAAATTAACACCTATAAAATTGTCCAACCAGATGTCTCGTATGCAGTGAATTTTCAAAAGATATATTATAAATGTGAGTGACTCTGAAGCAATAAGCAAAGTAACAATGTTAATAATACATATTGGAGATTCTTTTCCATTCTTTTATACAGAACTGAATGTCAACTTGATAATATACTGAATGTTTGCTTGTATTGGAGGCTAGTTCCAGATTTTATATCATATCTGTGCATCATATAATGTCATGCTGTTTAAATTAGTATGACTTTACAGTATACTTTAAAATTGTGTCAGTCCTTTATAATTACTCTTGTAAAATTTTTTCCTAGCTAAGTCAGTTGTTTTATTTTTCCATATGCATTCTATAAATAACATCTCTAGGTTAACAATTTATATTGTTATTTTATTCAACATGAATACATACATGTTGAATTTGTTTCTTATAAAGTTAAATTTTGCATTCAAGAATATGGTTGATTTCTCATTGGTTCAAAGTTTTCTTCATGCTCACATGATATTTTAGAGCTTGTTATACAAATCTTGATATTTCTAAAGTGAAGCCTTGGGGCACAGGGATGCAGGCAGTGTGAACTGAAAATCAACTGGAGCATAGGGTGAGATCATGGTCCAAAGGTAGGGCACCAACGATCTGCTACACCCATTTTGTCCTTTGGGAGAAGTCCATGACAGTGCTGCCCTTTATACCAGCATATCAGCATCCTTCTGCATACTGGAATAGTAAACTTCATCTCAAAAGTTCAGACACCAACCAGCGCATCTGGTAAGGGAATGCATACATGTTGTTAACCTGTTTAGTTGAGCAACAGGATGTGGAGGCTACATTCACAGACTTGGATAGAGCATTATAGACTGAGGGAGAGGTAGCAGTCACAGGAAAGATACTTCACCCAGAAATTTGGAGTGAGGAAGAAGATGGAAACAGATAATAAAGGAGGTAGTTTCACAATTTACCAGTACCCAGCATTGCTGGTCAAGGGGCACCACAAGGAAACCATTCAAAATGTAAGAAGAAAGAGCAAAGAAAGGTGCCAATTATACCACTATATGCAGGATGAGCACCTTCCACTGTGTGCTATACATTAAGTGAACACGTAGAACTGTATATAATGCAACCTAGCTACTAATACTGAATGGAGATTTGAGGGAAAAACAAACAAACATTAGGGCCTTCTAACTTATTAAAAATTTCTTTTGCTATGTGCTTAGAATTTTTTTTTAAATATTCACTTTTCTCTAGCCTCATCCTCAGTTGATATGTCAAAGGAATCATTGTTTCGACTTAAATTTAGGTAGAGGTGAAAGCCTCCTGAGTGGTGGAACAGGGCTGTAGATGCCTCTCTTGCATCCCTCTCTCTTTTTATCTCTCTCTATTTATTTTTATCTATTTATTTTATCTATTTATTTTTATCTCTCTCTATTTATCTTTAGTAAGGGGAGGATCATTGGCTTGAGATTACACTTCTCTTTTGTTCTACATCCCATAAAGATAAATCTATGTTTAAAAACTATTCCACAGGAAAACTACAGGGTATTTTTTTTTAAGTCTGAGCCTTTAAGTTAGTATCCATATAGAAAAATCACTTCTGATCTTTAACATTTAATTACTTGTTTAAAAATGAGAACCACTGAATATTTACTCCAAGTGTGGAGAAGGATGATTGCAAAAATGTTCAAAGTATGAAAGTGGAAAGGGAAACATTCTGAAACCCTACAGATGCAGAAATGAAGCACTAAAAAATGCAGAGGCACACTCCCCACCCCCAATGTCCCCCCTCAAGCAAGAGCTACTCTGCAGAAAAGGGAACAGAGTTATTTGTTCTATGTCTTCACTGAAGAGTTTTGTGATGATGCTTATGGCCCTAAGAAATGCAGAAACTTAATGGCATTAGTCTTGATACTTATTCTGCCCATTAAATAGATTACCCATGCTTTCTCTGATACTGGCATTTCTTTGTGTAGTCTTTTGTTCAAAGGACTACTGGTGGCAAGGGAGATAGCTCACTGGGAAGGGCACATGCCTTGCCATGTGCAACCCAGGTTTAAACCCAGTCACCTTGGGGGCTAGGTGGTGGCGCACCTGGTTAAGCGCATATATTACAATTTGCAAGAATCCAGGTTCGAGCCCCTGGTCCCCAACTGCAGGGGAAAAGCTTTAGGAGAGGTGAAGCAGGGTTGCAGGTGTCTGTTTCTCTCCCTCTCTGTCACCCCCTTCCCTCTTGATTTCTAGCTGTCTCTACGCAATCAATAAAGATAATAATAAAAAAAAAAACCCAGTCACCACATCAGTGGTAATATGGCACTAGGGCAGTACCAATGCTATTGGTGTTTCCTCCTCCTCCTCTCCTCCTCCTCCCTCTCTCTCTACCTCCTCTCTCTCTCTCTCTCTCTCTCTCTCCATATATATATATATATATATATATATATATATATATATATATATATATATCCCTTTCTATTTGAATGTAACAATAGGCCCAAGCAGTGAGGTCATGCATGTATGAGATTTTGAGTTAAACATAAAAACAATAAAAAATAAAAGAGGGTTTATGAGATAAGAGCTGTAGGGACTTGACTAATTTGCACCAAAACAAAGGGCTCTGAGGAGGGAGAGGTATGAGAAACTTGGGGTGTGTGGGGTGGGGGGCGGCCCCGGTCATGATGGTAGAGAGGGGACCTAAATTGAGGATAATATTGTTTTGTAGAGACACCTGAAATGGGGAGATGAGAAATTGTGCCATGTGTCAATAACTATACTGTAATGTTGGTATGCTTCTAGGACCCTTTCTGTTTCATTGGTTTAATCCCCCCTGCTTAGCACTGTATTCTATTTAAATAACCACTGTTAACTAAGCACTACCCTGCCTGCAGGACATTGGTTTAATCCCCACTGGTTCACAATGTCTTTTTGCTCCGCCCCCTCTCGTAGTCACCAGATTTCCACCACTGTCTTTTCATGCCACCCTCTCTACCTCACATCCTGTTTCCACCGTACTTGGTGAGTATATATATAAGGACAGGATTATGGTTAGAGATAGCATAGCTTGGCTTAGATTGCGCTGCGTTCCACATGAATAAAGAGATACTGCATACAGCTCAGCCATGAGTCCCTGTTCGTCTGTCTGCCACCCGTGAAGCTCAGCCTGGCACTGTAAACCATTAACCCCTCAAAAATTGATTTAAAAAAAACAGCTGTAGTGACATTGGAAAAGAAAAGAATTACAAAGTTCTGGCTGCATAGAGGGAGATGCCAAGAATGTATCACTGAAGATAGAGTGGGGGCTAGAATGAAGGGACAGAATCAGGAAGTTGAAGGCTCTGATGCCTTTCTTGCATGATAGTTCCTAAAGTAAATTTTCTTAAGATTGCAGGGGAAGTCAGGCAAAAGGTGAAGTCATTTGTAGCAGTCAGAACTCCAGGAGATATTTTCTACTAGGTAACAAACATCTCTCATCCTTGACAGAACCTGATTACAATAGCTTAGTACTAGACACAGTGTCATAACATATCTTTCTCCTGAGGATGTGAAGAGGTAAAGAGAGTTGAACTGCAGTTTGCCAACCCTGGTGCTATCTCAGGTTTTGCAGAATAAATCTCTCCTAATCCCTTCTCCACATTGCAAGAAACAGTGAACACTATCCAAACAAACAGAAAGCTAGTGGACTCTTCAGTTTACAGAATGACATTTTTCTCTGGAAGATAGCTAAGACATATGATTCTAGGAGGTAGACTGAGGAGAGAAGAGGTAATGGAAAATCAACTAATTATACATCCAGTCTGTCTTCAGTGATACATTCTCACCAGTTATCGAGCTATTGATCTTATCTTCAAGATCACCCTTTCACCCTGAATCACTCATAGATGAGATCTAAAAAATAAAGAACAGGACAATACACTGTGACACCCTGTGGTCTATTGTAGCAGATTTGGGGACTCAGAAATAGGAAGGGAGGAGCACTAAGGGGAGGTTTTGGAGCTTGCACTGGAGGGCAAAATATAGTCACACGTGTCTTCCTACCTTGAGGAAATGTCTAAATGTTCCTTCATGACAATAACAGTCCTGTAAATTAACATTCCCTCAATAAAATGATACTAAAGCTGGGGAAAAATTTTTCACTCTTAGATCTCTGTTTTGTGATATAGGGCCTAAGGCAATTGTGCTTTGTATTCATCTTGCTGATAAGACACTGGCATCAGAAAGAAAAAGCTACAGATAGGTTTGGGTTCTTTTTTTCCAACTCATTTTATGGGGGGATTATAATGGTTTACAGTACAGTTCTTAACACAAGGTTACAATTTCTCATATCCTCATGAAAGGTATCTGCAAAACATTCACACCCTCAACTTAAATCCTTTCCCTCTGCTGTGTACTGAAAGAGACAGTGCAAGCCATAAGATAAGAGAGTTCTGTCTCTATTTGGGGAACATGGTCCTCTTTGACTGAGCAGCTTCAGGAAGGATCTACATGGAGCAGTGAGGGAGGTAGGGAACAACCGCCTAGGCAGTCAGATCAGCTGAATCAGCCCTGGTGATCAAGAGAGTGACAGATGTCACAGTCAAATTGCCCTCACATCCAAGGACTGGGTTTCTTCCCTTTTAGCTTAATTTTACTGCCCTTACTTCCCTGATGGTGGTAGACATTTTCATAGAAGTTTATTTCATTTTGTTGTATTTCCCAACATGCATAGAATACATCTCCTGGCACCTGCTCAGCAAATCCAACACCAGCATGGGCATCATGCCCTTATCAGCTTCAGGTCCCAGCCTCACAAACTCCTTCTCTAAACCCACACAAGAGCAGCTTTGGGGAGTCTAGGCAGCAATCTCTTCTTAGAGACTAGGGTTTTAGCTCCTCAGGACTTTTCTTAGCTACTAAATTTTAATCAATATAACCTCTTGCCTTAAGGTAGTGGCTGTTTCTTTTTGTTGTTTCCCCAGAAACAATGAAAAAATATCTTTTGGCACTTCCAGTGGCATAGGTAATATCGTTATATTAGAATACACAACTATATATGTATATATATATATGAACACACAAACTTTATATACCTCTCATAGTCACCTGGATGGCATTCTTTATCATTAGCCTCCTAATTAAATTTGTTACAAATGTGTTATCAGAGAAGTCTATAGAAAAAAGGGGGGGATTAGCAAGAGTAAAAAAGACCCAGGGTGCATATGTTTTGGATACTGAATTTTTAAGAAAACTTAGAAGCTTACATTTATAATGAGACTCCAATGTTTTGAGCTGAGAAGATGTTCAAAAGTGTTAGGAGAGACTGATCAACCTTGAAAGTCCACTGGAACTGACAAAAGTCATCGCCTTCTAAGGAGATTTCAGTGAATGAGGTCACTGAAGGTTATGTTTTTTTCAAGATCAGTGGTATCAAGATGGTATGTGTTTAGACTAAGGGAACCAGATATAGATGATACCAGGGAGAGAGGGTGTGACAGTGGGAGTGATAAGTAATAGTCAGTAGAGTCCAGAGCACAAGAAAGAGACCTGGTATAGAACCCAGGGACACTATTCCTTGTTGTTAGAAGCAGTAGGTAGATGGTGAGAATCTAGATGTAGTGAAATACTGGAATTTGGTGATGGTGAAATATAGCAATTATTTTCTTGATTAAAATATTATGTGGCATGGGGCTTCCAAGCAATTTAAGTTGTAAAATGACTATTGTCACCTATCAACTTGCCACAAAAATCTCTTTTGATTCTCTGTGAGCACAGAAATCAATATTAAACAAAAAGTGTCTTTTAGAGCCAGGGAGACAGAGTATTGGTTATGCAAAAAGGTTTTCATGCCGGAGGCTCTGAGTCCCCCGGTTCAATCCCCAGTACCACCATAAACCAGAGCTGAGAACTGCTCTATGTCTATCTGTATTTTTCTTTCTCTCTTTTTTCTAAAATAAAACAAATAAAATATTTTTTAAAAAAGAAGAAAACAATCTTTAAAAAATTATCTTCCCAACATGAGGATAAAGATAGAGGTTTCTCACATTTCAGAATGACATATGTACCCCTAGTTATCACCATAAATATGACGAATACTAAAAATAATACTGTTTCTTCCTGTGGGATTTGCGACTAATAATAAGCAATTTACAGCTGTGTTATGACAGCAAAAAAAAAGGGGTATAACATCCTTATATTCTGTCATATCTGTACTCACAGTAGAAAATACTGATTAAGACCCATCTGCTTAAACCATTTTTTCATTGCTAAATCCCTATAATAGGTGACTTTTATGACCACTAACTATATTATATCCATTAAGCTTCAAGAAAGGATTATCAAAAGTATTTTCAAGCATTTTAAATACACACCCATGGTAGTGAAACAAAAGGCCTCGTGACAATAAGAATTGAAATTCTTTAGAGCAGATTCCATAAATACATCCTGAGGGCTCCCCTCAATTTGGCGGCTAAAGCTGTACTGAACAGCAGGCTTCACCATATGAAATACTGGACCCAGCTCCCTTCATTCGGCTTGACAGAATGAGTGTGATTGTTTGAGAACAACTAAATCAAATATAAATTTCATGAGTCTATTTTCTCAAGCTTCAAGTGTTCTGCTGAAGATCTGAAATGTCACCACCCAAAGAAAGGAGATAAATCTGGCAATGGATTCACTGTTACTTCCTAGAGACACTGTGAAAAGAAAATTACTCTTCAGGACAACTTGATAACCTTAGCTTGCTATTGGATGTGGTCACGCCTCTTTAGGGTTTCTTCAGATTTCTCACAACTCACTTCAAAGCCCATAGCACATTGAGCTAGTCTAGGCAGACAAGATGAGGTTGTTGATTCTGTAATAGCACTTACAAGAAACTCAAGAAAAAGTAAAGTGAATATCAGGCCCCAAATTGAAAAAAAAAATGGAAATGAAGAGTAACAAAATCAGTTCAAAATATGTTTGAAGTTTTATTTGATCTAAAAATATTTTTATTAAAGTTTCCTAAAGGTTAAAAGGAAAACAACATTTTTGTTTTTTACTAGAGAAGAATTTTCTATCTATCTGTGTTACTGTGTGTCAGGGATCTTATTACCAAAATTAAGGCTATTTGTGTTTTTTTTCATATTATTTTTATTGCCACCAGAGTTGTCAGTGGGGTTCAGTGTTTGCACTACAAATCTACCACTCCTAGTGGCTATTTTTTCTTTCTTCTCTTTTATTTCTATTTTATTTGATAGGACAGAGAGAAATTGAGGTGGGGGAAGCACAGAGAAGGAGAGACACACCTGAAACACTTGCTTCATCATTAATGAAATTTCTTCCTTGAAGCTCTCCAGGTGCACCACCACTCAGCCCATGTTTTTCATATTTTTCAATTTTAACTTTTTTATTTTATTTTTTTATTATTATTTTACTTCTCTCCACGGTTATTGCTGTGGCTCGGTGCCTGCACTACAAATCCACTGCTCTTGGAGGTCATTTCCCCCCCTTTTTGTTGCCTTTGCTGTTGGATAGGACAGAGAGAAATGAAGAGAGGAGGAGAAGACAGAAAGATGGAGAGAAAGACAGACACCTGCAGACCTGCTTCACAGCTTGTGAAATGAGCCCCCTGCAGGTGGGGATCCCAGGGCTCGAACCCAGATCCCTACTCCATTCCTTGTGTTTTGCACTACGTGTGCTTAACCTGCTGTGCTACCACTTGGCCCCCTCAATTTTAACTTTTTAACTTTTAATTGAAGTGCAAGATATAAAGAAGGTCATTATTCATAAATGTACATTCAGTGAATTTTCTGAAACAGTACATCACTGAGTACACCTGTGAGTTTAATAAAACTCCAACAAAAGACCACCATCATTGTCCCTGAGGCCTCTTGTGCCTCTCTGAGTTATTGCCCTGCAAAAGACAATCTCCGTCTAGACTTCTAGTGGTATAGCTTCAATTTTTTTTGTTGTTATATTTTTGTATATAAATGGAATATCTCCATGTGTAGTTTTTTGGTTCCTGGCATTTTGTTTGATCTTTTAACTATAACTAGAAGCTGAAACACTTTCTAGGGCTCTTAGTTTATTATTATGTAACAGGCACTATGCACAGATGTTTACTTTATCACTGTCACATTGGATCCTCAAAATCACCTGATTAGGAACCATTTTTAAATATTTATTTCCTTTTTGCTGCCCCCCTTTTTAAAATTGTTGTTGCAGTTATTGCTGTTGTTATTGATGTCGCCATTGTTGGATGGGAC
Source organism: Erinaceus europaeus (assembly GCF_950295315.1). NCBI lineage: Eukaryota > Metazoa > Chordata > Mammalia > Eulipotyphla > Erinaceidae > Erinaceus > Erinaceus europaeus. The sequence goes on from NC_080162.1 coordinate 57,761,593, forward strand.
ACAGAGAAATGGAGAGAAGAGGGGAAGACAGAGAGGGGGAGAGAAAGATAGACACCTGCAGACCTGCTTCACCATCTGTGAAGTGACTCCCCTGCATGTGGGAAGCTGGGGACACAAACTGGGATCCTCACGCTTTGTGCCATGTGCGTTTGACCCGCTGTGCTACCGCCTGATTCCCAGGAACTATTGTTATCTCCTTGAAGGAGGTGAAGAAATTTCAAGTATAGGGATATTAATAGATATGGTAAGTCACTAAGTCACAAGTGTTAAAGCCAGGATTCATGCTTTGTTTCTCTGCCACCAAAGTAGAAATCTTTCCCATCCGCAGGTTCTCACACATATGCCCAAAGCCAAATGGGCCCGGATCATCAAAACCTAAAAGAATCTAATTATTTAAGAAAACCCTCACTCAAATTCTGTGTCTTAATTATCTAACTTTGATCATGTGTCCACATAGCATGCCAACTTAGACCTTACATTAAGATGAATAAGAGTTACTTTCCTGGCAATGTTAGCTCAACTGCAAAGTGATCTTCAAGGTTATATAGCATGCAGTTCAAGTATCTTCACTTCTATAAACTGAAGTTTAAACATACTTATCTAAAAATAAAGTCACCACAGATACATCCTATATTGCTCATTGCTTCACTCACCAAGCAGTTAACATCCAAAGACAGCTGTGAATTTATATTCAGTAATAATTTAAATGTTATTTATATTCAATACAGATGGCTCATAATAAACAATTAAAAAAAGAGCGATGAAATGAATACTAGGGCAAGCCATTCTATGAGACTCCAATTAGCCACAAGAAAAAAAGAGAAAAAAATAAAGGAATGAGGGAGATTCAAATATACTGTTATGAAAGTATGTTATTTAGAAAAATATTGCTGAGCATGTCAATTCATGAATATGAATATATGTGTTTATGTGATAGGAATTTTGTCAGAAAATACATAGACATAAGCATATAAAGACAGTAGAAAGTAAGCAGTTTGTTTTTTTTAATATTTATTCCCCTGTGTTGCCCTTTTTTATTGTTGCATTCATTATTATTGTTGTTATTGATGTCATTGTTGTTGGATAGGACAGAGAGAAATGGAGAGGGCTGGGGAAGACAGAGAGGGGGAGAGAAAGATAGATACCTGCAGACCTGCTTCACTGCTTGTGAAGTGACTCCCCTGCATGTGGGGAGCAGGGGACTCAAACCAGGATCCTTATGCAGGTCCTTGAGCTTTGGGCCACATGCACTTAACTTGCTGCACTACCGCCTGACTCCCCAGGAAATAGGAAATAGTTTTAAAGCATGTATACCAAGATGATATGATTCTTTATACTGTAACTATTTACAAACACAAACAAACAAAAACAATAAGTAAAGTCAGGAAGTTGGCTCAGAAGATAGAACCCAAGTCTTCATGCTTGAGAACCTGGGGTTAGATTCTCTGATGCAATGTATGCTAGAGTATGCATTCTGATTTTCTCTCTTTTATAAAATAAATGAATCATAACAATTATTAAATATCTTGCAATTAATTTTTAATTTCATAACAAGTATTAAATATCTTGCCAATTCATTTTTAATTTATTTTTTAATTTCTGTAATCATAATGACATATATATATAGGCTTTGGTGGTGGGTATAGTGTAGAACTACATCCTTGTAATCTTATAATCGTGTCACCCATTAAGTCACTAAAAAAGAAAACTGAAATGACAGTTTAGAAGGTCATATATGATGAGTGGTATTTATTTATGTTACCAGGACACGCCTCAGCTCTAGCTGAGGTACAGGAGTATTGAACTTGGAACTTTGGAGTTTCAGGAAATAAAGTCTTTTTGCGTAACCATTAGGCTCTCTACCCTGCCTGTAAGTGTGAAATGAATCCACTGTAAGAGAAGGTCAGAGAGCAGAGATTAACTTGAGAGGGTGTGTGCTTGCTTGCTAATGAGTACTGTATCTGACAACAGGCACATTGTGTTTACTATAGAATTTCTTTTACTTCTTATTTGAAATTTTATGTTATAACAAGTCAAGGAGCCAGTTAGTGGCACACCCTGTAGAGCATACACATTATCATGCACAAAGGATCCTATTTAAGCTCAAGGTTCCTACCTACAGGGTGTGGGGTGGGGAAGGGGGATAGCTTTACAAACAGAGAATTAGTGCTGCAAGTATCTGCCTTTCTATTTCTCTCCCTCTTTGGTCTTTACTCTTTTCATCTCTATTTCTTTCTCTGTCAGGGAAAAAAAAAGTCAAAATGTAAAAGAGTAGATTTTCTAGGAAATAAGAGTTAGGTTTTTTTTTTTTTTTTTTGGTTTTAGTATGTACATTTGTTTGACTGTATTTTCTTATTTTTCTCTCTTTACATTTATGATACAATATACTAAATAAAAGATTAAGAAAATTGTCAGGGACCAGGAGATGGCACATCTGGTTAAGCATACATTACCAAGCACAAGGACCTGGTTCCAGACCCTGCTCCCCTATATGCCACAGGGAGAAGTATATTTGTAGTACCAGTTGGAACCCAGCTACAAACCTGGTAGCAATTAAAAAAAAAAAAAGTTCATAAAGTACATTTTTCAATTCAGACTTCTGCCTTATACAGGCAAATATACTACATACTTTCCTTCAAAAATAGAGAACACATTTGAAGACATAAGAATAGCATGCCTAATTATATAAGAATACAATTTTAAAAGATTTCTTTCTTTCGATGACAATGCTTCTTTCACTGTTATCAATATTATTACAATGTAGTAAAGAACCTCCCATTTAAAACATTACATGATAGGAGTGCAAAATGGTCTAACAACTGAGAAAACAATCCTCTCCTGGCGATTTACCCAAAGGGAACAGCAACACCTATCAGAGGAGATCTATATATACCTACATTCATAGAATTAGAGTTATAATTTTTAATTCCAGAACCTGGAAACAACCCAGCTGTCCAACATCAAATGAGTGGCTAAAAATGATGACATTGTCTCCTTTGCATCCTCTTGGATGAAATTTGAGTACATAATGTTGAGTAATATAAGCTAAAAAGAAAGGGGCAAATACCAAATGATCTCACTTATTAGCAGGACAATAAAGTAGGGATGAGGAGGGAGAGCACAAAGTGAAACATAAACTGGACATGATATATTGCACCAAAGCAAAAGACTCTGGGAAGGGTGTGGGGAGGGAAGAGAGGAAGAAAATGTTGATAGCCTGGTACATAATGAAAGTGTATGCATATGTCAATGATTACACTGTAGAGCATTAACCCCCTTCAATTAAAAATATTAATATATAGCCATATATTAATACAATATAGACTTAAGAATGATATGTCTCAGAGAGGGTCTCAGAAAGCATAGAACGTAGAGTGATTATCTGACATGTCCAAACTGGGATGCTTTTCAACAGCTTCTATTTTATCTTTTTTTTTTTTTTTTTTTTTTTTTGTGTGTGTGTGTGTGTGTGTGTTTGTGATTAATGGTTTACAATGCAGTTGTTGACATATGGGTACAGTTTTACATTTCCTCATGAATCAAGCAACAGGACCTCAAGGTCCCCTCCACTCCCTCCTTCCTTCCTTTCCCAGGGTCCTTTGCTTTGATGCAATACACCATACCCAGTCCAAATGTCACTCTGTGATTTCTCTCTGTCCTTGTTTCTCAAGTTGTACGTATCAGTGAGATCATTTGGTATTTGTCTTTCACTTATTTAATTTGATATGATGTCTTCAAGTTCCATGAAATATGGGGCAAAGGAGATTAGTTCATCATTTTAAAGATCTGAGTAGGATTCCATTGTGTATATATACCAGGCTTTTCTTAGCCACTCATCTGTCGTTGGACATCTGGGTTGCTTCCAAGGTTCAGGGATTACAAATTGTGGTACAATGAACATAGATATACATAGATACATTCTAATAGGTGTTTTCTGTTTGTTTGTTTGTTTCCTTTGAGTATATACCCAAGGGAAAATTTGCTGAAAAAACATAATGAAATTAATGAGGGTGGATTAATTGAGAAAAAAAAAAGCCTTTTCTTAGAGAATGAAAATCTGAAAAAACTCCAAAGTATATTTTTGTTTTCAGTGCTTATCTATCAGTCATAATTCTATTCTGTGTTTTTCCCATTAATCTTTGGCTGCATTATAGAAGTTGCAAAGTTATCCTCACCTAGCCAGTATTTCTGTGTTCTGTAACATATGACAACAACATCTAGGAAGAAAAATCATATTTTGTAAATAAAAGTTAGCATGGAGGAGAATTATGATTTTATTACCAGAAACAATGTCCTTTAATAAATACAAAAAATAAGTGGTTTTAGAATATGATGGAGATGAAAACAATAGAAAAAGGTGAAATGGAAAGACTGTAAGGATGAAATGAAAAATGAAAAAAATTTCTTCAAACATTTTTAAACATTGGATTATTGTTTGCATATCTTGTGCTTAAGATTCTTTATGGATTTGTAAGAGAATAAAAGGATGGATGAAACCATGAGTGAACAAAATTATTAACACAAAAGTGAAGATAGTGGAACCAGTAAGATAGCTCATCTGGGCATCTGCTGTTTTTACCCTGACAGTACCTAGTTTCAAATCTCATTTGCCACAAGGAAATAGGAGGGCAATGAGAAAAATCTGATGCTATAGTGTTTTTCCCTCTCTTTCTCTCTATATATAGATGAAATAGCCTAGAATAGTAATGATGATCAACAATGATAATGATGAAAATGATAGTGGTGATGATGATGATGATGATAATAATAGTAACTGTTAAAATACACTAAAAATGTATAAGTAAAAATAATTAAAGCTCCAAAAATTTGGCATACTAGGTATTTGGGGGAGGAGATAATCATGGCTGGAAGTGCACCTACAGATCTCTGGGATTTTAAGACATTTTAATTTTGCTATGAATGCTCATTACACATGTACTCAGTATGTGAAAGTTCATCTAACACATTTATTAATATATATCATGTCTCCATAAAAAGTTTTTATTGGAACAAACAGTTTCAAGTCCTATCATTTAAAACCATTTTGGAATGACACTATCAATTCAATTATTAGATCAAATCATTTCTCCTGATAGCTGGTGAGTTTCCTTTCTGTATTCCCACATCCCATATAGGCTGGCTAATTCGAGTTAGGTAATTTATCATTTCTCCTTTCTGCTTTGATTGAGTAAGACTTCTCACTCAGCTTCAGGGCTTCACTTATCTGCTGGTATATTTCATCTTTTTCCACTAATGCCATTTAGCTTTGTCCTTTTATTTATCCATGCTCTTGTATATTCATGTCTCTTGTATTATGAACCAGTTCCAAATGACTTTTGGAAGTAGAGCAAACATTCTAAGCTCAAAATAAAGTATATCTTTATTTAAGAGTTTTATAGGCAAAATTTGAATGGAAATAAAAGACTTAATGTGCTGAAATAAAATTCTATTGATTATGTGTTCCTTTGTACAATGTAGGCTGTATTATCCAGAGAGAGAGAGAGAGAAGGGGGGGATTCTTTCTTGATGAATACACGGAAGGTCAAAATTAACTTCAAACATATCCAAGAAAGCAAGTCTAAAAGCATGCTATAATTGTCTAACTATAGAGAAAATTAAAAATAAAATCTCTAGATATGAGAATAAAAATTCATACCTTAGACTTTGGAGCTTTTAATAAAATAAACAACAGCTGATTCCAATTTCATACATGAGCTTGCTAAATTAGAAGAAAATGGAGCGACTAGAAAAAAATTTAAAACAAATGCAGTTTGCTCATACCCTAACTAGATTTTCCAGTTATAAAATTCATTTCATTTTTAGATTGTGAATATACTGAGAATGGCCCCTTTTAGGCTGAACCTATACCTCGCTACAATGAATACACTGTTTGCTTTTTGGAAGAAATATGTAAAGTACTAAAACTGAGGCAATAAACTCCAAGCCTCACATATTTGGGGCTACACTGAATATGAAATGATAGAAATTTAAACCAGGATATGCTATTGAGGTTACTAGAACTAAAGGTGCTGTAAGATATTCTTATCCTTTCATAATGTTTATTATTACTATTTATTAATTTTGTTTTACTCCATCTAAGGGAACCACCTTTGAATCTTGTAGCTTATTTGTGTTCTTAAAAAATAAAGCTTAGAGAACTTAAAAGCTTAGAGAAATTCAACTTCAGATTCATATGAAATAAACTTAAGTAATGCAAGTTAGTGTTGTATTTAGCTAACTTTTTCATCAAAATATGTTTTACGTGAATAAACAAACCATGCTGAATTCCAGTGAAACATTGATGTGAGAGAAACGTCAGATCTTTAGTTTTTCTTTATTAAGGTTTGGTGTTTTCTCATTTTGTTGTCTCAATAAAATTTAGAATGCTTTATTAAATACACACACACACACACATATACACACATATAAAGAAAGTATTGGTACAAAATGGTTTTTACCTAATGTCTGAAAATGCTCTGGATTTCATAATACTGCATGTGACTTTTCTTTTTTTTTAATTTTTTGGTTAATTATGCCAAGATATGAATGGTTAGAATGACATTGTGGAAATATTTGTAGAAAATATATACTTATTTCTCTTTCCTCTATGTATGACCATTTCTTAAGACTTATAAATTTTAAATAGAAAAAAAAGTCATACAAAATATTTATTTGCATGTTTTTGAATAGTTGATATACAAGAAAGATATAATGAATTTCTGTTAAAATAATATTCTGAGCATCAGGGAGGAGAGTGAATATAAATAAAATATTTCAAGGCACAATTCTAGTTATAGTGAGCTTCACTATTCTATGTACAAGTTTTCTAGAATAGAAGAGGGAATATGGTGGTAGGGGAGAATGAATAGGAAGGAGAGAGAGAGAGAGAGAGAGAGAGAGAGAAGGGGCACTATGAAAAGGAAGTTACTAAGAGAGCTGTGATGAGGTTCAAGATCACTAGGACAGGGAGACAGTATAATACAGTATAGTAGTTATGCAAAAGACTTTCATGTCAGAGACTCTAAGGTCCCAGATTCAATACCCTATACCACCATAAACCCAGAGGTGAGCAGTTCTCTAATCTTCTCACTGTATTTTTCCTCTCTCTCTCCCTTCTCTCTCTCTCTTCCTCTCATTAAAATAACATAAGTAAATTTAAAAAAATCAAATCACAGTACCTTAGTTTAAATCACTGTAGTAAATTTCAGGTAGTAAGTAAATCTCATATTAAAAAATATAATGTTCTTCCATTGAAATTAATTATCTTGCTTGGTTTTAAAGTTTCTTATGAAATGATACTATTTCACAGACCATCTGCTTATAAGAGAATTAATGGTATTTCTCATCTACACTGTCTTCTTACCATGAATTAAAGAATGAAAATTTTATTTTGTATTTTATCTTATGTATTATTAGACAGACAGAAAGAAACTGAGAGGAGAGAAGGGGATAGGGAGAGAAACAAGTAAACCTGTAGCTCTACTTCCCCACTTGCAAAGCTTTCCTCCTGCAGGTGGGCACCAGGGACTTCAACCTGATCCTTGTGTGTCTAACCAGATGCACCACCACCTGGCCCCAAGGATAGAAATTAAAAACAAAATCATTGATAATCTTCCCAAGAAACATTATTAATAGACCACGATAATCTTGAGCTGTTGTGAGCTCCTCTCATGAAATTTGTCATTGTCATAGAAAAAGGAATATATAAAAGTTTAATTAAATTAAAAAAATATTCTAGTTTTGGTAATATCAGGCATACTATGCTGCTATTAACAATAACACCTGGAGGGGCGGAGCCAAGATGGTGGCTTGGAGACAACACTTGGTGTGAGTGAGCTCCCCAAGGAAATTGCTTCAACCTGGGATTCTCAGAGAGGCCACCAGGTTCCAGATGCTACCAGATGCCAACTGAACTTCCCTAGGCAGACAACCCCACCAATATGTCCTGGAGCTTCACTTCTCCAGATGCCTGCCTGACTAGGAAAAGAGAGAGGCATGCTGGGAGTATGGATCAATCTGTCAAAAACCATGTTCAGTGGGGAAGCAATTACAGAAGCCAGACATTCCACCTTCTGCACCTCACAATGACCTTGGGTCCATACTCACAGAGAGTTAAAGAATAGGAAAGTTATGGGAGGGAATGGGATACAGAGTTCTGGTGGTGGGAACTATGTGGAGTTGGAGTTGAAACCCTCTTATCCTATGGTTTTGTTAGTGTTTCCTTTTTATAAATTAAAAAAAAAAAACTTGTTATTTACAGTCAGGGAGGTGACTCAGTAGTAGCATATAGCACTTGCATTTATGAGGCCCTGAGTTCTGTACTCAACACTCACATTTAATTAATGTCAACATTTTATTAATCTGAGAAATTAGTAGTCAGTAGGTTGGAAGCAGTAGTTTAAGTGAATTTCAATTAATATTTGTACATGAGGCATTCTATTGCCTACTAATTAAACTAAAAGAGCTTAAATTTTGAGGAGAGAAAGAATGCATACTAGTATACATCAGGATTTTTGTTTTACAAAAGTGGGAGGAAGTTAAAATGTTAACTCTTGTGATTTTATAGGAGCTTTATATCTAGTCATGAGAAAAATACTACAGTGTTACTTGAGAAATACCATATTAGAGTTGAGCAGGTTGTTATTATTTTTACTACAAGTCTCTTCAGAAAAGTTCATATGACAATATTTATTTTTAATTTCCAAGAGTAAAAACTGAATGAAACATTTTTTCCCAATTAATCCAATCAAGAACACTTGACAATTTGTTTTAAGAAAATATTTTGGAATATACTAATACAACATATATTTGTACGTTCAGATAAAATCTCCTTTCCGAGGGTGACTTTGGAGCCACAGCTGCCATGGTTTCCAAGAGGCAGCAGCTTGCAACCCAGAATCCACTGCATAGGGTAGGATACTAGGCTGTCTGTAGGAGGGTGAACTCAGGCTAGTCAGAGTGACACCAAAATACAGTCCCATAACTCTCTCTTGGGCTGACAAAGGGAGGTCAGGGGTACAAAGGAAATATCCTTTATTTCTGAGCTCACCCCCTCCCCACCCTAGTACCAGCCTGCAGGGGCAGCACAGCCACTCCTAACAGGCTCCCTGGTGAGCTATTTTCTTTACCAAGATTCCTGGCTCACCAGGGGTGTCATTCCAAATCTCTTCCTCTAATTTCTCTCTCTCTTTTTTTAAGTGGCTGGAGCTCTATTTCAGTGACAAAATACCTGACCAATCAGAGCCTCATCCCTGCTTGGGAAAGACAACCTGGAGTTTTTTTTTTTCTTTCTTTCTTTCTTTTTTCTTTTTTTTTTTTTTTTAATATTTCTCACAATTGGCTGTGCAGACTGACTGTTAGGGGTTTCCTACACTATTTTATTTTATTTTATTACTACTATTATTGTATACATATATCCCTTTTCCATCCACCGTCTTTAGGCTGACCAAAATTAACCATTGCTGTTTTTTCCATTGCTAGGTGACTGGGTGTCCTATTGACTGTGAGAGGAATGTGTTTCTCTCTACCTCTTCTCTCTACTCTTCTTTTTCCCTCCTCTTAGCTAATTAAAAAAAAAAAACCTCTTTCCTTTCACTACTCTTCCTTTTTTCTTCTTTCTTTTCTTTCTTTTTTCCTTTCATTTTTTTAATTCTTTTCTTCCCTCCTCCTTCTTTTCTTTTCTGAATTCACTGATAACTTGCTTGTGAATTCTTTTGGGGAAGAATTCTGACTTGGAGTGGACTCTATGTGTGCGTGTCTTCTCTACTTCCCTTTCTCCCCTTTCTATTCCTAAAATTTATAGTGGACAGTATATTTTCATAATTGTCTAGTCTTGCTTTCCATTTTTTCCTGTCTCTTTCTTTTTCTTTTGTTTGGTTGCTATTTTTCTTGGACTGGAGGTGTTGTTTGGCTAAATGGTATTAGTTTAACTGCATCAATCTTTGCCTCAGTTACTATTACTGTAATTTCTGAGGTTGGTGACTGCATTTGTCACAAAGGTCTTTAGTATAGCATGGCTTGCACTCAAAACACAACAACTGAAGAACAACAGAACAGAAAAATAAAAAACACATCAATAAAAAATGGTTAAATCGAGAGCAAATAAATCTGTTACCACAATAAATCAGGACAGGAGCCCAGAAGACAATCCAAATCAGTCAGAAGTAACCATAGATAAGAAAATTATGCAAGCAATAGTAAACCTAATAAACACAGAAATGAAGACAACTATGTAGGAAAGGACTATCAGGACTAGGGAAACAACAGATGAGGCCCCCAAGGCAAATACTAGCTACCTTTATGTAATTAGAGAACTGAAAGATGAAATAGCTGAACAAAAAGGTCAATTAGCAGAATAAGCTAATACTATAACTAAACTGAAGAAAGAAGCTGAGGGAAGGGAAAGCAGATTAACAGAAGCAGAAAGCAGAATTAGCCAGACAGAGATGAGCTAGAGAAGACAAATAAAGAGGTAAAAGAGTTCAAGAAGAGATTGAGAGACAGAGAAAACAACAACAGAGACATATGGGATGATCTCAAAAGAAGTAACATTCATATAATTGGCCTACCATAGGAAGAAAGAGAGGAAGGGGAAGTACATATTCTAGAGAAAATAATGGAAGAAAACTTTTCAGACCTAAAAAAAAACAGAAAGGACATTAAAATTCAAGAGGCCCAGGGAGTCCCAAACAAAATCAACCTAGACCTGAAGACACCAAGATACATCATATTTACAATTAAAAGAAGCAAGGATAAAGAAAGGATCCTAAAGACTGCAAGAGAAAAACAATAAGTCACATACAGGGGAAAACCCATAAGACTATCATCAGACTTCTCCACTCAAACTCTAAAAACCAGAAGAGAATGGCAAGATATCTATAGATCCCTGAATGAAAAAGGGTTTCAACCAAGGATAATATATCCTGCTAGACTTTCATTCAAACTAGATGGAGGGATCAAAACCTTTTCAGACAGACAACAGTTAAAGGAGGCAACCATCAGCAAGCCTGCCCTGAAATAGGTACTAAAAGACCTCTTATAAACAAGAACATCACTATAATACTTGCCATATATCAGAGCAAATAAAATCTCCTTTCCTGTTTCCTTTTTATTAAATTTTATAGTCATCTCAACCTTATTTCTCTGTGATAGTTCTTATAATATATGCTCTGGGTATCCCTTATTATTTTGACACTTCTGAATGTCATGTGTATCTGCTAAAGAGGAAAAACAAAATTAAAAACTATCTAATTACCCTGTTGTTTGGTCTACTAGAGTCTAAATTACTTTCTATATTTCTCTTATTTTACCTCAAATATTACACTTATACCTAAAATAAACCTGGATGTTTGTATGATAATTGGTAGGTTGTATTTTTTCAACAAACACTCCATTTTCAATAAACGTGGAAAAGTAGGTTTCTTTTTTAAAGGTTTTTTTCACTTTATTTAATTTGATTAAGAAAGAGTAATTGAGAAGGAAGGAGGGTGGACAAGTAGACAGAAAGAGAGAGAGACACTCATAGCACTGCTTTACAACTTGTGAAACTTTCTCCCTACAGGTGGGGACTCTGGCTTGAACCGGGGTCCTTGAGTATGGTAACATGTGCGCTTAACTAGGTGCACCATTGCCTGACCTCTGAAAGTAAAAAACTTTTTTCAGAAGGCATACATCTCTATAAATTTATGCATGTGTAAAATGAGCCAAAGGAAAGGAAGATATTTGGAAAATAATAATTTGTCTCAACTTTCTCTACTTGTATAAATCAAAACAGAAACCCAGAGATTATGACTATGTGATTACTTTTCATTTCAAGGACATCCAAACCATTTCCAGCTATCTGCAGGATGCCAGATGTACAAACAGCACCATGTCAAAAATAAAACAGTTGCTTCAGTAAGAAGCACTTCTGCATTGAATACTTAGACCTACAATTATAGATCAAAATACACCTTAAGAATTAAAATCCTTCAGAATTTTAACTACCAGGGTTACGAGTATAATAAGCCAAATCAGCAGGTACGAGAAAAAGATCATGGTAATTTGTAGAAATAAAAATATAGTAGGGTAGGATAGAAATATAGTAGAATAGTCTAGAAATAGAACTAAGTAAATATAACCAAATGATTCTGGCAAAGGAGGAAAGGCAATACAAATGGGGATTAATCTTCAAAATAAGTGGCAATAGACATACCATTATTTAAAAATTCTAGAAAGAGAGCAGATATTTAACTTAAAAATGGGTTATTTAAAACTATAACTCCCAGAAAAAACAGGATAGAAGAATATCTAGATGATCTCGGTTTTAGGGGCTTTGTTTTGATTTTCATGTTTTTGCTACCATTTAGCATTGTGACTTAGTGTCAACATAATGACTCTATGAACTTGCAGTTCCTGGCAATGACAATGAACACTTCCTGGCAGCCATTTTGTTAAATGTTTCATTTGACAGAGACACACAAAGAAAGGGTGGTGGTGGAATAAATCTGTGTCATTGTCCCACTGTTCATACAGATTCCTTACAAGGACTTAAATTTGAGTCCTCATGCATGGTAATATGTTCAATCTACCTGGTGAACCACTATCAAATCCAATTCCCGGCTTAGACATTTAATGATAGTTTTTTCAGAGCCAAGGTCTTGACTATGCATTATTTCACTACTCCTGGGTCTACATCTTCATTCAGAGTTAGAGATAGTGAGACAGTGAGAGACATCATAGCATCTGAGTTTCTACCTTCCTGTGATAAAATCATGCACTATCAGAGTTTCGACATGAGTTATCTGAAAGGAAAGGCAGGAGTCCTACCCTTTGAGCTGTATCTCTGGTTAGGAATAGGGATACAATTTTAGGAATAGTAGCAAAGACACTCTCAAGAGAAGAAACCATTCAGAAGCTAGACTAAATGAAAATGAATTATTATTATTATTATTATTATTATTATTATTATTTCCCTCCTTTTTAGCCTTTCTCCTTTTGTCTTTAAAATCTTGGGATTTATTACTTTTGAAAATTACTATTATTATTATTTAATTTTATTTTTAAAGAGCTTGTTAAAAGACTAACAGAACAAGCCATAGTTAGGGAGATCATACTTGAAATTTAAAAATGAGAAAGGACTTTTATCACAAATATAAAAGTAATAAGACATACACCAACTAAATTAACTCAGTGGCAAAAAAAAAAAAAAGAAAAAGAAAAAAAATCAGGGCATGTGAAATAACTCTCATGGAAGTGTGCCTGCTTTTCCAACTTGAGACCCAGGTTCAAGAGCCCAATCCTTGTGACACTGAGGAAATCTTTGTTGCTGTGATGACTCTGTCTCTGTCTCTGTCTCTCCCTCTCCATTTCTATCACTTTCTATCTAAAAAATCAACTCAGAGTAGTGAAAATCCTGGTGATGACTAAATAAATAAATACAACTACAAATGGCCAAAAACCTTAACAGATAGCTTATCAACGATAATAGGCAAACAACAAATGACAGTTTAAAATATGGAAAGGTGTATATGTCTATCTTGGATTAGCTGAAATGCTAAGGACTAATATATAGTGACTTAAAATATAGCCAGTATGGGTAGTAACAAAATGGTGAAAAAATTTCCAGGTGCCATTTGATTTCTTGAGTTCTGAAGTGAGATAGAAATGGCGTCATTCCTTCTCATAGACCTAGCAATCTCTTAATCAGATCAATCACTTACCTTTCTCATTTGAGTTGGTTTGAGTCAGATTCTCCATTGTTTATACCTAAAAGGGTACATGAGGGTAGAAGTCCTTTTATTTTTTGTTCCTAACAATATTGAATCAGAAACATGTAAATCTACAAGAGAATGCATACTATAGAACTTTCTGCTCAGGCTAGATTAAACTCCTCAAGAGCAAACTTTTATATTTACTGCCATATGATGACAGCATCAATGCAAGATTTACACTTCTGATTGTGTGAATAAAGGTGGAAGTAAGGAATAAAGCCATTCAGGGAAGAGTTAACCTAAAATTACTTCCTCATCCTTCCCTATAATTTTTTTTAACTAAGTACTATGTTTGAAGATTATATGGTGGTATCTTGCTCTGGTCAAAACCTTCCACTGAAAAGGTAAGGTTTACCTACAAACCAATTTAAAACCAAGAGTAAATTTTCCTATCCAGGCACAGCGATGCTTTTTTGAATTCTTCAAATTTCAAATACTACTGACCCCACAGGCTTAGCCAGCACAATTCATTTTAACTGAATGAAAATTTCCAGTGTTTAGGATTCAGAAAATTTCATATAAAAATCTAAATTTCCAATTTCATCTGAAAAGTGAGGAGCAGAGTTAACATGATTCCATATTCTGCCTGCTACCATTGACAGGAGCAGAGCTCCCTTAAAGGGGTAATCTGCTTTCCATTTTATTCTGGTCCCCACTCCAAACTTCTTCACTCATATGTTAACCATGTGGCTCTTCCAGGAATTTGAGTTAACAGCCTTTAAACAGACTCTCTAGGATACAATTCTTCACTATTTAAAAATTAGCAGACAATTTTGGCATCCACATTACACTCCAAGTCATCACTAGGGTAAACCTTAATGTATCACAGAAGCAAAACATAAAAAGGTATCCAGGAGTCTTGAAAGGGTTAAGAGTCCTGGATGATGTTCTTGATTTACTCACAGAGAACAGTTTATATACTGAGATAATCTTACTCAAACTCAAATGTGTTCATGGGAATTATTTACATTCTCTATTATTCCCAGGTGTTGGGAACTGTTTTCTGCATCCCATATGCTGGGCAAAATGGGAGTCCAGGCTTGAAACTAGTCTAATCTCCTAGGAGAAACTTACCAGACATGAACACTAAGGTATTTACATCAAATGAGTGAACTATCCTCACTTTTCAATTAGATGACCTACTTATCCTCTTCATGAATGAAAAATAATAATACTTCTATATAACTATAAAAGCTGTGCAGCTATTCATGACACTTGCCATTCATAAGAAAAATTCCAAATGCTTTAACTGTAAATTATATCCAAGTGTTGTTAATTAGGGTTAGCATAATGAAGCAATATTCTGAAGACAAATATACTGGTTAGTAAAAGTATAAAAAGGTAAAGTGCTAAAAATATTTCTTTTAGTCATTAATCTGCTTAACAAAATAACAAGGCATTTTGAAAAGAGGTCAGAATTTGCACTTATTTTTTTTCCACAGTGAGAGTTATTTAAGATACAGTGTGCCCTTGTTTTCTGAACAGTGAAAGCAGATAATATTGGCATAGATAAGAAAATACAGTGTAACTGGAGTTTATTTCACTGGACTATGAAAGGGAAATCATGACAGAATAAACTACTGGGAATTAAATGAAGTTTTCTTCTTTCTTCTTAATGGCCAGGAGTACAACGATAGGGTGGAATTAGAAATAGGATTAGAGGTAAAAGCAAGTTCTAAACATAGAGTTTTCCCTCATACAATACATGAGATTATTTTTTAAATGGGGCAAGGGTGCCAGGCAGTGGCTCACCCTATACAGTGTACAAGTTACTTTGTGCAAGGACCTGGATTTGAACCCCTGCTTCCCACCTGCAGGGAAGATTTTTATGAGCAGTGACGTGAGACTGCAGGAATCTATCTTGCTCTTTCCATTGCTCTCTCTGCTTCCCCTCTCAATTTCTCTTTATCTTATCAAATAAAAATAGGAAGGAAAAAAAGAAATTACTGCCAGGAGCAGTAGATTCATATTGCAAGCACTAGTGGCAATTAAAAAAAATGGCACTAGGGAGAGAAAGGAGCATAATGGTTATGCAAAACAACTTTCATGCAAAGATACCAGGTTTTATCTCTAGTACCACTGAACACCAGGTATGAGCAGTACTCTAGGGAATAAATATATATGTATATCTCTTTTTCTCTGTCTTTGTCTCCCTTCCTTTCTTTCTTCTCTTCTTTCTCCTCTCTTTCTCTTCCTTTCTCTTCCTCTCTCTTCCACTCTCCTCTCTCTCTCTCTCTCTTTCTTTCTCTCTTTCTAGAGTTGGCGGCCATTTCCATTTAAATAGGGAGAGACACTATAGTTTCAGAACTTCTTCCAATGTCATAGGGTCTCTCTTATAGTATTGGAACACTAACTTGGGCCACACAGAGGGCAAGTCAGGCTCCCTATCCGGTGAAATAACTCTTCAGTCCAGATTGTATTTCTATTGGTGTTTTACTAGTGAGTAACTGAATCATGAAGACATGGAGTCCCACACGTCATTTTATTACTCAAAGAATATATTCAGTTGGTATTCATTGTAGTGCTGAAAGAATATTTAGAGATCACTTGTCTGGATCACTTTATACTACAGATGAGACAAGAATACAAGACTAGGGAGTTGGACGGCAAGGACTGGCATAAGCCAGTTCGAGCCCACGGCTCCCCACCTGTAGGGGAGTCGCTTCACAAGCAGTGAAGCAGGTCTGCAGGTGTCTCTCTTTCTCTCTCTCTCTCTATTTTCCCCTCCTCCTTCCATTTCTCTATGTCCTACATAACAAAGACAACAATAATAATAACTACAACAACAGAAAAACGAGGGCAACAAAAAGGAATAAATAAATAAATATTTTAAAATACAAGACTAATAAATGGCAAGAAAAATATTATGTTGATTCTTAACTTAAAACATAGTAACTTGTGTTGTTAAAAAACATCTTTTTGCTTTAAGATACTATTTAAAAAAGGTTGGGGAGATAGCATAATGGTTATGTAAAAAAAAAAACCAAAAACCAAAAACAAACATTCATACTAAGGTTCTGAGTTCCTAGGTTCAATACCTAGCACCACCATAAGAAAAAGTTGAGTAGGGCTCTGGTTGGTTCCCCCTCCTCCTCCTCCTCCTCCTCCTCCTCCTCGTCCTCCTTCTCTTCTTCTTCCTTTTCTCCCTCCTCTTCCTTTTTCGTCTCTTTCTTTCTATATCTCTCTCATTAAAGTAAAAAATAAAGTGTAAAACCAATTATAGAAACCAGATCTTCTATCTTCTGCACCCCATAACGGTTCTGGGTCATACTCCCAGAGTGTTAAATAATGAGAAAACTTCCAGTGGAGAATGGGATGCAGAACTCTGGTTGTAGGAATTGTGTGAAATTGTACCCCTCTTATCCAACAGACTTACTGATTATACATAATCAATAAAAAATTTTTTAAATAAAGTATAAAACCAGATCTATTAAAATAATTCTAGTACACAGGATTGATAAATAATCAGCAGAAAATTCATGTATCTCAAGAAACTATATTTGCATAAATTGTCTTATAGTTTAGAAAGTATCTGATACTATGTGATATTTTATCTTAATTCTAAAATAATTTTCTCTGAGGAATGCACAGATTAGTTCATCTCTTCTGACACTGCAAACTTCTATCTATACAAGAAAGTTCTACTATGAAGTAAATCAACCCCATCAACAATGTTTGTGATACTTCATTTATAGTGATAGATATATAATTAAATCTGTGTATATAACCCAGAAGTACATTTAGATAACTAGTATATCACTTCCTTATGTTCTCAAAGATTTCTAGGAGGGGTCAGGTGTTGGTACACTTGGTTAAGTGCACATGTTATAGTGTACAAAGACCCAGGTTCAAAGATTTCTAGGGATGAAATTTTAGGTGACCATTTGCATTTTATATGCTTTCTGCTGGAGATTATAAATTGCAAACTAGTTGCTAGAAATCTTTGAAACCGATCCATATGAACTGTAATAAACACTGAATTAACAGAGGTTCATCATAACAAAAATTTACCTGCTATTTTCACACCTATATTTATATATGTCTGACTCTAGTGAGCAAGTATATATATACTCAGCATAGAGACTCAGTGATTCAGACTAACGAACAGTTACTTCTTTATGGTGCTATTAGTTTAAAATTGAGTTTGTAGACAACAGCATGAAGAGGATGTAGCTACATGATAACACTGAGAGTGTTGACTGGTTAGTCAGTTAGTAGTCTGTTAGTTAGTTAGTTAGTTAGTTAGTTAGTTAGTTAGTTAAAAATAGAGATAGAAAAGCAGAGAGAGAAAGAATGAAAAAGACCACAATATCAAAGTTTCCTTTGATGCATTGGAGGCCAGATTCAAATCTGAGTTGAGCACCTGGAAAAGCAGTATGTTATTCAAGTAAGCTTTTGCAAACCCTCCATATTATTTTTAAGAATATTATTGAACATGTCAATTAAACACAGTAAAACTTGTACATTTATGGAAAGCCTGACAAAAGTTGGTGAATTGTGAACTAGACAAAAGAACAGCTTAAGTTTTCATATCCTAACATGCTAGTGTTACTGAGGTTTTGCAAGACATCATTCTGCTTATGAAATTCTAAATTATCTGAAATTAAATGGACATACTGTGTATGGCTTACTGTGACTTATTTAGGGCAACACACACACACACACACACACACACACACACACACACACCATAAGGGAAATGTTGAAAATGTTTACAGCTAAAAAATTTGGTAAACACATACCAGAGTTCTCTCCACTATTATTTCATCTTTCTTGTGAGATTGCAATCATATTAATTAAAATGTAGGGAGAGGGAGCTTTATAAAGCCATTTTCATTTAACCCTACCTCAGGCATTCCTTATTTGCTAGTCCTTTTTTGTTTTCCACATTTGCTAACATGATACCTATAACTGCCTGCTAATATCTTTTTAAACACAGCCAGAAAAATGTGCTACAAATAATATCAGTGCTGCTATAAAAAAAGATCAAGACTGGATGTAGATAGTAACATGAAAATACATTTTGTTTCAATTTGCAAATGAAAGTAAGAAAGCAAGCATTCTAAGTAGACACAAACATGGTGTACTTTTCATTATAAAAGATTAAAAAACAACAACAACATTTTTCTCATATAGCTAAAAAGTGACAGGAAGGCATTTGCTGTCAAAAAGGTATCAGTGTTACATTGCATAAAGCAGTGGAGACAGATAGAAACAAAAATGTGTGAAGGTTTTTAAATGCACTATCTGAAAGTAAAGCTGACTTGTGGCTGCATTTTAATGTACTTACTCCAGTTATCTTCACTTTCACACTACCAGTGATGGCAACTGACAGGGTAATTATGTCTCAAGGACTGAACTGGCCTAAGAAATACTCTTCTAGCATGTCACACACTGTTGATATTAAACTGGCGACATGAGAAACCATCTGGAAAAAATCTGGGCATAAGGAAGTTTAGGGGATCTAATCCAAGCTAGGTTTTTGGCTGATTTACTTCAGTTCACTCAAATCTCACTTAATAGCACAAAATAACACACGTGGAAAAAGGAAAGAAAAATGCTGTCCTTTGTTCCAGGGTTGATTAAATGGAATCATATGCAAGGAAAGCAGCTTAAGGAACCTCTCACTTGGACTCCTGCTTTCATTGACTATCTCATTTTCCTTCTAAGAAGTCAATGTGCTATATCCTTGTTTTTAAAATTGCTTTAAAAAATTATATAGGCATGTATTTTCATCAAGAAATCAGCAGAAATACTATTTTTTGATCAATTACTACTATATATGTTAATAAGTTTATCCTGCTTAAAAGTACATTTTTCTCCAAAAAAAAAAAAAAAAGGATTTTCACAACTGTCAACTTGGCAAATTAAGTGAAATATGCTGATTAAGGATTCTAAAACCAAGATAATATATGATCTTCCCTTTTAGGTACATTTCTATACATTAAGGTATAGAAAAAAAAAAAGAAGTTTCTTTAGCTTGTGAGCCTAGAGACGTTTTGAGAGGAGGAAAGGATTATTCTCACTCTTTTCCACCTACCTTTAGGAACTGAAACCAAGATTAAGAAATCTTTTAAATTCTCAATGTTACCACCCTCTTCACAACTGATACTACTTTCTTAGGTATCAACACTCTGTCCTAATGTTAGAATCTCTGCCTCTGTATCTCTCTTTTACACACACACACACACACACACACACACACACACACTCACTCACACACTGCAGATTTTACTTATTTGCCAGTCATAGACATGGCAGTAAATGAAACTGCTGATCCTCTTTTCTGACTTCCTGTGCCCTCCTTGATTATATATTCTTCTCAACTTATGTATATTTATATCTAAATATAACATCCATTATGACATATTCTCAGTTATTCTCTACCACTGTTTTTTACTAACTCTATTCTAATGTACTTCCTTTCAAAGATTCTCCAAATTTGGCTGACTCATGTAACTTTAGTCGACACAGTGCAAATATCTTATTTTAGTGGCTACCATGAAGATAGACAAAATGAAAAATTTAATGTAAATCAGTCCTACTCTGGAGTTATTGTTTTAAAGAGTACTTCATAGACATCTACCTAAAATAATATGTCAAAGATTAAAGACATCAGAAATGTTGCTACTGCCTAAAATATTTAGAAACATAAAACAACTTTATTTCTATAAAATATCAAAATGAATTCTAATATGTCTATCAACACATACACACAGCCTTCCAATACTAACTCCCTTCTTGTCATGAATGTATAATATCACAGAAAGGATAGTTGGAAATCGCTATGTTTGGATCTAATTTTAAAAATATCAGGAGACCTGGAAAGAGTAAGTGCTCATAATCATAGCTGCTGGCAAGAAATGTGGTGGAAAATAGGACTTTTCATACTAATTAACTCTGCATTCACACATGGATTTCATTTTCCACATCACATACTTCAGGGAAGGCCCCACATCACAAAAGGGTCCAGATCCCATCAAGTACAAAGACAGCTGTCAAAAACGAATGTAGATGCTTCAGTGCGTATAGAGTGATATGTATAGAGTTAAAAGTCGGGTGACTATGTGGGGACCGAGGGGGTAAGAGGAATGGTAAATAATATAGTAAACAATAATGATGGAAAATTATGAAAATTTAAAAAATGATTCTTTATAATTTATCTTTCTATAATCAAAAGAAAGTTTCACATTCAAAGTTTTAGTATCACCATTGTCTTTTCAATAAGAGGGATAGATACCATCTAGAAATAAATCAGACCTGATTTTAACCTAATTATCTCTCACTAATACACACACACACACACACACACACACACACACACACACACACCACAGCAAATAATTATTTGCCAGGAAAAGTACATGCATAATTGTTGGGAGCTACTAAATAGTCTCTTGTTCAACAAAGAATGTCAAGAGGAGATATTGCAGTAGCTTAGATAAAACAGCAGTATGCTCTGTTCTTATTTTAATTCCCTCTGTTTCTTCCAGGGGTTTGCACAGCTACAGAAGAAAAAGCAGTCACTTTTTACCACAGTGCAGCTTGCCTAATGATAATTACTGATAAATAACTTAGCACAAAATAACAAAGCCAAAGGCACTCTGGAAAGTATTCTATACCAACCCTTGTTATCCTTCTCACTTAATAATTTTCATTTATTCACTGATTGGTTTATTATTTTTAAATTATCTCATATTTTCAAAAAGAATAAGGGGTAAATCTCTACTGTAGTAGATAAGGCCCCCAAAATACTGATGTTAGGTAGCAAAGATAAGACGAAGTTTAATTTAACCTAATGGTATCAGGCAACATAGAACATTTCTATCAAAGTAAAAGCAAGCAACTATCTAGTCAGACTCAGTTCAAAACATGAAATTTAGCTTATTAAGTAGGTATGATGACAACCTTACTACCACCTACCAGCAAATTTTCAAAACTTGAATAAATCTACTGATCTTCAAGAGAAGAATTTCTCTTATCTTTCTGATTCATTTTGCACATGTTGCTATGAAGTGGCAAAACTAATTGCATAATTCATGCTTATTCAAATCAAATGCATAATGATGGTAAGTCCAATTTGCCAGTACTTTGAGGGATAAAGATATTCAGGAAGTGAAAATACTGTGAAAGTATCCTCATTGAAATGATTTTTGTGTGTTTTTTTTCCTTAGAACAAAGACTGCCTGCATGTCAGGAATTAATAATCTCTGTTGTTTTCTAACAACACAAGAAGTACCACAGTATTTTGTCTCCTTTTGGGGTTAATAAGATTATCTATTTTGAACGTGATGGCAGAGAAGCTGGGTGGCTGTGTGGGGGACAGGGGGAGAGGGGTTAGAGCATTATTTGGAAAACTGAAAAATGTTACACATGTACAAACTACTGTATTTTACTGTTGACTATAAACCACAAATCCCCCCACAAAGAAAAAAACAGCAACTTTATATATATATATGTAGCTGGAAAGTGATGAAATATTTCTAGAGGACTGAGTTCCAATTGTACATCAAGTTTAAGCGTATCTGCGTAAATCAGCTCCCTCATGCCTTCAATTCTGTCTGCCTTTTCCAACAAAATCTGGCAGCAGTTTTCTGCTGACTAGGAGAAAAAGAATATACTATTAATTACTACTGTCCATTGGTATTCCAGAGAAAGAATTAGTGAAAATACCCACCACATACTCAGCAATTTCCTAAACCTCAGTATACTTAGTATAATCAGTAACTGTACATTATGTAATCATAGTATCTAAGGACCCAGGTTGTCAACATTGTCTTGTAAAGTTGGTTTAACAAAGGATGGGTGGGCTTCCAAGATGAGTACTCTCTGAAGCTGCCTTTCAAAAATGAGTTTGATACCAGATGAAGAGAAAGAATCAGAGTAATTCCATATTCATTTTATCATTGTAATGTATCTATGATATCATTGTAATGTATGTGTACAGCTTGCCATACCTCACCAAAGTTTCCTTATAACCCCCTGTGCCCACTACTAATTACCACAGTTTTACAAAATCTAAGAGACAGCTTGATTACTATTTGGGGCAGAGGACAAATATTATACATAATTACTACTTTATGACTTTTTTATTTAGTGATCCTGGAAAAATCACTTTGGTCATCTGGTTTATTCTCCACCCTCTGTCCAACCTGTTTTTTTCTGTTTTAAACATATACTAGGGATGGGGGGACAGTCTAATGGTTATGCAAAATATTTTCTTTTTTTTTAACAGTTTATTTATTTATTTTCTCTTTTGTTGTCCTTGTTTTTCATTATTATAGTAGTTATTATTGTTATTGATGTTGTCATTGTTAGATAGGACAGAGAGAAATGGAGAGAGGAGGGGAAGACAGAGAAGGGGAGAGAAAGATAGACACCTGCAGACCTGCTTCACCACCTGTGAAGCGACCCCCCTGCAGATAGGAAGCTAGGGGCTGGAACTGGGATCCTTGAAGGTCCTGGTGCTTTGTGCCACATGCACTTAACCTGCTGCACTACCGCCTGACTGGACTCCCTATGCAAAACATTTTCTTGCCTGAGGCCTCAGGGTCTCTGGTTAAATCCCTGGTACTACCATAAGCCAGATCTAAGCAGTACTCTAGAGAATAAAATAAAATAAAATAAAATAAAATAAAATAAAATAAAATAAAATAAACCAGACTCCTTTGGGACAAAATTACTTGTTCAAGAATGAAAAAAATTTATTAGCAGGATCAGAAAAAACAAAGTATCAGACTTGATAACTTTTTTCATAATGAACAGGATATACAGCACTAGTGTTCTTTTATGAATAACTATTGGCA
Source organism: Erinaceus europaeus (assembly GCF_950295315.1). Classification (NCBI taxonomy): domain Eukaryota; kingdom Metazoa; phylum Chordata; class Mammalia; order Eulipotyphla; family Erinaceidae; genus Erinaceus; species Erinaceus europaeus. The sequence continues at coordinate 57,785,150 of NC_080162.1, forward strand.
TTGAATAACTATTGGCATAACACATTGAGTTATGAAAGATAAATGCATATTTTAGTTCAGTCTTATACAAACTTTATTTGTCCTGTTTCACAGATGAATGCCACAAAAAAAAAATCAGATGAATTAAGAAATCTAAATGTACTAGGTAGTTAACTTATATAGGTGAAAGTCAAACTTCTATCAACTAATTTTACTGTTTTATCTATTATCTATCCCATTTCACAGTTCTTTAGGTAGCTACAAAATTAAGAGGAATAAACAAATATGTTGAGGTGATCTTTTTAAGTCGAGAATTTCATAGGCAATAAATTATTTCTTCAGCCAAAATTAGATCTTGAAATTTGAGGGAGAAAATGACTCGCATTTATCTACCAGTGCGTCTTTAATTTTGATTACTTAAATGAAAGCTACGGGACAATAAGTTGTATTTGCATTACAAAATGCAGCTTGGGGAGTCAGGCGGTGGCCGAAGTGGGTTAAGTGCACATGGTGGAAAGCACATGGACTAGCATCAGGATCTGGGTTCAAGCTCCCAGCTCAGCTCCCGGGCTCCACACCTGCAGGGGGTTCGCTCCACAGGTGGTGAAGCAGATATGCAGGTGTCTGCCTTTATCTCCTTCTCTCTGTCTTCCCCTCCTCTCTTGATTTCTCTCTTTCCTATCCAACAATAATGACAGCAATAACAACAATAATAACAATGACAATAAACAACAAGGGCAACAAAAGAAAAAAATTAAAAAGAAAGAAAATGAAGCTTGGAAATAAGGGCAAAATTCTCTCTATTGGGGAGTCAAGAGGTAACGCAGCAGATTAAGCGCACATGGAGCAAAGCGCAAGGATCTGCCTAAAGATTCGGGTTCAAGGCCCCGGCTCCCCACCTACGGGGGAGTCGCTTCACAAGCGGTGAAGCAGGTCTGCAGGAGTCTCTCTTTCTCTCCCCCTCTCTGTCTTCCCCATCTCTCTCCATTTTTCTCTGTCCTATCCAACAACAATAACTACAATAATAAAAACAAGGGCAGCAAAAGGGAATAAATAAATATTAAAAAAACATTTAAAAAATTCTCTCTATTGACTAACCACATTTTTAAACTTTGAGACACACAGTTAATTGGGAACTAGATTTGCAAGACAGACTTTTAAGCTGGCAACTTCACAGAAAATTTGACCTCCCTCACTAAGAACCCAAGAAGTAAAACCACATACAAGCAGTGACCCTTAGCACATTGATTTTCACTCCATAAAGAAACAAAAATTCCAGTCTTTTGCTATTAAACTAATAATTTCTACTTTGAGGAGAGAAGGCAAACATAGTTTAGCTTTTGTTCCTTCTACCTCTAAGAATCAACAAAAGTTCTTATTTTGTGGGGTAGAAAGAATATGGGAAATTGGTGAGAAGAGTACTTTTAAATTATTTATTTATTTATTTATTTATTATTTGATAAAGACAGAGAGAAATTGAGAGGGGAGAGATGGAGAGGGAGAGAGACAGATAGACACCTACAGCCCTGCTTCACCATTTGTGAAACCTCCCTCCTGCAGGCTCACCTGACCAGGGGCTTGAACCCAGGTCTTTGTGCACTGTAATGTGCACCACTGCCTTGCCTCTGAGAAGAATATTTTTACGCAAATAAAAATTTGTTTTATCTTAAATGAGATCTCTATGTTCTACATTTTAATTAAAAAGTAACATCAAACACACTTTACTCAATTAACCTTTGACTGATGCATTTAGTGGTCTTCTCCCAAAACTGGGGATCATTTTATTCAATATTGCTACCAAATAGTTCTAAGCTCTAGCTCCCATCCACATTTAATAGTTAATCTGAAGATACTGCATGTACTCACCAAAAGAAAAATGCATTCCTAGTGGTTTAGATGGAAAGTCTAAGGTTATTGTAGTATTTGTAATAATTCAACAAAATATTGATTTTGATAGTCACTTAAACCAGACTTTTTATTTATTTTTAAATCATTTTTAAAGATTTATTTTGAGGCTGGGTGGTGGTGCGCCTGGTTGAGCGACATGTTACAGTGGGAAAGGACCCGGGTTCAAGCCCCTGACCACCACCTGTAGGTGGAAAACTTTGCAAGTGGTGAAGCAGGGCTGCAGGTGTCTCTATTTCCTCTTTCCCTCTCAATTTCTGGCTGTTTCTATCCAATAACTAAAGATAATAATTTTTTTTTAAATAATGATTTATTTTATGTATTGCCTGAGTTTCACATGACACATGTAAAAACAGGGAGAAGAGGGAAGAGAGAGAGAGAAAAAGAGAGAGAAAGGCAGTCAACACCACTCTAGTACATGGGAAGGATATTGGAGATTTAACTGGAACCTCAGATATACAAGTCCAGTGCTCTTCCAGCTGAGATATTTCCTGAGTTTTTTTTAAAAAGTATTATTAATTAATCAATTATTGGATAGATCCAGGAAGAAACGGAGATTGAAAATGAATGGGAGGCAAGAGGGTGAAAGGGAGACACTTGCAGCCCTGCTTCCATGAAGCTTTCCCCCTTGCAGATGGGAAACGGGCTTGAAACTACATCCTTGCACACTGTAGTGCATATGCTTCACCAGGTGTGCCATGGTCCTGGCCCCACTTCCTGGGTTTCTAAGACACTGTTTCCTTTTTTGGCTTTTCACTGTTCCTTGAGAGGGTTTTCCTTGGGCCTTCAGGATTACATGTTCCCTTGTTCCTGGTGGATTTTCCCCTCCTTTTATTTCTCAGGTAGGGGGTGAGAGACCCAGTGGGAAGGAAACAGAAAATATGTTACACCATAGTACTGCCCCAATGCTAATGAAGCTTTGCCTTTGCTAAGTGACCAAACTCAGACCTTTGACCTCACACATGGTCAGTGTGCACTCTGCTCAGTCAGCTATCTCCCAGATAAACAGTCTTTATTAAAAAAAAAAAGTTCTATTTCTTTTTAATAAATGTATTTGTGTATGTATGTACATACACACACACACAGAGAGAGAGAGAGAGAGAGAGAAGATAATGCTATAAAATCTCCAGTGACATAGTATAGGAAATACTTTTTTAAGACCCAGAGTTAGAACACACAGACATTTGCCTAAAGTTTGCTTTTACAAACACTTGAGATCAGCAAATAGAAAAAAAGTGATGCTGCAGATTCAATATCATTTGGTATGAATTGAGAGAAGCATGCAGGAAAGTGAGTCCCACTCTAGATATTCCAAGACTTGGGAAATATAGGCTCTATCTATAGAGGAAGCGGGAGGTTCCTGCTGCCTTAGGGTTTCATCTGCACTACCCCAGCCTTAAGGTTCATGATTAGTCAACAACTTGTTTGGCTTTATATGTTAACTCTCTTTTCAGCCACCAGGTTCCAGATGCTACCATGATGCCAAACAGACTTCCCTGGACTGGCAACCCCATCAATATGTCCTGGAGCTTCGATTCTCCAGAACCCCACCCCACTAGGGAAAGAGAGAGGCAGGCTGAGTGTATGGATTGACCTGTCAATGCCCATGTTCAGTGGGAAACAATTACAGAAGCCAGATCTTCCATCTTCTTCACCCCAAAATGACCTAGGGTCCATACTTCCAGAGGATTAAAGAATAGAAAAGCTATCATGGGAGGGGATTGCATAGGGAGATCTGGTGGTGGGAATCCTGTGGAGTTGTACCCCTCTTATCCTGTGGTTTTGTCAATGTTTCCTTTTTATAAATAAAAAAATTAAAAAAGTGATGCTGCAAGAGGAACATATTTTTAAAACTTTGCTTATTTATCTATTGATTTATTGGTTTATTTAAATTTGATAGGACAGGGGAAAGACTGAGGGGTGGCGGAGATGCCTGTTGCACTGTTTCACTACTTGTGAAACTTCCTCCCTGAAATGGGGACTGAGGACTTGATTCTGAGACCTTGTGCATGGCAAGGTGTAAACTTTTCAGCTAAATTACAGAGCCAGCTCCTGATTTGTGTTTTTTTTTTTTTGTTGTTGTTGTTGTTTGTATGTTTTATATCAGTATCTAATAAGTTTCAACTGATACAAGTGGCAAAATAGTGAGTATTTCACTTGATCTATGAGTCTTCTCTTTTTCTTAATTATACTCACTACATATAACTGGGAACAGACTGCATGAGATATCTGAATAGAGCTTATCACAGTATCAACACATAGTAGGCACCCATTAAACTATAGTATTCATCCAATGAAAACTTTATTTTGAGTAGTTCTTATCTAAGGGAGGTGATGATTGTTCCCATACAACGAGGCTAGGGATGACTAAATAGCAAATGTACTTTGCTGTCCAATAGTAGTAATCTGCTAGAGCTCAGCAGTACAAAATCCAAACAAATAGCTCACAGACCAGGGGATGCTCTAATAGCAGCTGCACTGAATTAAGCTCAAGCCCCCCTTCTGTGCTCACTGCATTCCATCATGAGCATGAAAAGATAAAATCTGAGACCACTTCAGAGTGTTCTCTATAGTAAACATGTCTGACCACAAATGGGGCTAAATTTCCTATTGCCCTTTTGAATAGATCATAGAATATCTAACTTGGCTACTAGGGGCTCAAGCATACATAGTTTTTTTAAAGATATGTTTTGGAAATGACAATTTGGAAATGACAAAACTTGCTGATGGCAAGTTTCCTACATTTGCAAGGAAGGGAAATTGTAAAACTGATTGCAATGCTTTTCTTCTGGTTTTTGTATCTACTGTGTCTTCTTGTTGCTTTCAAACCAAATGTAATGCTCTTTTAATTTTTTTTCTGTCTCTCTTAAGTGAGGTATAGTTTCCACCTCACAACCCATGTCATATCCCACTTAGAGAATCAAAACTCTGACAAAACTACCAAATCAAATAATGAAAATAACTAAGTGGGCATCCTTATTTGCATCTTATTGCTCTAACCTATATTTTATAGCCATAGGATAAATTTTACTAAGCAGGGCTGGGGAGACAGTATAGTGGCTATGCAAGTCTTTCATGCCTGAGGTTCCTAAGTCCCAAAACCAATCACCAGTATACCACCATAAGCCAGAGTTGAACAATGCTCTGGTCTCAGTTTCTCTCTCTCTCTCTCTCTCTCTCTCTCTCACACACACACACACACACACAGTATCAATATGATTAAAATAAATAATTTAAAATAATTACTAAAAAATTGTAACCTAAAGGATACTTATATATATATATTTTTTTCCCTTTTGTTGAAAAAAGAGACACCACAGCACCAAAGCTTTCTCCAGTTTGTCAGGGGGCCATGTTCAAATCTTGTTTTCACATATAACAAAGCAGACACTGTCACCATCTCTGATGGCCCTGAGAGTGATTTTCTGAATGAAGAAGTGCAGAAAAGAAAATTATTTGGCAATGTCCCCCAGTGCTGGAATGCGAATTTTACGTTGTGGTTAATTCATCTTTTGTATGGCTCATTCATCCATACCTTTGTGATTGATCAGAGCTTGCTGTACTTGCAATAATGAAGTTTGGGGGCAAGGGATGCAGTGACGCACTGGGTTAAGTGCACAGAGTACCACACGCAAGGACTCGCACAAGGATCAGGTTTCAGGTCCCACTCCCCACCTGCAGCAGGGACACTTTACAAGTGGTGAAGCCAGTCTTCAGGTGTCTTCCTTTCTCCCTCTTTATCTCCTCCTCCCATTCCCAATTTCTCTCTCCAATAAAACAGAAAGAGAAAAACAAAAACAAAAAAAAAAAAAAGGAAAAAATAGCTGCTGGGAGCCCTGGATTCATAGTGCCAGTGTGATAGCTCTGGAGGCAAAAATAAATGAATAAATAAATAAATATTCCAATGCAAAACTGATGTCTTAGATAAAATTAAAATTCATAAAAAGTCCAAGTAGAAAATACATTTTCAAACTCTACAAAGCATAAATCCTTCCCGTTTTATTAACAAATATTATTCTGACAGTAAAGTGGATTCAAATTATCCAGTTGAAGCAAAACACTACAGATAAAGTGAATGATCAGAGCAGAATGGAAGTCCAATGACCAGACCAGAGAGGACACCCACAGTGATACCCCCGTTTGTTTTTAATGATAAAACTCCAATTATATGATAAACAGAAACAGGAACAATGCTTTGTTTTATGTACCAGAAGATGAGTAGAATAGTAGACATAGATCTGTTTATTAAATAACATTGTAATAAACAGAAACTACAATTCAAGAAGGTTTCTTTATTAATAATGTGTTTCATCACTTAACAATTCAATAACCGTAATTAATTCCTACCATATAACCAAAAAAAAAAAAAAAGACTTGTTAAGTAGTAGATTGTTGGTTACCAATAACTGGGGTACCATGAAAACTCAGGGGTTAATTGAATAAACAGTTGAAGTTTAAGCAATGATTTCTGGGGGTGGGGTGAGTTGCGGTTGTGTGAAACCAGATGTTCTAGTATAAATCAAGTGATCTATGATTCTTTAAGTAAACACAGTGCTCCAAATCCATCATTTATATTGGAGTAACCAGCATTCCGGAAACACATAATCATAAGTGAACGAGCCTTTAGCACAGCCCTGTACTCAGAGAAACCAGAAGGTTTAATCCCCAAATAGATTAAACTAGACAGATGGGTAAAACTGTTTACGATGTTCCCAGAATGGCTGTTTTTTTGTGATATGCCTCAAAGAGGACACAGATGCATATGACCCATTTTAATTTTCCTTCTCTAAGCCTTTCAGCTTCACTGGGCCAAATACAGTTCAGAAACAGGTTTAAATAAGTCAGGAATACATATGTTCCAGAGAGTCTCATTTATGACCTGAGAGAGATAAAGATCAAGGCAATGAATCCTGAGTAAACTACCTTCAAACCATATAAACATGCTCTTCACTTGAAGATTATGCCAACCTATAAATGTCACACACTTTCAATTGCAGTCAATTTACAGTTATTCCTAATGTCAAATTTTCTTGATAACTAGGATATGCTCTAAATTTGAAAACTCATTGTCTTGTCAACCTTTTACCTGTTTCTCTAGGCTTTCAGTTATCTATTTTATACTAGCAAAGGGTAGAACCAATCTATCACTTCCCATGATCAACAGTTACAGTATGTGCCTTTTATACCTTCCTGGAAAAAAAAAAAAAAAAAGGTAGATCATTATGGATGGATGACTTTAAAAGTGCATTAAAATGTATTGAAAAAACCATAAACTAGTTGCAAGAAGAAGAAACTCCTATGAAAATGTCTAGTTCAAGTGACAGTCTACGGCAGGGCCTTCTATAAATCTCATTTATGCATCTCCATTTCCATATTCCAAAATACCAAAGTACATAGAATTGGAGCTCTGGTTTGGGAGTAGATGTGAGATGGTAGGAGAGAGCATCTCTGGGGGAGGGGTGTAGGAGGACTGCTGCTAATGCAGGGGGGATCAAAAGGCTCTTGGTTTGTGAGCTTCCTCCCACTGTCACCTCTGGCTTCTGCCTCATTCATCTACCAGAGTTCCCAATTCCCCCTTCCCATTGGTACATGTGTTGATACCCTTTTACAATCCTTATCTTTAAAGATTTGCTCTATCTTAACCATATGAAATAAATATTGACTCAAATTCCACTGGCACCAATGTAACTTCTGCAGTTTAGCGGCAATGCCACAAGAAGAATTTATATAGTTTGAAATGAATAAAAGATAAGGAGTCTGTGAGTATGCCTATGCAATTCACAAGATTAGTATGCGTGTGACTATTTATTCCCTCCAAGGCTAAACAACTAAAGTCATTTCCTTCCAAACAAAGGTCTTTTAGGGCATTTTATTCAGCATGCAGAATTTCAGCTCATGTCTTCTTTAAATGCCCCCAGCTTGCTCTTCAGCTTCATTTAATCTACTTACTCACCCTCACATTGCCAAAAGAAACTATTTCAAACATAATAAATGGTCCCTAAAAGAACTATAATCAATTTCATTAAACTATTCCAACAAATCACTATTTTGAATATACATGTTATATAATCATGCTCTGTGCAAGAACAATATACAATAAAGTTCTCTTTTTTCTGCCACATTTGTCAATCATGATTTAGATGCATTAGTATTAAAAATAAGATGCATGCTTGATAGAAAAATAGTATACTAAAACTGAATCTACATTAAAATAGACTCAAATGTATAGGGCTATAAAATATACAGCTACATCTAAGTGACATAACTTAGATGCAATTTGTTTGATAACTGTTTTAGGTGTATATGGTCAGAATGGTGTGGAATATAGAATACTTGCTGAGACTTTGTTTATTATTATTTTTTTAGCACCTTGCTGAAATAAACTTCTTTCCCTTCATCTTCACCCTTAAACTTACTGCTTCTCTTATGACCTTAAACAAGGGGTAACGATGGTCAGAATCAAGTCATTAACAGCAGTGTCCTGTCCATTTCACTTCTCATTTTCAACAAGCATCAAAATTTATTTTCCTGCAAGCTCTCTTTTCAGTCTAGCCATGTCTCTACAATCTTACTACCTCTAACAGATTTAAGAGAGAAATCACAGCATTGCTATGATCTGGTATAAGGTGCTATCTGTGATTGAACCTAAAGCCTCTGAAGCCTCAGGAATGCAAGGTTTGTGTTCTAATTGGATGAGTTAACTCCATAACCAGACATATTGCTCTTTCTTCAGTTCCTTGAATGTAACTCATTCTTAAATATACTTTGAGTTCTTGCCCAGACACCAGATTGGAGTGCCACAATACTGGGAGAAGTTTAAAATGACAAAATGGTACTGTAGTCTTTCTCCTCATCTCTCTGTCTCCTCTCTGTCTCTGTCTCTCTCTCTCTTTCTCCCCCCCTCCTTCTCGCTCTCTTTATGAAGTAGAAAGAATGGAACAGCTGGCCCCAGAAATGGTGAAATATTACATATAGAAGACACACATACAGAGAGAGAGATAGAAAGAGAGAGAGAGAGAAATCAAAATATATAGGGTGTTATATATTCTATTCAGGAGAAGAAACTTTATACTAAGAAGAACAGGAGGGAGTTTAAGCCTTATGAATAAACTGGGGGGAAAAAGGGCTTTTTAATGCATCCTCCTAAAGCAAAATCAATTTTCTAGTAGGTTTCTTCTTTCTATTAGAATTTTAATTCTTTGCCATAGTTACCCAAAAGCAGACCTTACTTTGAAGGTAGTGTAAGAGCAGTAAGAGGAAAATCAGTTAAGGAAGAAGAAATTCCAATGAAGGAGTATTATTAAATAGGTTATAAGCACCAAATAGGGCTCAGATCCAGATCCCTTTAAGTGAAACACTCAGCATATTCCAAACTTGCCCTAGTGAAAGACTGAATTGCTACTTACAAATTTACTTATTCTTGTTCCTTGCTTTTGGAGGTTTAAAAATCATGTCACTTTCTGCCTACCTTCATTGGGAACTGAGAGAAACCTCCCCAAAACACTAAAGAAGTCTCTGGAGAAAATGGAACAGATATATGTAGTTGTCTGAGATAGGAAGAAATCTACACATATGATAACTTCTAGGTCTACAGGGACTTAAATCCAGGACAAATGTGAACCACGAAGAAATTATCATCATCTGTTAGAGAGAGTGTAAGGGCAGCACATATTTAAAAACTAGAAAAGGAAACTAAAAGCTGGAATGTCTCCCATGTTTACATGCAGCAGTCACTTAATAGTAGATTAGACCATAGTAGAAATAAAAATAATAACATAGCAGAATAATGAAAATTTACAATACACCAGAATTGTCTGAATATCGGGTCCATGGTATTTCCACAGAGGGGCTCTAGGTGAGAAAAATACTCACACTTTCCTGAGTGGTCTTAAAAGCTAATGGAAAATGGTGAGCCTCTATATAAGCTTGAAAACTGTCAACTAAACAACCTGAGAACTATGCCAAAGGCCCAGATGCTACTTCTGGCGAAGGAGTACTGGTTTCTTTAACTGTCTTCTAGGAAAGAGAAGAACTTCTAGTAAACTATTGTGGGAAGAAAACATATGCTCCCACTCCATAAACTTACAAATCTTCCCTAAATCTGATTAACTAATAAAACATATCTATTTTAAAGAGAAAATAAATCATAGATTTATTTCCTTGAAGAAAAAATTTCTTTGGGTATAAACACACCAAGCAAAGATTTTTCTCCTTTTTTAAAAGTAGGAAGAGTATAATTATTATCATATATACACACACACACACACACACACACACACACACACACACACACACACACACACATATATATATATATATATATACACAATAGTGATATGTTCACATAGGAATGAAATAATGCATTTTCTTCCAGAGAATAAGCATTGAAATAATGCACACAAATGGAGATATAAGACATTTGTGTCTGGGGGGGTTCCCAGAAGATGGCGGACTGAGAAGCTGCTAGTGGCTTGAGCTCTGACCACATCTTCTGGAAACGGTAGAATTTTCTGCCTTTAGTAGGCCAGTCAATAAGGGGTCCTAACGGTGACACCAAGGAGGTGACTATAACTTAATTTGGGTTAAGAAACAGAGTAGAAAAAAAGGGAAAAAAAAATTTCCTTTTAATTATTAAGCACACCGCCTCCCCCTCCCCCCCATAACCAGTCCCTGGGGACCAGCTCCTAGCAGGCTCCCCTGCTGAGCTTCTGTCTTTACCAAATTTCTGTCCCACCAGGGAATATCATTCATTCTAAGTCTATACCCTTCTGAAACCTCTGGCCTTTTTTCTTTCTAAGTAGCCAACCCCCCCCACCTCACCCCACATAGCTAATTAAATCATTAAAAATAAATAAATAATCTCTTTCTTTTCACCGCTCTTTTATGACTGTTCTTTTTCTTATCTTTTTCTTTTTTCTCTCTCTCTTTTTTTATTCTTTTTCTCATTCTTGTCATCCTTTCTTCCTTAATCCTACAGCTTCTAAAGCCACAGGCCCCAGCCCCCACACCACCAAACAGTGTGCTTTTTTGAATTCACTGATACACATTTGGGAATTATTTTGGGGAAGAATTTTGACTCAGTGTGGACTCCCAATGCAAGTGTCTCTGCTCAACTTCCCTTCCTCCTTTAGTGGATAGTAGATTTGCATAACTGTCTATTTCAGCTATCCTTGTCTAGTCCTGAGGGTTTTTTTTTTTTTCTCATTCTTAACAATCAGCTGCCTCTGATCACAAGGTTTGAGGTAATCTGGGACACGTTTTTTTTTTTTTACCCTGCTCTATTTTATTATTAATATTATATAAAGGCATATATCATCCCCCCCTTTAGGTTGATCAGAACTAACTCTTAGGGTATCTTTCATTGCTAGGGTAGTGGGCATCTTATCTATTGTGGGAGGAACTTATCTCCTTACTCCTACCTCCTCTAAAGACTCTCCCCTCCCTCCTCCTAGCTAATTAAAAAAAAATTTAAATTAAATTAAAAATAAAATAATAAAAAAAATACCTTTCCTTTCACTGATCTTTAATTACAGCTCTTTTTCTTATCTTTTCCCTTTTCACTCACTTGTTTCTTTTTTCTTTTTTTTTTTTTATCTTGTCATACACTTCTTCCTTCCTTCTTCTTTGCCTTTATGAATTTGTGAATTATTTTGTGGAAGAAATCTGACTGAATGGACTCTCTATGTGTGTATCTCTGCTCTAGTTCCCTTTCCCCTCTTGTTACCCCTAGAATATAGAGTGGACAGTAGATTTGCATAACTGTCTATTCTTGCTATCTTTTCTTTCTTTTCTCTTTCTTCTTCACTGGGATTTGCTTACTATTTTTTCACGGACTGGAGAAATTGTTTGGCTAATTGGTAGTGATTAAACTGCTTCAATACTTGCTTCAGTTGCTACTGTAATTCCTGAGGTTGGTGAGTGCAATTGTCATAAAGGTATTTAGCACAGTGTTGCTTGTACTCAGGACACAACAGCTGAGGAACAACAGAGCATAAAAAAATAAACACATAAATCAAAAAATGGGTAGATCGAAAACAAATAAAACTGCTACTCCAATGAATGAAGACAAGAGCCCAGAAGAAACTACAAATCAGCCAGAAATAATCATAGATAAGAAAAGTATGCAAGCAATAATAAACTTATTAATCACAGAAATGAAAACAACATTGGAGGAAATGAATGGCAGTATTAGGGAAACAACAGTTAAGACTCCCAAGGAAAATGCTGATTATGTTGAGGCAATTAGAGAAGTGAAAACTGAAATAGCTATAATGAAGAAAGAAGCTGAGGCAAGGGAAAGCAGACTAACAGAAGCAGAAAACAGAATTAGTCAGACAGAGGATGAGTTAGAGAAAACTAAGAAAGAGGTGAAAGAGCTTAAAAAGAGATTGAGAGACACTGAAAACAACAACAGAGACATATGGGATGATCTCAAAAGACGTAGCATTCGCATAATTGGACTGCCAGAGGAAGAAAGATAGGAAGGGGAAGCAAACATTCTAGAAGAAATAATAAAAGAAAACTTCCCAGACCTGAATAACAGAAAGGACATCAATATTCAAGAGGCCCAGAGAGTACCAAACAGAATCAACCCAGACCTGAAGACACCAAGACACATCATAGTCACAATGAGAAGAAGTAAGGATAAAGAAAGGATCCTAAAGGCTGCAAGAGAGAAACAAAAAGTCACATACAAGGGAAAACCCATAAGATTATCTGCACAATTCTTCACTCAAACTCTAAAAGCCAGAGGAGAATGGCAAGATATCAATGGAGCCCTGAATAAAAAAGGGTTTCAACCAAGGATAATATATCCTGCTAGACTTTCATTCAAACTAGATGGAGGGATTAAAACCTTCTTAGACAAACAACAGTTAAAGGAGGCAACCATCACCAAACCAGCCCTGAAAGAGATTCTAAAAGACCTCTTATGAACAAGAACATCACTACAATACTGGCAATATATCAGAGCAAACAAAAAAAATTTTTTTTTTGAACAGTGGCACTACAATACATTAAATCCATAATATCAATAAATGTCAATGGCTTAAACTCACTCATCAAAAGGCACAGAGTTGGGGGATGGATCAGAAAACATAATCCAACTATATGCTGCTTGCAAGAATCCCATCTGTCACAACGAGATAAACACAGACTTAAAGTGAAAGGATGGAAAACTGTCATACAGGCTAACGGACCACAAAAAAGGGCAGGAACAGCCATTCTCATCTCAGACATGATAGATTTTAAATTAAATAAAGTAATAAAAGATAGGCAAGGACATTACATAATGATTAGAGGATCAATCAGCCAAGAAGACTTAACAATCATTAACATCTATGCACCCAATGAGGGACCATCTAAATACGTCAAGCACTTACTGAAAGAATTTCAAAAATACATCAATAGTAATACAATAATAGTGGGAGACTTCAACACACCACTCTCACACTTAGACAGATCAACAAAGCAGAGAACCAACAAATTTACAAGAGAATTGAATGAAGAGATTGACAGACTAGACCTCTTGGACATTTTCAGAGTCCTTCACCACAAAACACTGGAATACACCTTCTTTTCAAATCCACATAACACATACTCAAGGATAGAGCACATGTTAGGCCACAAAGAGAGCATCAATAAATTCAAGAACATTGAAATCATCCCAAGTATCATCTCAGACCACAGTGGAGTAAAACTAACATTTAACAACAAACAGACAATTATTAAAAGTCACAGAATTTGGAAACTAAACAACATAGTCCTTAAGAACCACTGGGTCAGAGATTCAATCAAGCAGGAAATTCAAATGTTCCTGGAAACAAATGACAATGACGACACAACCTATCAAAATATTTGGGACACAGCGAAAGCAGTACTGAGAGGGAAACTTATAGCCATACAATCACATATTAAACACCCAGAAGAAGGTCAAATGAACGACCTTACTGCACACCTCAAGGATTTAGAGGAAGAGGAACAAAGGAACCCTAAAGCATCCAGAAGGACAGAAATCACTAAAGTTAGAGCAGAAATAAACAACATCGAAAATAAGAGAACCATACAAAAGATCAATGAAGCCAAATGTTGGTTCTTTGAAAGACTAGAAAAAATTGACAACCCCCTAGCCAGACTCACCAAACAAAAAAGAGAGAAGACTCAAATTAATAGAATTGTAAATGATGGAGGAGATATCACAACTGACAACACAAAAATCCAGAGAATCCTGAGAAACTTCTATAAAGAACTATACGCCACCAAGCTAGAGAATCTGGAAGAAATGGAACAATTCCTAGAAACCTATGCCCTTCCAAAACTGAACCAAGAAGAACTACAAAATCTAAATGCACCAATCACAGACAAAGAAATTGAATCCGTTATTAAGAACCTCCCCAACAACAAAAGTCCTGGACCCGATGGCTTCACAAATGAATTCTACAAATCTTTCAGGAAACAGTTAGTACCCATACTTCTGAAGCTTTTCCATAAGATTGAAGAAACAGGAATACTCCCTTCCACCTTCTATGAAGCCAACATCACCCTGATACCAAAAGCTGATAGGGACAGAACAAAAAAGGAAAACTACAGACCAATATCTCTGATGAACATAGATGCCAAAATATTAAACAAGATCTTGGCCAACCGGATACAGCAACATATCAAAAAGATTGTTCATCATGACCAAGTGGGATTCATCCCAGGAATGCAAGGCTGGCTCAACATCCATAAGTCAATCAATATCATTCACCACATAAATAAAAGCAAAGCTAAAAACCACATGATTATCTCAATAGATGCATTGAAAGCCTTTGACAAAATCAAACACCCATTCACGCTCAAAACTCTACAAAAAGTGGGAATAGATGGGAAATTCCTCAAGATAGGGGAGTCTATATATAGCTAACCTACAGCCAGATTCATACTCAATGGACAGAAGCTGAAAGCATTCCTCCTCAGATCGGGGACTAGACAGGGCTGTCCACTGTCACCGTTACTCTTCAACATAGTACTGGAAGTTCTTGCCATAGCAATCAGGTGAGAGAAAGGAATCAAAGGAATACAGACTGGAAGGGAAGAAGTCAAGCTCTCACTATTTGCAGATGATATGATAGAATACATAGAAAGACCTAAAGAATCCAGCAGAAAACTACTGGAAGTTATTAGGCAATATAGCAAGGTATCAGGCTACAAAATCAATGTACAAAAATCAGTGGCATTTCTTTATGCAAACACTAAATCTGAAGAAGAGGACATCCAGAAATCAATCACTCTCATTTACTGTTTCAGCAAAATCAATCAAATACCTAGGAATAAAGTTGACCAAAGAAGTGGAAGACTTGTATACTGAAAACTATGAGTCGCTACTCAAGGAAATAGAATCTGATACCAAGAAATGGAAAGATATCCCATGCTCATGGATTGGAAGAATAAATATCATCAAAATGAATATTCTCCCCAGAGCCATATACAAATTTAATGCAATATCCATCAAAGTTCCACCAAGCTTCTTTAAGAGAATAGAACAAACACTACAATCATTTATCTGGAACCTGATAACACCTAGAATTGTCAAAACCACCTTAAAGAAAAGAAACAGATATGGAAGCATCACACTCCCAGACCTTAAACTATATTATAAAGTCATCATCATCAAAACAGCATGGTACTGGAACAAAAATAGGCACACAGACCAGTGGAACAGAATTGAAAGCCCAGAAATAAATCCCCACACCTACGGACATCTAATCTTTGATAAGGGGACTCAAAGCATTAAATGGAAAAAGGAGGCTCTCTTCAATAAATGGTGGTGGGAAAACTGGGTTGTAACACGCAGAAGAACGAAATTGAACCACTTTATCTCACCAGCAACAAAAATCAACTCTAAATGGATCAAATGGACCTAGATTTCAGACCAGAAACAATCAAATACTTAGAGGAAAACATTGGTAAAACAGTTTCCCACCTACACCTCAATGACATCTTTGATGAATCAAACCCAATTGCAAGGAAGACTAAAGCAGAAACAAACCAATGGGACTACATCAAATTGAAAAGCTTCTGCACATCCAAAGAAACTATTAAACAAACAAAGAGACTCCTCACAGAATGGGAGAAGATCTTCACATGTATGCATCAGACAAGAAACTAATCACCAAAATATATAAAGAGCTCAGCAAACTTAGCACCAAAAAAGCAAATGACCCCATCCAAAAATGGGCAGAGGATATGAACAAAACATTCACTACAGAGGAGATCCAAAAGGCTAACAAACATATGAAAAACTGCTCTAGGTCACTGATTGTCAGAGAAATGCAAATTAAGACAACACTAAGATACCACCTCACTCCTGTAAGAATGGCATACATCAAAAAGGACAGCAGCAACAAATTCTGGAGAGGTTGTGGGGACAGAGGAACACTTTTACATTGCTGGTGGGAATGTAAATTGGTACAGCCTCTGTGGAGATCAGTCTGGAAAACTCTCAGAAGGCTAGACATGGACCTTCCATATGATCCAGTAATTCTTCTCCTGGGGTTACCCCAAGTACTCCATAACACCCAACCAAAAAGAGGTGTGTACTCCTATGTTCATAACAGCACAATTAATAATAGCTAAAACCTGGAAGCAACCCAGGTGCCCAACAACAGATGAGTGGCTGAGAAAGCTGTGGTATATATACACAATGGAATACTATGCAGCTATCAAGAACAATGAACCCACCTTCTCTGACCCATCTTGGACAGAGCTAGAAGGAATTATGTTAAGTGAGCTAAGTCAGAGAGATAAAGATGAGTATGAGATGATCCCATTCATCAACAGAAGTTGAGTAAGAAGATCTGAAAGGGAAACTAAAAGCAGGACCTGACCAAATTATAAGTAGGGCACCAAAGTAAAAACCCTGTGGTGAGGGGTAGACATGCAGCTTCCTGGGACAGTGGGTGGTGGGAGTCGGTGGGAGGGATGGGTCACAGTCTTTTGGTGGTGGGAATGGTGTTTATGTACACTCCTAGTAAAATGTAGACATATAAATCACTAGTTAATTAATATGAGAGGTGGAAAATTAATTGTATGTCTAGAAGTTTTTCAAAACACAAACTGAATCTTTTCAATATATAGGCTGTGTAATTGATATGCAGACTCTCTCAAAAGCCTAGACCAAATAGATCAGAAGCAACAAATAGCACAGCTATATACAAGACTGGGTACTGTACAGCAAACCCTAACAAAAGGACTTTTCAAAGTTAATCCAATTACCAAATAATGTGATGATAACATTAACTATCGATTGTCTTTTTGAACCCTAAGACAGCAGGAACCTCACATCTCCACTATAGAGCCTCTACTTCCCCCAGTCCTGGAACCATTGGATAGGGCCCACTTTCCCGTATGCCTCTCCCAATCCATATCAAATAATATTGCATCTGCCGATCGCAACCTAAACAACACAACGACTGCCACCTCCACATGCTTCACTTCAGACTGTGTCCAGAGACTTCACGTGTGGAATGACAACCCTTCAGCTTCATTACTCAGGTGAGACCTTTCCTTTTATAGTATACTCTAATTCCATCTCAGGTGGTTCACTTTCTAACAAAGTCCCAAAACCTAGATATACACCAGTTTCTGTGAGAGAGAGCATATGTTCACACATATCTGTAAACTACTACTGTAAACTACTGCAAAATATATACCTGAAAGCAGAAGTACTCTAGAGTTTGCAGTGAGTATCCCCCTAACACTTCCTCTCCACTATTCCAAGCTTTGAGTCCATGATTGCTCAACAATTTGTTTGGCTTCGTATGTTAACTCTCTTTTCAGTCACCAGGTTCCAGATGTCATCAGGATGCCGGCCAGGCTTCCCTAGACTGAAGACCCCACCAATGTATCCTGGAGCTCAGCTTCCCCAAAGACCCTCCCTACTATGGAAAGAGAGAGGCAGACTGGGAGTATGGACCAACCAGTCAACGCCCATGTTCAGCGGGGAAGCAATTACAGAAGCCAGACCTTCTACCTTCTGCAACCCACAATGACCCTGGGTCCATGCTCCCAGAGGGATAGAGAATGGGAAAGCTATCAGGGGAGGGGGTGGGATATGGAGATTGTGTGGTGGGAATTGTGTGGAACTATACCCCTCCTACCCTATGGTTTTGTTAATTAATCCTTTCTTAAATAAATTAAAAAAAGACATTTGTGTATGATATTCAACACTAAAAACATCTAAATACAGGAAGTGTGAGGTTTTACTTATGCTTTATAGATGTTCTTTGCACTTCCTTCTTAAAGTTAAATAGTGTGATGTAAAATAATTATGACTATACATAAAAATAAAAAAGAAACAGGAAACAGAGAATAAGAAGTGAGGTGGTAAAAGAGGGAAATTAAAAAAATTGGCTGCCAGAGTAGTGGATTCATAGTGCAGGCACCAAGGTCCAGTGATAACCCTGAAGGCAAAAAAAAAAAAAAAAAAAAAGAAGGAAGGCAGGAATAAAGGAAGGGAGGGAGGGAGGGAAAAGTTAGATGATAGTACCAGCAAAATATCTCTCTTGGATAGTGAGCTTACTTTGTCATGCAAATGATCCAGGTTTGATCCCAGCCTCCACCACATTTGAGGTAGTTTCAGTGCTATAGTCTTTCCTGCTCTCTATCTCTGTTTCTAACTGAAAAAGTCAAGCCAGCAAAAACAATAATAAAAAGTTAAATTACTTTATATAGTCATATAACAACATAATAGTTCTTCAACTATCTCCAAATATTAAGAAATATTAAATATTCAAAATAATGGACAGATAGGTGAATGGCTAAACACATGGCTGTAGATAAATAATAATAAAAGGAGTTTGGAAA
Organism: Erinaceus europaeus; assembly: GCF_950295315.1. Classification (NCBI taxonomy): domain Eukaryota; kingdom Metazoa; phylum Chordata; class Mammalia; order Eulipotyphla; family Erinaceidae; genus Erinaceus; species Erinaceus europaeus. Next base: position 57,803,879 of record NC_080162.1, read on the forward strand.
ACTTTAAAGTATAGTTGATGAGTACCAAACAAGAAAACATTTTATTGAGCTGAGGGTGTTCATTCTAAGACTAGCACAATTTATACACAACCAGTTACTAAGCAAGGTGGAGGGTGGGCAGAGAACAGATTCTAAAATGATGAATGTTTAACACGAATGATAATGAAATGAATATAGCATAGGAGAAACTTTACTGGATTAACCCTGGAATCTATCTTGGCCAGCTGTTCAATGCTGCTTTATTTATTTTTTTCCAGTTAGAGAAATTATAAGGATACAGCAGCCGGCAGAGATAAGTACTAAAATAATAGAAAGTGGCACGAGAGGTATTATTCTACTTATTTAAAAATCTAGAGACTGTACAACTGGACTAAGTCTTCCAATTACAATATATGGCTTAGAGACTTGATCCTGTGTCAAGGAAATGGAATAGAATGTCTCCTCATGGACAGACTATTAAGGGAAAAAATTATGGCATTGGGCGTATTATGAGATAAGAACAGTTAGTGCTGTTATATTTGGAGTGCTCTAAATGCTGCAGTAGCATTTGTTTTGCTTCCTGGATTGGTTCCATCTGTCTAGTATTTTTGAGAATATTTTGACAGAGGGAATTTTTGAGAAGTGGCAACCTTTACCAAGCAGTGACATTTATTAGTGAGAAAACCCAAGATAGAGAGAGGATCTGAGAGATTAGTTTGAGAACTAGAACCGCACTATCATGAAGATCACACTACTGGTATTTAAGTAGATCTTTGGTAGTGTAAACTTTCATGTCAATGGCCATGGTTTGAGACTGGGGAGAGAATATTTGGTTTTGACTCAATAGAAAACTGTCAAACTAGTTGACAGGTGAGATAATTGTTAGCTCCCTGGCTCACTAATTAAAGGAGATGGGGAGTAAAAAGGAAATTAATTTTGTTCACTCACTTGAATCACCTTTGAAAAAGGGAATTCCTTCTGAATCCTAAAAGAGATCAATTCACTGCTTAACATGCACCCAGGTGAGTATGAAAAATATGCCTTCAGGCTGAATGATATATGAATCAGATGTCAAGCTGCACATGGTAAAGTAGTGATGTTACCTTTTAATTGCTTTGGGAGATAGAAAAGTCACCTAAAGCTGAGGTGCAGCAACTACTGACGATATGACATCAAAAGGAATCATGTTTTAAAACATGAAGAAGTAAAAGATCAAAAAGCTCCTCTACCTTCCTCGCCTTTGCACTGATGTGCTTTGTCTGTCCATTTCAATATTTCAAACACTTTTTTTCAGTGACTGAATTATTTTCTTTACTCTTAAGAGGTTTCCCACAGATGTGCATGATAAAACAACTTCCATGTCAACTCATTCACAATTTTAGCTTTAAGTATGGCAAGCCCATACTATCAAACTGCCCAGAATATCATCCAGATTTTGACCCTTAGTGACTATAAAACTTTGTACCTAATTTCTCATCTCATAAATACAAATATTTGGGGAAAATTCATGCAGTTATTGGAGAAATGAAAAAAAAATATTCATACTTAACAGTGTTCCTGGAACAGAGTTAAAGAAGTATTAGCTAGGTTATGGTTTTTTATGGTCAAAATAGGAATTCTGTTGAAATGCAAAAGACATATAACTAAACAAGAGGGAATGGAAAATATATTTGAGAAATTCTTTTTCCCATTGGCCAATTGTTTTCTCTCCCTCTCTCTTTTTTTTTTTTTATAAAGTTTTACTTTTTGTTTTCCTTGACAGCAGTTGTGTGTTATTTGATTTTAAAAATATGTTATTTTCATACATTTGTTTCAGAGAAGTGTGGTCAAAGACTGACTGGGAATAGGTATACTTGAATACATCATATTCTGCTCACAATGCATGACAATTGTGCTTTCTTGGTCCATCCATCTCACAGCCTTCAAGTGGAAATTTAGTCTGCCCTTGTCTTGATTTCTCCTGCACAATGCCAGTTAGATTCTTTTTAAAAACATGGTAAAGCCAGAGGTTTATTACATTGTGAGATGGGAGAAACAAAACAAACAAACAAAACAAAACAAAACAACAACAAAACCAGCAAAAGGCATCTTCTCCAAGGCAAGCTTTAAACATTCTACACTTGGAGTACAGAGATTTGTCCTCTGGTCACACGTGTTTCCAAAAACACAATGAAATAAGTTTTCTTTTTTTCCTGATTCTAGCAATTATTATTATTATTTTGTTTTTTTGTTGTTGTTGTTCTTTCTTACCAGATCACTTCTCAGCTCTGGCTTGAAATGGTTCTGAGGACTGAACCTGGGACTTCGGTACCTTCAGCATGAAAGTCTTTGTATAGACATTGTGCTATCTCCCTCAGCCCTAGTACTGATTCTACACATGATCAAAGTGAAAGAAAAAAAAAAAAGAGGAAAATTAGAGATTTTAAAGGTGACCTGAGGATTCCAAAGAAACCTGCTTTTCATTTTTACAGAGTAACACTTCACTCCAAGATTACTGAGTGAGCTGTATCTTGTTTTCTGTGTGCTGCTGCCAACAGATGGCTTATGAGTAGAGAGAAATGTCATTAAGGAACAAAGAGAAATTGGGACTAAATAGGAAATTAAATATGTTCTTGGGATTACAGCTGATGATCAAGAAGTTGCAAACCAGTGATTTGCAGCTTAATATTTCGCCTACAGCCAATACCCACTGTTTCAAGAAAACCTTAATATTAAGAAGGCTGTTCTCACACCATGCAATTTATTTGTCTTTCTATCTTGCCAGTGCCTTTGCCAAACATCATAATTTTCTTAGAACTCTGAATTGCAAGATGAACAAATAATACTCATTTCCTCCTTGGAGAAAACATCCTTTGATTGAATTGTCTCCCTCTATCTCAGTCAGTGCAATGTATGCTACATGTCAAAGATATGAAATGGAGTTGAACCTACTTGAAAGCAGAGTATAAATTAACTTCGAAATTAAAACAGTTAGAAGGAAAACATTTTCAAATGACAGACAAACTCTATCATCAACTAAAGAACTACAGGACTCTGAGGAATGCAGCTTGAAAATGAGAGCACTTTAAGCCCAGAATGTGACCCCCACCCTGTTTCAGCTTTAAGGAATTTTCCTGGAGGGCAGGCTGGGGGTTTGGGTGTTATATTGAGAGTCAAAAGGTGAGAATCCAAGAGACTTTCTTCTAAAACTACTTTGGAATCCTGGAGTTAGTTCACCCTGCAGAGTGAGTATTTGCTTTACCATATGGGTGAAGGGGTTGGGGTTCTTTTTATAAAACACTGGCACCTTTTAGGAGTACCAAGACATGCAGCAATGTTCCATCATAGTAGAGTAGTACTGTGATATCTTTCTCTCATTTTGAAATTAAAAAAAAAAAAGTAAACCTGGAATCTAGTAAATGAAAATAAAATAGGGGCTAGGAGGTGGGGCACCCAGTTGAGTGCACATGCTACAATGCACACGGCCCCAGGTTCAGGCCCCTGGTCTACACTTCCAGGGGGAAAGCTTCAGGAGCAGTGAAGCAGTGCTGCAGGTCTCTCTTTCTCTCCCTCCTTGTCTATCACCCCCTTCCCTCTTGATTTCTCTCTTTCTCTAGTCAATGAAAGAAAGAAAAAAAGGAAGGAAGGAAGGAAAGAAAGAAGGAAACAAGTAAAGCATTGTTTGTAACCAAATTAAATAAACCTGTGTTATAAGTTACTTAGAAATGCTCACATATATAAAAGATCAAGTAAAGGAGGGGCGTGTTTGGACTCAGACTTTGTCAAAAACCTCCAGCAATGTGTTCATGTAGTCATGATCAAATTCAAACAGAGCCTCTTGGACACCAATCTGACTTTTCATAGATGCCAGGAAACCTAATAGAGAATGGCTTTTTTCCTATTGCTTAAAACAAATTAGATGTACTTATCTCTATAGCCTCATTCAGAGAATACATTGAAAAGTATAATCAACCAACCTCCATCCTAGTTGTTAAATTGGTGAGAACCTATTCAAAACAGTGAAGAGTAGTTCTTGCTATTGACTATAAACAGACTACATTCTTGAATAACAGGATTTCTGGTTATTTCTTTTAGCTAATGACTATGGGAGAATCACTAAACTCTTCTTATATATTGCTATTACTTATGACACTTGGGTATTACAACAATCACATACCTTAAGAGAAAAAAAATCAGCACATACATTATCATATGTGAGGACCCAAGTTCAAGTCCCTGATCCCCAACTTCAGAGAGAAAGTTCATAACTGGTCTAACAGTGCTGCAGGTGTCTCTTTCTCCCTGTCTTCCCTGTCCCTTTCAATTTTTCTCTGTCTTATCAAATAAAAGGTAAAGGAAGAAAAAAGAAAAAGAAAAAGCAATAGTATATGGGTAAAATTCTGTTCCCTATAATCTAGATGTAGTGTAGTAAAATAGTTGGTGAAATATTTTAGAGCTATGATACACATGGTGATTTTTCTATTCCTCTATGCAGCATTTATACCTTTTCCCAAAGAACTTTGCAATGCACTCTTCTTTACCCTTTGTCTCTACACTTCACGATGTGACATAGTTTCACCTATATGATGTCAGTAGATGTGACACAGACTTTTGAAAAGCATTTGAGTCATTGTATATGCTCAATCTTCTATTTCTACAATCACCAAGGAAAGAAGGTGCTCAAGCAATCAATCCCAGGAAGGGTATGAAAGAGGTCAAATAGATTTAGTTGCTGTGGCCAAACCTAACCTAGGTTTGTTCAATATACACTTACCCACAGACACACACAAGCAATCACAGTTGCAACCAGAAAACCAGTCAGCTAGAGATGTTTTATAGACTCACATGTAAAGTAAGTTTTTCCTGTTTTAGCGACTCATTTTGAGAGAATCCTAATTATTTAGGCCAATGATAAAAATTGTAATAATAGAAAACTGGGAAATTTTTCAGAGTTTTGCCTTATTACCTATATGGAAGCCATTTTTTGTTTCTATTATTTGCATCAAAATATCCATTCTTGCCACTGCCATGCCTTGAAAGACAACGAAATGGCAGTACTGTCAGCAGCGAAGGTATAAACCTTCAATGTCTATAACATCGGAAACTTGAGTAACTGCCTGAGGTAACATTAAATAGTTGGTAAAATTTATTGAGAACCTATTATGTATCAAATATTTGTGCTGTATTTACCACTCTAGACTTCATATTCATTTAAGGCATATTAGTAGGGCATAATTATCCATTCTTTTTTAATAGATATTTCTTTTAAAAATATTTATTCTCTTTTGTTGTCCTTGTTGTTTTGTGACTGTAGTTATTATTGTTATTGTTATTGATGTTGTCATTGTCAGATAGGACAGAGAGAAATGGAAAGAGGAGAGGAAGACAGAGAGGGGCAGAGAAAGACAGACACCCGCAGACCTGCTTCACCACTTGTGAAGCAACTCCCTTGCAGGTAGGGAGCCTGGGGCTTGAACCGGGATTCTTACGCTGGCGCTTTGTGCCACCTGCAATTAACTTGCTGCGCTACCACTCAGCTCCCTATCAACTCTTTTTGAAGTGATATGGAAAATGACATTCAGAAAAATTTTTAAAGTATACTCTGGAACCAACAACTTATATGTGTGGGACAGGGTTTAATTAACTCAAACTAAAAGTTGAGCCCTGTGTCATACTTCTCTTAATGATTTCCAAACCCCAGGCAGAAAATATTTAGTAGCAAACAGCTTCATGTAAATACATCTAAAAAGGTAAATGAAGTGTCAGAAATTTTAGTCAGTTCTTTAGAGATCAAGCAATTCTAAAATGTAGGTCTATGTTTGTCAAATTTTGGTGCAGGACAAGGAAGGACATCTATTTAGAAACCTATTCCAGGAAGGTGTTATTTCCTATTTTCCATATCCTCTTCCAGTGAGTAGGCTGGACTTAGGAAGAGTCATTTGCTTTGATTTTAAAAGGTATACTGCAAAGCAAATGGGAAAGTTCTTCAGTGTGGACTCCCATCACAATTTCTGGGCCTGGAAACAGGGACATTATTCACCAAAGAATGATTAGGTTCTCAGCTAAGGCAAAGACAAAAGTCAAGACCCCTATTTTCAAAGAAATCATTTGGCTGTTTGATGAAGCTTGCAACTGTAAATATTGTGAGAACCTATACCTTTGAGTGAACTCTACTTCACAGAACAGACTTCACAGAACAGACTTCACAGAAATCAAAATCAGTCAAGTACCTAAAATGGTTGAGTTTTGACAGCTCATTTTTATTCTGTCCCTTCATTTTTCTTTCTAAGCTATCCATTTTTGATGGACTATGAAATCTTACATCCTTCTAGAGTACTTCCTAGATAGTATGAACACTGAAATTAGCCTCATTCTGCTTTAAATATCCATAGCAATTAAAGCAATTATCTCTCTCTCAGCCTTACTTCTCTTAAATGATTTCTAGGTAGGTCTATGCAAGTGAAGGAGGTTCTCCGATCTCTAGTATAATGGTAGTGATAATTTGGCACTAGTATCTACTATTTAATGTATTGTATGCCTAATCTCTTTACAATCACTGAGTTAAAAATAACCCAAGGTTGTAGATAGTATCATTATATCCATGCTATAAAGAAGAAAATGAGTTTCACAAAGGTCACATACCCAGAAGTAGCTGAATAGGGTTTGAAGACTATCAGTCTAAGGCCGACAATTCTGGTCATACATTATCTCCATAGAAAAGATCCTCTGATGCTTCTTTTGTTATAACTCCCAAAGTTTTGCACACATTAAAAGGCACAGAACAATGTTTATCTGCATAAATTATACAGGTCACAATCTCACTGGATTTTAAAACTTGTCTGACGTTTCCTATAATAATGCTTGTGCCCCTTCAAGAGAAGGCTACACACATAAATCAGGCTCATTTACTAGCATCACCTGAGATTCTTTTGTTAGTTTCTTTGTTTATCATTGCCAGGCCAGGGGATCATCTTTTTTTTTTTTTCAGTGATAGAGACAGTGGCAGAGGGAGAGGAGAGACACAGCAGACCAAAGTTTCCTCCAATGCAGTAGAAGCAGGGCTTAGCTGTAGATTGCAAGCTTGACAAAGTAAGCATACTATCCATTTTGCTGACTTTATTTAAGCTTCTTAAACATCTCTCTACATATTATGGAAGGGATGAAAGAACACTAAGTGAAGGCTAATATATTATATGCAATGCATAATACAGAGATTATTTTAAAAGTCTAAATACTTAATATTTATACAAAAGCCATTGAACAACTCAAGTCACTAGCATTCACCATGCACTTGGTGCATTATTGGACATTAAAGCATTATGCATATGAAAATTAAATGTTTTCTCAGAAATATTTTCCTTAAAAATAGAAAATAAAGGAATAATATAGTGAGGAATTGGCTACATTTTCTAAGCTTTCTGAAGGAAACTGTTAGGCAAAGCTTCAATATCACAGAAGATGCTACTTGGGAACATATGAATATGTGTCAGTCAAATTTCAGAATCAAAATATTCTGAAATAAATTAAAAAACAGCTTTTTTTCTACCAGGTTTGACTTCATTCCCATTAATCAAAATTCACATAATTGTGTCAAGTTGTTGACATTCATCAGGAAAGGGTTTCTTATATTTTCCCCACTTAATTCCTTCTTATTTATTTATTTATCTATTTATTTATTTTTGTCATTCCTGGAACTTACTACTCTGAACTGAGATGAGAGGTAGATAGACAGGTAGATAGACAGATAGATGAGGTAGATAGACAGATAGATGATAGATAGATAGATAGATAGATAGATAGATAGATAGATAGATAGATAGATAAATAGGCAGAGGGAGATACCACATCAAAATTTTCTCCAGAACAGTGGGGAAAGAAGGGTAGGCTTGAATCTGGATCAAGCAAAAGAGATATACTATCCAAGTGAAATATATTGCTAGCCCCTTTTAATTTTTTTTCAATCTTCAGCTAAAATTTAGATCTCTGCTCCTCTGTTTTGTTGTTTTTATTCTCAAATTACTTTATTTAGGGTTAATGGCTAATAATCGTTTACAGTTACAGTTGTTGACACATGGGTGCAATTTCTCATTCCCCCATGATAGGTGTCTGAAAAACATTCTTACCCCCAACTAGGGTCCTTTTCCACCAACATGCACTAAGTTCCCAAAGATCTCTTGACCTGTTTCAGTAAGGGTTCATCTTTTCTTTTTATATTAAATAAATTGAAACACAAACTGTACCTGGTTCATCTTTTTGAGAGAAGTATTGGTTTCTATTTATTAAGACCTAAAACCCAATCCTAGAAAAATTACTGCTGGAATATTTTCTTGTTATCTGAATTTCAGTGTAACTAGTGATGAATTGTCCTTTCCCATAAAAGATGGTTTGCCTGCATGCATCCCCTATTTATACAAATATCACCTTCTATTGTACTCCTTGACTTCAGATTTCATAAAATAACATGCATGGGGGAGTCGGGTAGTAGCGCAGCAGGTTAAGCACAGGTGGCCGAAGGGCAAGGACCGGCATAAGGATCCTGGTTCGAGCCCCTGGCTCCCCACCTGCAAGGAAGTCGCTTCACAGGCAGTAAAGCAGGTCTGTGGGTGTCTGTCTTTCACTCCCCCTGTCGTCCCCTTCTCTCCATTTCTCTCTGTACTAACAACGACATCAATAACAACAACAATAACTAAAAACAAGGGTAATAAAAGGGAAAATAAATATAAATAATAATAATAAAACATGCATGGAAATCCTATATATTTTTTTTCAAATAGTGACTTTATTTGGAAAAAAAAAAAGTCCCTAGCTACTTGAGATGAGGTCAAACTAGAATGTAGTGGGTCTCCACTCCAGTATGATTGGGAGACTCATTTTGAGGGAAATTTGGACAAATACATACACAGAAGTAGTACACTGTATAAAGATTAAGAATATAAATGGGCGTGACTTTTAAACCAAGAGCCTCCAAAGACTCTCAAAAATTTACCAGGAAATAGGAGAAATAATAGAATCAATAATTTCTCATAGCTTTCAGAAAGAATCAACAGCGTTAACACCTTGATTTGGGGGCTTTAAATCTGCAGAATTGTGAAACAATTTATTTTTTTAATCTTTATTTATTGGATAAAGACAGCCAGAAATCAAGAGAGAAGGGGGTAATAGAGAGGGAGAGAGACAGAGAGACACCTGTAGCACTGCTTCACCACTCACAAAGCTTTCCCCCTGCAGATGGGGACACCTGTCCTTGTGCATTGTAAAACAAGTGCTCAACCAGAAGCACCACCAACCGGCCCGAAACAATATATTTCTGTTGGTTAAACTACACAGTTTCTGGCACTTTGTTACAGCAGGGATAACTAATTTATATAGGCCCCATTAATCCAACTACTTTGGGATTCTTCCTTATTCTTTATTCCCAGCACTCAACTTTTAGATTTACCTTACTAAGACTCCTCTCTACATCTAAAGCCTTCTCCTTGATTCAGGTGCTTGTTATTTTCATTTGAATTGCTATAAGAGCCTCAGATATTACCACCTTGCTTTTTTTTTTTTTTAATTTCTTGCCTCACTCTAACTCTATTCTCTGCATGTGAACAGGAACATCTTTCTAAAGTAAAAATCCATTCATGTCAATCTTGTACTGAAAATCACTGATTGACCTAATGACATTTACGAGTCTTAACTCATTAGCTTTACATTCAAGAGGGTTCATAATTTTGTCCTGACCAATTATGAAGCCTATCATAAACTCCCTTACATTCAAATAATCTTGCAGCTATGCATTCAACCATGCCAAAACTGTTTGCCATAATATGAGCACATTCATACTCTGTCATTCCTTTATTTATGTAGTCTGCTCTATACTCTCTATGAGAAATTCAGATCAAATTTATTTTGTCAGCCATTTCTTTATTATTCCTACCTAAAGTTTACCATAGTGCTCACTATGGAATAGTTTTTAAATAGCAGTTTCATTGAGTGAATGTGTAAAATCAGAATTTCATCTTATCAAAATAAGAACTATTGATATGATGATCAACTCAGGAAAAAGAAATCCTTCAGTTTAAACAAGTCAGTAAAAATTTCACCAGCTGGGAGTTGGGATGTAGCGCAGCGGGTTAAGTGCAGGTGGCACAAATCGCAAGGACCTGTATAAGGATCCCAGTTCGAACCCTGGATCCCCACCTACAGGGAAGTCGCTTCACAAGGGATGAAGCAGCTCTGAAGGTGTCTATCTTTCTCTTCCCCTACTTCTTCCCCCTCCTCTCTCCATTTCTCTCTGTTCTATCCAACAATGACAACAACAATAATAACGACAACAATAAAACAACAAGGGCTACAAAAGAGAATAAATAAATAAATATTAAAATTTTTTTTTTCATCAGTCAAAACTCAGTTTACTCAATCCTACTGCAATTTCAAAAAAAAAATTGATTCATTGTGCTGAGCTAGCTTCGTGAATGGGAGATGACCGAGGACTCATAGCTTAGCTGGGAAGACAGTTCAATCTTTATTGATGAGTGGGAATGCAGTGCAATCAATCTAATCTCTAATCATTAGAAAATCCTGCCCTTTATATCTCCTGAGGCGGAATTGTCAGGTCAGAGGAAATACGTAGAATAGGGGGTGGGGAGAAGGAAAAAGAGTGCAAACCAGTGGGGATTAAACAGTGGAAAACAGGATGTGACTAGGAGAGGGGGCGGAGTGAAAAAAGAGTGTGAACCAGTAGGGTTTAAACCAGTTCGGGTCTCAAACAAAACAATGATTATGTAAATAGACCACAGCATCAAGCAATACAAGTAAACCTAATGTGATGATCAAAACAGAAGGGGTCTTAGAAGCAGATTTAGAAGCAGACCAACATTATTGAACAAAAGGATAAATGAAAAAGCTAGATTCGATTCTAGAAAAAGTAATATCACCGTAGATATATTCTAATATTGCTACATGCTTAGCACAAGTTTCATGTCAATATTAAATGGTTGGCAAGGAAAGATGTTCTTAGATAGTTCTAGGTACATTTGTGGTACTGATGCACACCTGTGTCCTCCTACATTCATCTTAAGTCCCACATGCTCTTTCCTATCACTGATTCCAATATTTCTCATCTTAGACAACACGTTTGGCTCACACAATGTACAACAAAATGATCTCTCTACAGTTTTATGGCTCTCCTCTGAGACTTTGAAATTTGCTGTGTAGGATATATTTATCATTACATTTTATGGTTACATACAGTCCACAGACATTTTGAGGGGTAAATACAGATACTATGTATTAAAAAAAAAAAAAGAAAGAAGAAAGAAAGAAAAAGAAAAGAAAAGAAAAGAAACAAAGGGGTGGGGAGCATGGGAGGCAGTGTAGTGATTCTGAAAAAGACTTTCATTTCTGAGAATTCAAGGGTTAAATAACCAGCACCACCATAAACCAGAGCTAAGAAGTACTCTGGTATCTGTCTCTCTCGCTCTCGCTCTCTCTCTCCTCTCTCTCACTGAAAATGAAATACACTTTTAAAAAAATGAAATACTGTTCCATTATATATTTAAATGACAAAAACATATTTATCTATAATTTACATTATATAATTTGTATTATATAGTGTATATAACATATATCATATAAAATATGTACACAATGCATAAGTATAATATACATATATATATTACCTATATAACATGAAAAGTTATATTAACTATGAAATAATTTGGAAATCATGTAATATAAAGATATAGAATAGTGTGGTATGTTATAAATTATTTATCATATATAAGTGTATAAGAGATATAAATACTCACATAATATTTAATCTAGTTCATTTAGCACAAAAGAAATAACTATAGAAATAGTATATTGGCATGAATGACACTATTATTTGTATTCCTATCCATAATTGCATTATTTTCCATAATTGCATTATGCAAACTATTGCCCATAAAATGCACTTATATGCAAAAATTTTTTTCAGTCATTCAAATATGCAATTCTGGGAGAGAGGTAGATAGAATAATGGTTATGCAAAGAGACTCTCATGCCTGAGGCTCCCCAGTTCAATCCCCTGCACCACCATCAGCCAGAAGTGAATAGTGCTGTGGTAAAACAAACAAGAAAACAAATATGTCCATTCTAAAGATCAAAGAAGATAGCATCCATTTCAAATTCTATAGTTATTTTTTAATATAATTTTTATTTATAAAAATAATATAGTGACAAAAACCATAGGATAAGAGGGGTACAACTCCACACAATTCTCACCACCAGAACTCCATATGCCATCCCCTTCCCTGATAGCTTTCTTATTCTTTGTCTCTCTAGGTGCATGGACCAAGTAACATTATGGGTTGCAGAAGGTGGAAGGTATGTCTTATGTAATTGTTTCTCCACTGAACATGGGCATACTCCCAGCCTCTCTCCCTAGTTCCCTAGTGGAGTGGAGTTCTGGGGAAGTGGGGCTCCAGGACACATTGCTGGGGTTGTCTGCCCAGGGAAATCCAGTTGGCATCACAGTAGCATCTAAAACCTGATGGCTGAAAGAAGAGTAAACATATAAATCCAAACAAATTGCTGACTAATCATGAACGTAAAGGCTGGAATAGTGAAGATGAAGATTTGGGGTGAGGGTGTCTCCATTTTGTAGACAGGTAGTAGGCCTATTTTAGTTATATTTCAAATTACTTTTCAACATAGTATTGGAAATTCCTGCCATAGCAATCAGGCAAGAGAAAGGAATGAAAGGAATACAGACTGGAAGGAAAGAAGTCAAGCTATCACTCTTTGCAGGTGATATAATAGTAAACATAAAAAAACCTAAGAATCCAGCAGAAAGTTACTGGAAGTTATTAGGCAATATAGGAAGGTGTCAGGCAATAAAATCTATGTACAAAAACCAGTGGCATTTCTTTATGCAAAGACTAAGTCTGAAGAAGATATCCAGAATTCACTCTCATTCACTGTTGCAACAAAATCAATAAAACACCTAGGAATAAACCTGACCAAAGAAGTGAAAAACCTTTATACCAAAAACTATGAGTCAATATTCAAAGAAATAGAAAATTACACCAAGAAATGGAAAGACATCCCATGCTCATGGACTGGAAAAATAAATATCGGTGGGGGGTGGGGGGTGGGGGGTGGGGGTTGGTGGTGGGGATGGGAAACAGTCTTTTGGTGGTGGGAGTGGTGTTTATGTACAATCCTATTAAAGTGAAAATATTATATAAACCACTAATTAATATGAGAGGCAAAAAAACTGAGGATATGTCTAGAACTTCTTAAAATACAGACTGAGTCTTTTTAATACATAGTCTGTCTTTGATATGTTCTCTCCCAAAAGCCTAGACCAGGGAGAAGAGAAGCAATGGGTAGCACAGCTATATACAAGATGCTGGGTACTATGCCCCAAAACCTATCAAAGGGACTTTCCAAAGTTAACCCTATCACCAAATAATGTGATGATAACAATAACTATCCATTGTCTTCTTGAACCCTAAGACAACAGGAACCTCACATTTCCACTATAGAGCCTATATTTCCCCAAATCCTGGGACCTTAGGGTGGGGCCCACTTTTCTGCATGCTGCTCTCAATTCAAATCAAATAACATTGCATCCGCAGATCGCAACCTAATCAGTGCAACAAGTGCCACCCCAGCATGCTTCACTTCAGACTGTGACCAGAGACTTCAGCCACCAGGTTCCGGATGCCAGTGAGATGCTGACCAGACTTCCCTGGACTGATGACCCCATCAATGTGTACTGGAGATCCACTTCCTCAGAGCCCCACCCTACTAGGGAAAGAGAAAGACAGACTGGGAGTATGGATTGACCAGTCAACGCCCATGTTCAATGGGGAAGCAATTGCAGAAGCCAGACCTTCCACCCTCTGCAACCCACAACGACCCTGGCTCCATACTCCCAGAGAGATAGAGAATGGGAAGGCTATCAGGGGAGGGGGTTGGATGTGGAGATTGGGTTATGGGAATTGTGCGGAATTGTACCCCTCTTATTCTATGGTTTTGTTAACGTCTCCTTTCTTAAATAAAAAAAAAGGAAAAATAAATATCATCAAAATGAATATTCTCCCCAGAGCCATATGCAAATTTAACATGATGTCTATCAAAGTTCCACCAAGCTTCTTTAAGAGGATAGAATAAAAACTACAATCATTTACCTGGAACCAGAATACACCTAGAATCGCCAAAACAATCTTGAGGAAAAGTAACAGAAATGGAGGCAACACACTCCCAGATCTCAAACTATATTATAAGGCCGTAATAATTAAAACAGCCTGGTACGGGAACAAAAACACAGGTACACAAACCATTGGAACAAAATTGAGAATCCAGAACTAAACTCCAAACCTATGGACATATAATCTTTTATAAGGGGGCCCAAAGTATTAAATGAAGGAAGGAGACATCTTCAATAAATGGTGCTGGAAAAACTGGGTTGAAACATGCAGAAGAATGAAAATAGACACTTTATCTCACCTAAAACAAAAGTCAATTCCAAATGGATCAAGGACCTGGATGTTAAATGAGAAACTATGAAATACTTAGAGGAAACATTGATGGAACACTTTTCCACCTAAACCTCAAGAACATCTTTGATGATACAAACCCAATTTTAAAGAAGACTAAAGCAGAACTAAATCAATGGAACTACATCAAATTGAAGAGCTGCTGAACGGCAAAAGAAACCATAACTCAAACAAAGAGAACCCTCACAGAATGGGAGAAGATCTTCACATGTCATACATCAGACAAGAGACTAATCACGGGTTGAGGTGGGACTACAGAGCAGCAGCAGCTGTGTTTCTCTCCTCTACTCTCCCCCGGGTCAACTAGGAATACCAAAGGAGACCACCTGTGGCCACAACAAGACAGGACAAGAACAACTTCAGTAACCCACCAAATCACTGGTTAGAGTAAACACATGTGACTCCTGGACAGAGAGGAGCCTAGGGAGAGAAAAAGTGGCTGGTAACAGTCCAGCAGTTTACTAGTTGAGATACCATCTGCAGTCTGTTTCAACAACAAAAAGATAGCTGAATGGAGGAGAGGACTCCCTTATGATTCACCAAATGCAACTGTGAGGTTCCATTGCTACTGCCCTCAGAATCTGGACCAGTGGCAGGGAGGACCTGTGCTGACAACAGGGCACAGAGAACTAACCAGGAAACTCAGGAGAAGATATATACCTTGGTGGCCTACCAGTGGGGCTGTGAGAGTCTCTTTGCATAACCACTGGATTATCTCTGCCCCACCCTGCTTTATCTCTTGGTCAGGAGTAACTGATTAAACTAAAAAGCCTACTTATACTAAAAAAAAGCCCTCTGGCTCCCATAGCCTACAGGGAAGTAAAAGAACAAAAGAGTCTTTTAAAAGCCATTGTGCTCCAACTCAGGGATTAAAATAATATTGAAACAACTGTTAATTCCCAACTGTAAACCCTTAAACTACCTTACTTAGATACAAGTCAATCCAGGCAAGAGTGGCCAGTAATTTGAAAAGTACTGAGAGAGGGATCTTAAAGCATAATATAGAATGGTTAAAAAAAAAAAAAAAAAGAAGAAACATTGGAGAAATGAACCAGGACAAGAGTTAAGCTAAAAGCTCCCCAAAGGGTGAAGCACAAAATAATGAGGTCAATAACCAAACAATAACGAAGGAAATAATCACAGGAATGAGTAAAGAGTCTGAAAGAATTGTCATCAGAATGCAGAAACAAAAAATGAGGCTCTGGAAGAAAATTAATTATCTCAGGGTTATTAGGGAGCTAAAAGGTGACAGGTGAAATACCTGAGCTAAGAACACAACTAGCTGAACAAGCTAAAACATTATCAGGACAGGGTAACAAAATAGATGAACTCCAGAAAACAGTAGCGGGGAGAGAGAATAGAATAAATGAGGCTGAAGACAGAATTAGCAAGATTGAGGATGAATTAGAGACAACTAAAAAAGAAGTAAGATATTTCAAAAAGAGATTAAGAGATACTGAAAACAACAACAGAGACCTATGAGAAGACTTCAAATGAAATAATATATTCATTATTGGCTTACCAGAGGAAGAAAGAGGGGGAGGGGAAGAAAGCATTCTTCAGGACATAATAACTGAAAACTTCTCTAGTCTAGAAAACATAAAAGACATAAAGGTTCAAGAAGCCCAAAGGGTCTGAAACAGAATTAACCCAGACTTCTTCTCAGACCACAGTGGAATGAAACTAAGACTTAACAATCAAAAAAATATTAGTAATAGTCCCAAAATGTGGAAGCTCAAAAGTATACTACTTAACAACTACAGGGTAAAAGAGGAAATAAAATAAGAAATCAAAATGTTTTGAGAGTTCAATCAAAATGAAGACACAAGCTATCAAAATATTTGGGACACAGCTAAGACAGTACTGAGAGAGAAGTCCATAGCCATAGAAGCACATATTAGTTAATAAGAAAAAGCACCAATAAACAGCCTGATTGCATATCTTAAATGTGTAGAAGAAGAACAAAGGAACTGTAAAGCAACCAGAAGGACAGAATTAAATAAAGTTAGGGCAGAAATAAATAACATTGAAAATAAGAAAACCATCCAAAAGATCAATGAAAGTAAATATTGGTTCTTTGAAAGAATGAACAAAATTGACAAACCTTTAGCCAGACTCACAAAACAATAAAGGGAGAAGACCGAAATAAATCGTATCATAAATGAAAGAGGAAATATCACAACAGACACCTCAGAAATTCAGCATATCATGTGCGATATCTATGAACAACTCTATGCCAGCAAGCTAGAGAACTTGGAAGAACTGGACAATTTCCTAGATACCTATGAACTTCCAAAATTAAGTAAAGAAGAACTAGATAACATGAACAGGCCCGTCACAGCTAATGAAATTGAAACAGTTAACAAAAACCTTCCCAAGAATAAAATTCCTGGACCAGATAGTTTTACAAATGAATTCTACAAAACCTTCAAAGAAGAACTAATACCTCTACTTTTAAAATCTTCCAGAAGATTAAAGACACTAGAATATTCCCTTCCAGCTTCTATGAGTCCACCATCACTTTGACACCAAAAGCAGACATGGGCACAACCAAAAAAGAAAACTATAAACCAATAACTCTGATGAACATAGAGGTTAAAATATTGAACAAAATTCTAGCCAACCAGATATAACAGTATATTAAAAAGATTATTCGTCATGACCAAGTGGGGTTTATCCTAGGGATACAAGGTTAGTTTAATATATGGAAATCAATCAACATGATCCACCACATCAATAAAAGCAAGACCAAAAGCCACATGGTCATACCAATAGATGCAGAGAAAACCTTTGAGAAAATACAACAACCCTTTATGATCAAAACACTACAAAAAATGGGAATAGATGGAAAATTCCTGAAGATAGTGAAGTCTATACATAGCAAACCTACAGCCAAAATCATACTCAATGGAGAAAAACTAGAAGCAATTCCCCTCAGATCAGGTACTAGAAAGGGCTGTCCACTATCACAATTACTATTCAACATAGTGTTGGAAGTTCTTGCCATAACCATCAGGCAGGAGCAAGGAATTAAAAGCATACAGTTGGAAGAGAAGAAGTCAAATTCTCCCTATTTGCAGATGACATGATAGTATACATAGAAAAACCAATGGAATCCAGCAAGAAGCTTTTGGAAATCATCAGGCAATACAGTAAGGTGTCAGCCTACAAAATTAACATTCAAAACTCAGTGGCATTCCTCTATGCAAACACTAAGTTTAAAGAAGATGAAATCCAGAAATCAATTCCTTTTACTATAGCAATGAAAACAATAAAATATCTAGGAATAAACCTAACCGAAGAAGTGAAAGACTTGTATACTGAAAATTATGAGTCACTGCTCAAGGAAATTGAAAAAAGACACAAAGAAGTGGAAAAGTATTTCATGTTCATGGGTTGGAAGAATTAACATCATCAAAATGACTATGCTACCCATAGCTATATACAGATTTAATGCTATCCCCATCAAGACCCCAACCACATTTTTTAGGAGAATAGAACAAATGCTGCAAATTTTTATCTGGAACCAGAAAAGACCTAGAAATGCCAAAACAATCTTGAGAAGAAAGAACAGAACTGGAGGTATCACTCTCAGATCTCAAATTGTATTAGAGGGCCATTGTCATCAAAACTGCTTGGTACTGGAACATGAATAGACACACTGATCAGTACAACAGAATTGAGAGCCTGGAAGTAAGCCCCCACACCTATGGACATATAATCTTTGACAAAGGTGCCCAGACTATTAAGGGGGAGAGCAGAGTTTCTTCAACAAATGTTGTAAGAAAAAATGGGTTGAAACATGTAGAGGAATGAAACTCAACCACTATATTTCACCAAACACAAAAGCAAATTCAAAGTGGATCAAGTACTTGGATGTTAGACCACATAGTATCAAATACTTAGAGAAAAATACTGTCAGAACTATTTTCCACATACATTTTAAAGACATCTTCAATGAAACAAATCCAATTACAAAGAAGACTAAAGCAAGCATAAACCTATGGGACTACATCAAATTAAAAAGCTTCTGCACAGCAAAAGCAACCAGTACCCAAACAAAGAGACCCCTCACAGAATGAGAGTACATCTTTACATGCCATACATCAGATAAGGGGCTAATAACCAGAATATATAAAGAAAGAGTTTGCTAAACTCAACAAGAAAACAAATAACCCCACCCAAAATTGGGGGGGCAGACATGGACAGAATATTCACCACAGAAGAGATCCAAAGGACCAAGAAACACATAAAAAATTCTCCAAGTCTTTGATTGACAGAGAAATGCAAATAAAGACAAAAATGAGATACCACTTCACTCCTGTGATTATGTCATACATCAGAAAAGGTAACAGCAGAAAATTTTGGAATGGTTGTGGGGTCAAAAGGAACCCTCCTGCTCTGCTGGTAGGAATATAAATTGGTCCAACTTCTGTGGAAAAACAATCTGGAGAACTCTCAGAAGGTTAGAAATGGACCTACCCTATGATCCTGCAATTCCTCTCCTGGGGATATATCCTAAGGAACCCAACACACCCATCCATAAAGATCTGTGTACACGTATGCTCTTAGCAGCAAAATTTGTAATAGCCAAAACTTGGATGCAACCCAGGTGTCCAATAAGCGATGAGTGGCTGAGCAAGTTGTGGTATATATACACAATGGAATACTACTCAGCTATAAAAAATAGTGACTTTACCTTTTTAAGTTGATCTTGGGTGGACCTTGAAAAATTCATGTTAAGTAAAAAGTCAGAAGCAGAAGGATGAATATGGGATAATCACACTCTCAGGCAGAAGTTGAAAAACAAGATAAGAAGGGAAAACACAAGTAGAATCTAAACTGGAATTGGCATGTTGCACCAAAGTAAAAGACTCTGGGTTGGGTGGGGAGAGAATACAGGTCCAAGAAGGATGACAGATGACTTAGTGGGGGTTGTATTGTGCTGGGGCTCACGTGGAGTGACTCCAGCCAGGAAGGTAAGCTGACTGGTTCTATCCTCTCTGGCTCTAAGGGGCCCAGAGATCAGAAAGGAGACACCAGGGATATGAACACTCCATTTATTCAGGGGTGGGTTTGGGTATATATAGAGAAAGTTAAAAAAAAAGAACATTTTTCAAACATGTCAGAAATTACAGGTTTCTTAAAGGTCAGCTTGCCCCTATGGTAGGGGACTTGTATGACAAGAATTGATGCAGATACATAAAAATCAAGATAATTAGTCTCCTGATGCAGGCATTTAATTACCCAAAGGCATTGGAGAGAAGAATAGGGGTTAAACCTGTTAAGGTGAGATAGAGAGAAGATAAACCAAAATTGATGTAAATTAAGGACATCAAAAGGCACTGTTAGGAGTGTGTGATGAGGTGTGAGGTGTGTTCTCCTTTGTGATCAGAAGGTGAGGTGAACTTTGAGTAAATGAACCTTAGGGCAGGAAGCCATGTGGCCTGCTACTAGCAGGGAGAAACTGTGAGATTTCTGTGGGCTTGAGAGTCTAACAAGGGGAAACTGAGTCTGGGAGACTTTTCCCCTTGGCTCATCTATATGAGAGCGGCTAACAAGGGGGTGTCTTTTCCAGACCTCCATCCAAGGATGGGGGGAGTTTTCCCTAAGCTCTAAGCTTTCACATAGTCCCACAGTATTGTTATATGGAAAACTGAGAAATATTATGCATGTACAAACGATTATATTTACTGTCAAATGTATAACATTAATTCCCCAATAAAGAAATCTAAAAAAAAAAGAGACTAATCACCAACACTTAGCAACAAAAAAGCAAATGACTCCATCCAAAAATGGGCAGAGGATATGAACAGAACTTTCACTACAGAAGAGATCCAAAAGTCTAATAGACACATGAAAAATTCCTCCAGGTCATTGATTATCAGAGAAATGAAAATAATGGCAACATTGAAATACCAAACTCTATAGTTATATGCATATATATTCAAGTGAATTTTGTCATCATTTCAATTTCTTTTTTAAATCTTTAACTATATTTATTTATTGGATAGAGACAGCCAGAAATCAAGAGGGAAAGCGGTGATAGGGAAAGAGAACGAGAGATACCTGCAACATTATTTTAATCTTGAAAAGGTTTTACCCTACAGATGGAGACTTGTATCCAGGCTCTTCGACATGTGGTCCTTCCACATGTATGATCAACCAGATGTACCACCACCCACCATCAGGCCCCATAATTTCAATTTCTATAAGCCAATGTCCATGATCAACTAGAATTTCTACACTGAACAAAGAAACTTCATTCTAAAAAATTGTGACAGTATCACTTGATTTACCTGAAAATCTGAGAAGCAACATATTTGAAGACAAGCACATCTTCAAACTCAACATGTTCAAAATTGAACTCTGTACCATTTGTCCTGACTTTCTATTTTCAAGTTTTAATATAGGGGAAGTAGAATCAACTTTTCTATAATCAAGAGCTAGGAATCTTTATGCTTCTGAGATTCCTTGTACTTCTACATCAAAAAAGGTTCACTGGACCCTACTGAATCTATTTCTAATGGGTCCTTGGAATTCATCTTTCTTTTCCATTTTCCAGATAGAGTCTTTTATTGCCTCAGCACTCAGCATGATGTCGACTGTAGGAACATGCACTGTAGGAACCCAATAAATGTTTGGCTAATAACTAAATGGACAATAAAATGAACAGTTCAGCAAGTTTATTTTTTCTTTCTGAAACAATTGTACTAGATTGTCAATTATTCCACTTTCTAAATTGACCTCCAAACTTACCATAAAACCTTTAATTTTTTTTCTAAAATGTAGCCAGCCAGTCATTTCATTTCCTGCTCAAAAGCTGTGGCCTGAGGGGCTGTATGGTAGCTAAAAGATTGGACTTAAAAAGTATGAAGTTCTAAGTTCAATCCTAAACACAACGTATGTCAGAGTAATGTTCATATTCTCTCTCTCTCATATAAATAAATAAATCTAAAAAAATTAACTCTGATGACTACCACTGTTCATGATAAACAATGCAGGTATTCTGATAAATGCAAGGAATACACTGACGTACAAATATTGCCTTCTATGTTGGAAGGCAGGAATTAATCAAGTGAATACTTTAAGATGATAGCATAAAATGTGTTGAAAGCATAGGAATGAGATCACAATCCAGCTTGGGAAGCAGGAAAGGACTTCCTAGGATAAATTATGAGTTGCCACATGATTGTAGTGGTTTTCCAGGCAAACTAAAAGGACCGTTTCTCACAAATAAGCAATATAGGCAATGACATAAAGGAGCTTGAAGGCACTTGGCTATCTAAAGAGTAGGGAGGACTATTCAGAATTCAGAGAGCATATGGTAAAACATGAGGGTTAAGGTCACATAGATAAGCAATAGCTGAATTTATACAACTTTCTTTGCTCATGCTAAGAATTCACTGAAGCAGGAGTCAGGCAGTAGCTCAACAGGTTACCTGTGCTAACCCTAACCTTTCTCTTCCCCTTCTCTCTCCATTTAACTCTGTCCTATCCAACAATAACAACGACAATAATAAATACAATAAAACAACAAGGGCAACAAAAGGGAATACGTATTTTTTAAAAAGATTAAAAAAAAAATTCATGGGCAGTCAGGCGGTGGTAGTGCAGCGGGTTAAGTGTAGGGCACAAAGTGCAAGGACCGGCGTAAGGATCCCGGTTCCAGCCCCAGGCTCCCCACCTGCAGGGGAGTCGCTTCACAGGTGGTGAAGCAGGTCTGCAGGTGTCTATCTTTCTCTCCCCCTCTCTGTCTTCCCCTCCTCTCTCCATTTCTCTCTGTCCTATCCAACAACGAATTGCGTCAACAAGGGCAATAATAATAACCACAACGAAGCTACAACAAGGGCAACAAAAGGGGGGAAAAATGGCCTCCAGTAGCTGTGGATTCATGGTGCAGGCACCGAGCCCAGCAATAACCCTGGAGGGAAAAAAAAAAAACGGTGAAGCAGGTCTGTAGGTGTCAGTCTTTCTCTCCCCCTCTCTGTCTTCCCCTCCTCTCTCCATTTCTTTCTGTCCTATCCAACAATAATAACTACAACAATAAAACAACTAGGGCAACAAAAGGGAATAAATAAATAAATAAATATTAAAAAAAGAATTCACTAAAGGATTATAAAGGGGGGCTGCTTGAGTACTTCCACTGGTTTCATTTTTTTTTTAAAGAAATTCTATAGAAGAACTTGAAAAATAAAGGAGGTTCTTTGGATAAGCAGAAGTTTAGTAAATCTCTAAGCCATCAGAAATGAATCCAAGAGCAGCACTAGAAATAACTGTTCAGAAATCATTGCGTGTGGATCAAGGGTAAATTTCATTCCACCATAAATATTTTGATGGACATAACTCATTTCTTGGTGATTTCACTATTGTTTCTTGATCTGTATTAATAATGAGTGTTTTCTACATGCCAAAATTTTCACTATATACTTTATAACATCCTATTCTGCAAATCAAAGATAGCAGTATAATTAATACACGTGATAAAGAGAACAATAGCTTTGTTTCTGATCTCACTTTTTAATCAGCACTGAAGACTTAACACTTAACTTCCTTCACAGTCTTGAATACCTCTGAAGATGTTCCAGCGCCAGGATTCTCTGAATAATAAAATTTATTTTATTTTGTTTTATCAGTGAGGGGATGGTGATGGGCCCCTGTGAGTGTCCTCTTTTGTGCCTTGAGACAATCCATGTGGAAGTGATAACGAGAATTCCATCATCTCTACTCAAAGCCATTCCAGTGAAGAATAAAACTAGGAATGACATGTCTTTATCAACAACAGCCAGCTACAGAGCTTTTCTTTCTCAGCCAAATATATTAATTAGTATACTTGCTGAGGCTGCTTATTAGACTCAAATCTCTGGAAATTAGAAGTGCTGATGAGTGGTAACAGTGACTGGTGAAACTGCAAGGATCCTTCTGCATGTCAGTTTTACTGTTCTTGTAATTGCAATAATAAATGAAATGCCATAACATCATGATGCATCAAATCACTGTTTCAGTTTCAGTCCAGTTCCATCTATTCTTTTAGAAGCATGTTTTCTTGTCATATTTTCTAACATGCATGGTGGATCTGTCTTACCTCAACAACAATTAGCAAATATTCACCCATAGATTCTTTGAAGGCATATTTTTATTATTAAAAAATGTTTAAGTTAAAGAAATGGCCATATTTTATTTGTGTATAGTTGAGGGGGGGGAAGCAAGAAAGAGAAGGCATACTGACTATATTTCAAATGCCCATGTTCAGTGGAGAAGCAATGACAGAAGCCAGACTTTCCACTTTCTGCACCCAATCCTGGGTCCGTACTCCCAGAGAGATAAAGAATAGGGAAGCTATCAAGGGAGGGGATTGGATATGGAGCTCTGGGGGTGGGCACTGTGTGGAAATGTACCCCTATTATTTTATAGTCTTATCAATATTTCCATTTTATAACAAAAAAAAAGAATAGCTATTCTCAGAAGAAAATTTTTGAATCCTATTAGATATTGTACTTTTTAAAGCAAATCAATGGAAGTGGGTCAATTTGTTCATTTTAAAATGAGTAACTCAGACTAATGTAATAATAAGCTCTAACATGCTTCATTTTCTTCTGCCAATAAATGTGTGCATAGAGACATTGTTTCGGCCATACATACTTGAGAATTATTTCGTAGAAATTCAATTTGAGTTTAGAAGTATTTGTATCTATGTGCAGCGAACAGTACTATACTATTATTATTGTTGTTGTTACAGTTCTTATTACCAGAGGGCTGCTCAGCTCTGTCTTGTGGTAGAACAGGGGATTTAACCTGCCTCAGATATGAAAAAACTAGGAGTGACATGTCTTTTTCAACAAAGCCAGCTACAGAGCTTTTCTTTCTTGGCCAAATACATTAATTAGTATACTTGCTGAGG
The DNA here is from genome assembly GCF_950295315.1 of Erinaceus europaeus. Classification (NCBI taxonomy): domain Eukaryota; kingdom Metazoa; phylum Chordata; class Mammalia; order Eulipotyphla; family Erinaceidae; genus Erinaceus; species Erinaceus europaeus. Next base: position 57,828,272 of record NC_080162.1, read on the forward strand.
CTGCTTATTAGATTCAAATGTCTGGAAATTAGAAGTGCTGATATATATTTGGATGGGTATGTTTGATTCCTTGGGCTATATCCCCCGGAGAGAAATTTCAGGATCTTAGGGTAAGTCCATTTCTAGCTCTCCACAGTGGTTGGGCCAATTCACATTCCCACCAGTAGTTCCAGAGAGTTTCTTTGTCCCCACAGTCTCTCTAGCATTTGTTATTACTATCCCTTCTGATGTATGACATTCTCACAGGGGTGAAATGGTATATCATTGTTGTCTTTATTTTCATTTCTCTGAAAATCACTGACTTGAAGCAATTTTTTGTATGTCTATTAATCCCATTCCAAAATGGGAAGATGATGTGAACAGAATAATCACCAAAGCAGAGATGTATAATCAAATAATTTAAATAGACATCATAAACTCAAAATGTAAATGTAGCTTCCAGACAAGATATCTATTCAGTTCTTCCCTCCAAATAACCTGACTAAAAATTATCTCACAAGCACACAGTCGTTTCCAAGTCCTTTTAGAACAGAAATTCCACACTGCCTAGACTGACTATAAGACATCAACTAGATCCGCAAAATACTTGTCATATATACCCTCTCATCTTCTTAATATCTACTTTCCCCTGCACTACTCACTTAGAGGTAGTAGGACAAAATTTCCTTTTAGGAAAATTAAAAAGTCAGGTAATCTGTATGGCTTTTTCCTTTGCTTGTCCTTCTTTTTAAAAATAACCATACAGCAAAGACAACAAAAGGGAATAAATAAATAAATAAAATAATAACCATAAAGTATTAAATTGCATAGAAGATAAAAGTAATACAAATTAAAATAAATCATTAGCCCCTAAAATTTGTTTACAGATCACAGCATAAATAACCTGACTTATGTTACTTTATCTAATTGCCTGAAATTATCACGATCTATGCATACTACTTTTTACCTTATTCACTTCTCTTAAAAAGATTATCCTCAGTTGGGCCAGCCAAATTTTTCTTCCCAAGAAAAATATCATTTTACTCTACCAATAAACTTTTAGAATGAGCCTCAAAATCCTTAAGGAGAAATGCTGGCTTCATTTAAAGTGTGAATATTGATTAGAGATTTTCTTTGGATTTAATTCATGCCCTGCATGAATCACATAATTATGCCTATTAAAGTTGAAAACTAAATTCATTTGAGTGAAGAATGAAGACAGAAAAAGTACAATTTAAGAAATAAACAAATTAAATAAAAACAGTCTGCATAGGTACCATGATTTCATATTGCTGTCTCATAACCCACAGCTGAAATGATGGCTATGATACTCTCACCTCTGGGGATGACCTTATTAGATATCACCCATTTGACCTTTTTTATTTGATGTATGCAAACAGGGAATGTTAGGATGGGTTCAGATGCTTGCCTAGACTATAAAGCTCATAGAGACAAAGCATGATTGGAATCAAGATTTCTGAAGATCAAAGTCTGTATTTTTCCAGAAAAGAGTCCAAAGTTGAGGGTGTTTTTGTTTTTCAGGAGTATTTATTTTGTTTGTTATTTTAAATTGAGCATAAATAAATGTGTGCATAGAGACATTGTTTTGGCTATACATACTTGAGAATTATTTCATAGAAATTCAATTTGAGTTTAGAAGTATTTGTATCTATGTGTAGCAAATAGTACTATACTATTACTGTTGTTGTTGTATAAAGTACTTTGTACTTTGGAGAAAAACTGTAGTGAATGAATAAAAATTAAAAAACCAAGGTAAAGTAGCATATATGGGGACCAGGAGAGAGTTTAATAGGACAGTAGATACTTTTCCATGACCAACTACCCATATTTGAGTCCAAAGGACTATAGGAAAACTCCATGTATACCACCAGCAGTAGTTGCAGAAATAATAGAGCAGTGTTTTAATATCTCTCCTTCTCTCTATCTGTTTCTCTCTGTCAAACATAACAAAGAAATAAAAAAGTTTACTGGGGACAGTGGAATTGCTTAGACATGAGGCCCTAGTATGTGAACAAAATTGTATATGGTTGAATTTTTTAAAACGCCAGCTTGCTTCCTTCTACAGTCACGGTGCCAGTTTGTTTGATTAACATATCAAATAGGTAGATTAAACCTGTAAAACATTGTTGTTATAATTGTGATAATGGAAAAAATATAAATTAAAAAAAATCAGCCAAAATGTTAGATTAAACATCTTGCATGTTTCATTTTACTACTGTTCCCAGATTCAGGAAAGAATAAAAAATGCAAGCTGTCCAGTTAAATTTGAATTTCAAATGAACAAGAAAATATAAGTATGGCATATGCAGTATTTGGGACATACTTATATAAAAATAATTGTCCTTAGCTCATCTGAAATTCAATTAACTGAACATGCTATGTCTTATCGGCCAATCCCAGATCTTCTTATTTTAAAATGCTTAATTTAAATATCACTTACTGATATATATATATATATATATAGTTGTTACTATGCAGAACTAAATTCACTCAGATTCTCATAAGAATAACAAAAAGTCATTCAATATTCAATGCATATCACTACTTTTGGTTTACTTCCAATAAATACAACAAAGTAGTAATTTACAGAGAACTCATAGATTTCACTTGTGTATTCATGGAATATACTTCATAGAACACAAGACAAAGCAGCCACAATGACAAACAAATCCTCCTGATTATCTAGTGCAATTAATTTATATTATGCACATCACAATATTCATTTAGGTTGATGGTTCTTTTGTAAATAAGTATTTTATTAACTTTTACTTATGTAGCAAGTGGAAAGATAAAGAATGAGACTTGAAAGAGAAGAAAAGAAAGAGACTAGTAGCATAACAGCTATGCTTGGCACTCAGTAAATCTAGGTCTAAAGGCAACATTTTTCTCCTATCTAGAAGCTGATATAGTACTTTAAAGATTACACTATATCTGGGAGTTGGACGGTAGCGCAGTGGGTTAAGCACATGGCGCAAAGCACAAGGATCCTGGTTTGAGTCCCCAGCTCCCCACCTGCAGGGGAGTCGCTTCACAGGCAGTGAAGCAGGTCTACAGGTGTCTATCTTTCTCTCCCCCTCTCTGTCTTCCCCTCCTCTTTCCATTTCTCTCTGTCCTATCCAGCAACAACAACATCAATAACAACAACAACAATAATTACAACCACAATAAAAAAACAAGGGCAGCAAAAGGGAAGATAAATTTAAAAAATGATTACACTATATGAATACAATATTAATTGGACATTAAAATTGCAATAAAATGCTGAAATAAAGATGTGCATTATGTGGTCTCTTAGGTGTTTTAACTACCCATACTTTCATACCACAAAGAACTTTTTTTTTCTTAATATTACATTTATTGAATCTTGGAAGTTACATAGGTGTTCACTGTTCTATTATTGCAACTTTTCTCTTTGTTGGAAGTTTTATATAAATAGTTGGGAGAGAAAACATGAATAAAGAGGAAAAGAATTACCAGATACATAATCTTCAAAACAGTTCTGGTACTCACAAAATATGGTCAGATTTAAAATGGGTCATATTTTAGCTTACTTACTTAGAACACTAAATTATTTTCACATTTCCATCTGGATACAATCAACTAATGCATATATTGACTTTCTTTGAATATCTCTTCAATTTTTACCAACTAGTGTCAGTAAAATTTGCTCTATATTTTATATTTAATGTGGAAAATATTTTACTGTAGCTTTATAAATTTCTAAAAAACAGAACAAGAAGATTTTTAAAAAATATTTATTTATTTATTTATGTATTTATTCCCTTTTGTTGCCCTTGTTGTTTTATTGTTGTAGTTATTATTGTTCTTGTTATTGATGTCATCATTGGATAGGACAGAGAGAAATGGAGAGAGGAGAGGAAGACAGAGCGAGAGAAATATAGACACCTGCAGACCTTCTTCACCGCTTGTGAGGTGACTCCCCTGCAGGTGGGGAGCCGGTCCCTGAGCTTGGTGCCACATGCCCTTAACCTGCTGTGCTACTGCCCAACTCCCAAGAAGATATTTTAAACATGGACAATTTACCTAGAACATTAAAAAAACAGATAGGTTTTGCTTTATTATAATGTATTACAGGGGACATCAAGACAACAGACAACTCACCTGAGATGACACTCACTTTGCCATGTGTTACATATTTTGCCAAATATATATTCTTGAAGGAGCAAAGACAAATGGTAAATACTTCTGACATAGCACATGTGTGCTGCTATGATATATTATTCATCATAAACCAAGTGACTTGTAAAAATAAAAAATTATATATATATATAATTTGTATATATCATAGCTATGGAAGTTAGAAGTCCAAGATCAGAGTAACAGCATAGTTGAATTCTAGTCAAAGTCCTTGTTAGGGGTACTGGCATTTTGTTTTCATACATCCTCTCATGACTGAATGAGGTCTCTGAAGCCCCTTTTATAAGGGTACCAAGCCTATTCACAAGAGCTCCATGCATAAGACATAGTTATCTTTTCTAAACACCCATCTGCTTTTACTACCATATTGAAATTTAATAACTCAATATATTGATTTTGGTGGTATATAAATATTCAGTCGAAAGAAAAGTGTCAAATAATATTTTTTGAAATAAATTTATTTTCTATCTCAGCCAAATCAAGAAAACTAGTGCCACCTTGACATGTTTCATTTTTTACTATGTCCAGAGATGCCAAGCCTGGGATGTCAACCTTCCAGCTTCATTACTCAGGTGAGACCTTTCTTAGCTCATAGAACTCCTAAGTTCCATTTTGGTTGGCACACCTCCTAAGAAAGTTATAGAACCTACATATAGACCAGGGCCCATAAGATAGGGCACATGTATCCATAAATAAGGGGAAAAGGTATACATTAAAGTAAAAATGCACAATAGTTTTCAGTGACTCAATAAAGTGCAGCAAGCAAACAGAAAGACTTAAAAAAGACAACATACAATACTTAATCAAATGTTTTCTACTTAGACCTAGATACTCCCCTCACCTACTTCCTATTTCATTTCCCTCAATCACTCTAAGTCTAACTCTGTCAGATAAAATAACAACTATAAAAGCTGTAAAAGGGAAAGGAACTGGCACACTCTTATTGATGGCCCTTTTGGTCACTACAAGGCCATCCCTTCTAGTCAGGGAATCTTGGAATTCACACAGAGATGTGATGGGCCTAGACCTCTAACAGACCCCTCTCTACATCACTATATGATCCCAATATGCACACAACCAAATATGCAAAAAAGGTATTTACTGTTCTTTGATCAGTATTTACTGATCATTGACAGCAGTGTAATAATAGCTGGAGACCTCAACACACAACCAAGAGACAGATCATTAGGACAAAAAATCAAAAAGGAAATAGAGGGCTTGAATGAAGTTGTAGATAAGTTTAACATATATATTCAGAACAATTTACCGCCCATAAAAGAATGAATATTATTTTCAAGTGCACATGGAACATTCTCATGTGTTGGGACACAAAGACAGCTTTAATAAATACACAAATATTGAAATCATAAAAAGTATTTTTTTCTGAGCATGAGGAGGTAAAGTTAGAAATCAACCACAAAAAGAAGCAAAGAAATCTATCTAAACGATGGATACTAAAAACTTTACTGAATAATACCTGTATCACTGGAGAAATCAAAATAGAAGTAGAAGAACAATGAGAATGAACTGACCAACTACCAGAATTTGTGAGATGTAGCCAAAGTTACCCTAAGAGGGAAACTTATAGCAATACAGGCCCATATTAACAAAGAGTGAAGATCTCAAGTAAGCTACCTAACATCACATAACTGATACAACTATGAAAAGAACAACAAAGAGACTGCCCCAAAAAGTTGGTTCAGTCCCCTGCACCACCATAAAACAGAGCTGCCCAGTGCTCTGGAGATAGATAGATAGATGATAGATAGATAGATAGATAGATAGATAGATAGATAGATAGATAGATAGATAGATAGATAGAGACTGAGATCCAAAAGTCAGAAGAAGAAAGGACATAGTCAAAATCAGAGCAGAAATTAATGAAATAGAATTCAGAAAGGTGATTCAAAAGATTAACAAAACCAAGCTCTGTTTTTTTTTTTTTTAAAGATAAACAAAGTAGGTAAACCACTATCTAGCTCACAAAAAGAAAAAGAGAAAAAGCTATGATAAAACAATTAGGATACACATCTCTCAATCACTCCAAAACTAACCCTGTCAGACAAAGTAAGGGCTACAAAAGCTGAGTAAGGCCAAGAAACCAGCATACTTTAATGATGACTCTTTAGTCATCTACTAGGCCACCCCTTCACCAGGGCCCCTAGTCAGGGAGTCCTGGGATTCCCACACAGACATGATAGGCCTAGACCTCTAATAGATCCCTCTCTCCACTGTCACTGTCATCTACATCAGGAACAACATAATGGACCCCTTTGTGGATCCCTCAATGTGGATCCACAATGGTAGGGAACATTCCATTCTCCAAAGGAAGGTTGGACAGCATACTCTATCTACCACACTAGGACAACTCAGAATGTTCCTAGCTGAAACCACAGAATGCAAGCTCAGATCTACAGGGATGTAGCGGTTACATAGACCCCTGTGATAGACATGGGCCCAAGATCAAATCTATAGGGTTTACAGCCAACAGTATTTATATATTTTCCCAATATCATTCTTCCCTAATTCACTTTTTAGTCCTTTGTTTTGAATGGTGCTTTGAGAGTAGCAGAGTCATAAGATAAAGTGATCTCTGAAGAGTCATATGTGACTAGAATCAATTTGAAAATTTCAGAGAAAAGACAACATCATAAAGACAAAAGTGTAAAATTACATCCAAGTATAGGTTTTGCCTTCTCTCTTTTGGGAGAACACATTATAATGGGTTTAAAAATAGTTGTAGGGAATTGGGCAATAGCACAGCAGGTTAAGTGCAGATGGCACAAAGCGCAAGGACCGGCATAAGGATCCCGGTTCGTGCCCCTAGCTCCCCACCTGCAGGGGAATCGCTTCACAAGCGGTGAAGCAGGTCTGCAGGTGTCTCTCTGTCTCTTTTCATTCTGTCTTCCCCTCCTCTCTCCATTTCTCTCTGTCCTATCCAACAATGAAGACATCAATAATAACTACAACAATAAAACAACAAGGGCAACAAAAGGGAATAAATAAATAAATATTTGAAAAAAAATAGTTGTTAAAGAGAAAAAGAAGATATTTCAACTTTTGGATGACAAAAAGGCAAATAGAAGTATGTGGCAAGAATATAAGAGCAGAAAAAGTCGTAGTATGGATGTGCCAGAGGAAGTCACAGAGGCTATGACAATTAACCATACTGCTAGAACTCTGGAAGATTCTCCTAAACTGGGAGGATTTCAAAAGCTCAGTATCACTGACACTTGGATTCAGGTAAGTCTTTATTGTGAGGGGCTGTCCTGTAAGTCTTAGGATGGCAGTAACACACTCACCTCCCACCCCCAGTTCTAACAACAACAACAAAAATATCTTCAATCACTGTCGAACCATCCAAGAGGGCACAATTGTTCTGGTTGACAACTAATGTTCTACATTACTCATTCTACAAAGAATTTTTTTTACTACTGAGATACTTCAATTATATTAAACATTTAAGTGGCTTTTGTAAACTTAACATGTTACATATTATTTTCAATCCCTTCAACTCTGTACATTATATAATACTTTTTCATATTTATTAAGCATTTCTTATATATACACTGGTTCTGAGTAAAAGAGATGAAGAATTTAAAAAATCAGAAAAAAATCTTAATTCTCTAGTAAGACTAGGCAAACACCAGTAAACTAAGTAAGTAAATAATATAATGTAGCATGTGTTTGTTAAGTGTTATGCAGATGATAGATAAAATGATAAAAGATCCTGATGGAGGAAAGGATAAGACAATGGAAGACCTGAGTTAACCAGAGCATCCAAACCAGTTCACTGTCAAATTCCTTGACTGGACTCACATATGGTGAACAAAAGCATTTGAATTTAGCTTCTTGGAAAACCACTGGAGTTTTGAAATTTGAATTTGATTCCAGTGAAAAATTGTGAATGCTGAAAATGAACTTTAGATATTCTGAAGTCATATAATGATGATATTCAGAGATCAGGATTTCCGTTGAATAGTAATAGGCAGAAAAATAAAAATAATGCAGTCACATTTCAAAGGAGAAAATAAGGGATCTGGGAAGGGTCTAATTTTGATTGGCTGAAGTGGATTTAGTTGAATCCACTGGTTATTAAATAGTGAAAAAATACATTTTCCTCCCATTTTATTTTTAGCTTATTTTCCCCACCAAGCATTCAACAATAACATTATATAGCACTGTGTAAAATGAAATTTTCTTTCAGAGAGTTTCTTATCTTATATGATTGCATTTCTGTGCTGAGTAGAATAGATAGTTGAATACCATTCACTAAACTTTAGCAATATTATTGTTGAAAATGAATGAGGAGATTTTTACTTGAACAAAATCTTTAGAAAAAAAATCACACATTTAGACACATAGAAACCAAAACACTTAGAAATATTTACTGATATCTAGTGGGCTAATTTTCTTTTCTTGGTGGAGCACATGTAATTGCTGGTACATTCCTAACAGCTTAAAGATACAAGCACAGATGAGGAGTGAGGTGTGAGGAGAATTATTTTAGAGAGTGCATTAGCATTCTCCTACGGCAACCATTACCAAAATAAGATGGGTATATTTTTTCATCTTTTCAATAAGATGTTTTAAACCAAAATAATAGAGTAAGTAGAAAATGAATAAACTGTGCTTATAAAATGTTGGTTATTTTGATATTGTTCATGATTTCTTTTTTAACTTTATTTTACTTATTTATTATTGGATAGAAACAAAGAGACTGAGAGGGAAGTAGGAGGTAGAGAGGGATAGAGACAGACACCTGCAGCTCTACTTTACCACTTTTGAAGCTTTCCCCCTGCAAGTGGGGACCAGGGGCTTAAATCTGGGTCCTTGTGCACTGCAGTGAGGGCGCTTAACCAAGTGTGCCACCAGCTGGCTCCCATGCACATGCTTTCTTTATTAAATAGAATCTATCTTCCAGTTGCTGATGGAAGGTTTGGGACAGATGAATGTGCAGCTGACCCTTGAAGAATATAGATCTGAATTTTGAAGGTTAGCTTATACTAGGATTTTTTTTTTTTTTTTTTTTGCTATTTTTGAATTCCTTTTTAATAAGCAGAAATCTTATCTAAGGGTTCTACATTCACTTTTGTAACCAACTAGGGATATCACTTAGCATAATCTGTGGAAGCAAAAATGAGTAAGTGTAGAGGGCTGACTCCTAAGTTTTTTGGACTGGGAGATGAGCAGGCCAAATATAGGCTAGCACCTTTTGTTTGTTTGGGGTGGCATTTTACTCACAATAGACACTATTGTAAGGAGATTTATTCTATCCAAGATCTAATTTTGTCTAGTAGTTGCTTGCTAGATTCTAATTCTGTCTGAGTAACTCAGTTAGCCTCCAGAGATAGAAGACAATCATGCCCATGACCCCTGCCTTGTGACTATTAGTCGGATTTTACTGAAGAGTGATCATGCACCTCCTAATTGAATATAAAATTATACCTGTAACAAGTATTTTGAAGGAGACTCACAACATATAATAGGAATTATCCTTCAGTGACCAAAGGCTTCATCTTTCATCTTTATGGGGTAATAGTAAGGCACCTACAGATGACACAATACTGAAATATTTTTGAATTAACAAAGAGAGAAAAGCAATGTAAACAAGTTAAAGTGCCTGAAGAATTCACAGCAACTAAATGCATATGTGAATGCAAGTATGAATTTGTTTGCCTGCATTAAAGGAACAGTCCCAAGAAAGCAGCAATCGGTGACTCATCAAAAGTTCCCTGGCTCTCTAATGTGCTAATGAGTGTAGCATAGTCTGGGAAGAGTCCTGAGTTAATAAACACAAATACTATGTGTGGACAGTTTTTTTGTTGTTGTTGTTCCTGAGTAATACATAGAAACAAAGTGAGAAAATAGCTCCCTGCACAAAGGAATGCATCAGTCAAATGTGCTCCAGCCTAAAGCTTTAACCCAGACATGTCTCTTTCGATAACTATCTTGAGTCACTGAACTAGACTGCAGAGTCATATTAAAATAAAAAAATTCTAAAACTTAGAGAGCCCCAAAACTCAGTTTTTCTTTGCAGATTTACTTTTGAAAAGTACATTATGTCTGAACTCAACCCAAATTATTTTCCACTACTTACATAATGAATCACTTGGCAACACCCTTCAATCAGCAAAAATTCCATATTTGCCCTGAGTAAATTTAGCTTTTAAGTCACATGAAGCTAGTCGTTTCTCTCAGAAGCCTTGAAAGGATGACTAAGACTAAGCCAGAGATCAACACAGATGGTTTATTTTATTACCATTTTCACCCAAATGAATTAATGTCTGGATAGAAGGAATGCCAGAACTGTCAATCACCTGCTTATCCAACTTTCCCTTGTAGGTGGAGCTCAGGAGCTTGAACCTAGCTCCATGGGCACTATAATGTGTGTGCTCAACCAGGTGTGCCACCACCTGGCCCATGCAGTCAGGATATCCTCATTATGTATATAGAGTTGTGTCTTCATCATCAATAATTTTGGTTTGTTTGAATAGCTAGTCAAGTAGATCTACTTCATATAATGTGGCGAAAAGCAGGTTTATGCCAGGATGTCATTTTGAGTTTTATGCAGTTTCTTTTTTTAATATATTATTTATGTATTTATTTATTTGAGGGAGACAGAGAGAAAGTGAGAGAAAAAGGACAGCAGAGAAGGAGAGAGAAGAGAGATGCCTGCAGCAGTGCTTCACTACTTGCAAAGCTTTCTTCCTGCATGTGGGGCTGGGGACTTGAACAGGGTTCTTGCACATTGTAATATGTATTCTCAACTGGGTGTATCATCACCCTGCTCCTTTTATGCAGTTTCAAAATGTATACACTGTCCCTGTGTTCCAATAGCAGTTCATGAAACTCTAGCACAAAGTCTTAACATGTTCATTACTTCAGTGAGCTCTGAAATAAAATTCTCAAGTTGATACTTATTTCACCCCAAAGTCATTCAAACACAAAAACTTCAAGCATAAATCAACTTCCTTGTACTAGGCTATATATTCAGTTTCTTCCTAGAAGCTTTAATGCTACATAAAGGAGTACCAGACTTTATTGGCATACAATAATGTACCAATTAAGTATTATCAACCTGGTGCTATTTTTACATCTCCAAAAACAGTTATATTACTAATAGAAACCCCTGCCATGCTCACTGAGAAATAAATAAGCAAACTGAAAGGAAATGCTACCCATCCTTAATATTATAGTTGCCATAGTTCAGGTAGCTTCATAATTCCTCACACCAGGAATAGTTCAAGCAGTTGAATACATCCCTTACCATATGGCAGGACTTCAGTTCAAGTCTTGATACTGTATGTGTGCATAACAAATGACACTAGGGGAAATTTGGTGGAATGATGCTGTGATATCGCTCCTTCTTTCTATCACTATATCTCTTTTGCTCTGCCTCTCTCTATCTGGAATAAAAATAATTTAAAAGTCAACCTAGGAGTGTGAACTGCACATGTTCAAGGCCCTGGTGCCATAACAAAGCAAGGCAACAACAACAAAAAAAATAAATCCAACCCAGCTCTCTGTTGGGAACTGATATTAGGTCAGGTCACTCAACAGAAACTCACAGGCTAATCCACAAAGCACAAAGCACAAAGCCTGGAAATATGTGTATGTATATATACACACATATATATATATATATGTGTATATATATATATATATATATATATATGTATATACATTTTTTCTTGTACTCCTTCCCTGTGGTAAATATTTACTTGCCATTAAATGTAGGAACAGAATAAAATTAATGAGGAACAGAATAAAAAGCTGACTGAGACTTCAGAAAGATAAATTTTAGTGAGATCTATACTTGATCTCTGGCAAGTCTTGTAAATCCATCATTACAAACTAGAGGGAAATGGACATGTAGGTGTCACTAAAACACAGACCCAGATGTCCTATCATAGAAATTAAAAAATAAATAATTCTGTTAGAGACTAAGTCATTATTTGCTTTTTAAAGCACACATATTAATCTTTCTAGGGCATATAGCATAGGAAGTGTCTATTTGATTGTTAATAATGACATAAAGAGACCCAGATTGCCCTAAGTCAAATGGGATCTTTCAGTTTCTCAGATCTATTTGCTCCTTTGTATCAACTATCACAGTAACTGTGGATCTTTGTTAGTTCAGGGAAATCTTGAAACTCTAGGGTTACTTTACCTCTTTAGAACAGGAAAGCTATCTTTGTAAGTTTGTGCCAGTAGTCAGTTTCATGTGGGGTAGTGCTACTGTTATAAGTCTTGGTGTCAAAAACAAAAGACAAAATATGAGTGACTACCCACTTATACAGTTGCTATTATGTTAATTTTGACTCATAAGCACTTGGACACACTCTACAGAGTATCATTCCATCATGTTGGAAAAATCTTCAGGTCATGGATATTTTCACTATCTAAGCACTCCACAAAATTAATTATAAGATAGGCTCTTATTTTGAGAATCACAGATGGGACTTTATTTGTTCCTTGTCAGATATAGGTTTTATCTATAAAAATATTTTTATTGCCAAATATAATACATATTAACTGACAAAGTATATTTTTCCTATCCAACAAGCTGTTTAAAGAACATTTATTTACCAAATTATATCAGTAATCGTATTCATAATTATTAGATTTTTTTTAATTGCCACCAAGGCTGTTGCTGGGGCCTACATTAATCATCCACCACCTTGCCTAGTAGCCATATTTCCTTTTTTTTCCTTTTTATTTGATAGGACAGAGAGAAATTGCAAGGGTAGACAGAGAATCACAGTCATTTGCAAACACAGCTTTCAGGCTAGTAAATCTTCCCCTCTGCCAGTGAGGGGTGGGGGCTTGAACCTGGGCCTTTGCTCATGGTAAAATACGTGCCTGACCTCTACCATAATATTGTTATAGTTGTTTTTTTTTTATTTGACAGAATTAATTGATGTTTCTTTCTGACTTACCACTTATCTTTACTCTAATAGCAGAGCCTCCTCTGCCTTGAATGCAGTACTAGACTTCTCAATGTTGTCTTAAAAGTCTGTGTCCTGGAGCTCCACTTCCCCAGAGACCCACCCTACTAGGGAAAGAGAAAGGCAGTCAAGGCCCATGTTCAGCAGGGAAGCAATTACAGAAGCCAGACCTTCCACCTTCTGCAACCAGTCAAGGCCCATGTTCAGCAGGGAAGCAATTACAGAAGCCAGACCTTCCACCTTCTGCAACCCACAACGACCCTGGGTCCATGCTCCCAGAAGGATAGAGAATGGGAAAGCTATCAGGGGAGGGGATGGGATATGGAGATTGGGTGGCGGGAGTTGTGTGGAGTTGTACCCCTCCTACCCTATGGTTTTGTTAATTTATCCTTTCTTAAATAAAAAATAAATTAAAAAAAGAAGTCTTTGCAGATTATCCCCTGAGAGTTAACTACAAGGAGTTCAGGCAATGAAACTGTAGATATTTGCCATTTATCTGTTCTGCATTCTCAACTTTTAATTTCTGCCTCCAACACTATCTTTCTCCAACCTAGTACATGCCAGAAAGAGGACAGGAGAACAGACTTTGCAAAGAAAAAGTGTCAGACTAGCCCAGTTCATTTTTATTGCTTGCCAAATTAAACTCCATTGTAATTCATTCATTTTAGGAGGAACTTCTTTGTCTTCTATAACCAAAGCTGAGTTTAGTTGAATATAGTAGTCATTTACTTAGTATTTTTAATTACACTGTTTTTCTTAGCTACGTCCAACTCTCATAAAAGTCTTCCATCTTAAACATCTCTTTAGGTATTGTTCTAACTTCTTTATACCCCAAGATCCCTAATCTCATTTGCTCTATTCCTACTTATTGGTTATTATTTATTGAACACTTTGTCTTTCTTTATATCTTACTGCCTAAGTTGCAGATGCTACTATGATCCCATCCTGACTTCTCTTTCCAAATGACCTGACTAATATATCTTGGAATCTCACCTCTCCTGACACTTCCCCCCACTAGGAAAAAATAGAATCAGGCTGGGGATATTGATTGACATGTCAATGCCTGTGTCCTATGGAGAAGTAATTACAGAAGTCAGAATTCCCTTCTGCACCCCATGAAGAAATTTGATCCATATTTCACCAATTACTCCAGCATCCACTGGCTATTTAATTTTTTTCTCTCTAGAGGTTTTTATTGTATTTTAAATATGATATTAGAAATATTAAGTTTATGTTTTTTTAAGATGGAAAATACTGAGGAATTAGAACACTAGGTCCAGAGGGGGAGAAATGACAGGGGATGATGACAGAAGGCTCTGACCTCCAATTCCATCAGCAACTGGAGAGAGAAGAGGAAAGAAAAACATTTTGAAGTGGCAGTTGATGTAGGTTTAACTTGGAATGGAGGAAAGGGCAGTATGGTAGAAGAAATGGAAGAATATATTTAAATGCAGACACATAGTTACAGAAATAGTAGTAGATCCACACCTGTGACTTTGGGAGTTCCCAGTAAAGAGAATGTGGACTCAAAACTGGTGGTGGGAACAGTGTGGGATTATAGCCCTGTTGTCCCATAATTTTGTAAATCATAAGAATAAAATGAGAGAGAGAAAGAGACAGAGAGAGAGACAGAGAGAGAGAGACACCAGTGTATTTCAAGCAAGACGTTTCTGCCTCAGTTTCTTTATTTGTATGAAAATATCACCACACCCTAATGGTAAATTTACATTGAACACTGTTTGATATATAGTAGTACCTGTTAGCTTTTATTTTATACCAAGCACTTAGAAAAATACTAAATCAGTGTTAAGATCTTAATACATGATAGTAATTATACTATCCTACTTGATCACAGACTGGAAAGCAATAGGCATGAGTCTTTCTAACACAATGTCAATAGGACACTTCTAACTTTCCTCCAGTTTTTTTTTCCAGAAAAATCTCTTTCCTTTGCTTTTAATCTTTTCTCCGCTTTTCTTTTCCATTTACTTTTTTATTTTTTATTTAAAATTACACATACTGGATATTAAGGTCAAAGAGAAAAGGAAAGGGAGCACATAATAAAATTTATCTCTAAAGAAATTAGTCATTGGAAAATTATTTGGCTATTGCTTAAAAACACAGAATTACCAACACAGAGATAGAAATTTGGTATTTTCCCAGTGGTTGGCATTTAATTAGCACTCTGCTATTGTCAATTGGCACTGCTGTCACAGGGATAAATCATTCACAAGCTATTTTGGAAACTCAACCTGTTGCTACTATTATTTCATCAATCTTCTCATCTGCTTTGTTATTACAGATCTCAGCAATTTCTCACCTTTTCAGGAACTCTGCATGAATTTGACCTTGAGAAGTATTTGGCCACTATCATCTCAGCTATTAAATGTCAGACTCAAACATCTCAAACTGTGTGTCAAGACACTGCATTCTGGCAGCAATGAGCCCATTATTTTCCCCCCTTATAAAGCAGGCTTTTGGGGTACCCAAATAGGATGTCATGAGTTTATTCAGAAGTCACTTTATTATGGATGCCTTTGAAAAAGGAAAAAAAAAAGTCTGTCACCAGCAACATTAATTTCCAGAGCTCTGATAGTTTGTACTTGCATATTATGCAAAAAATAATGTTTGCTTATCTTTATGGACTCAGGGAAGAAACCCACTCTACTAGTAATTAATTTTTAGGTTTATCTGTTAATATCAATGAATTCTCCAAATTATGCTTCTTCTATCAAAACATTTTTAATGACAGAGTTCAGAACATGTCTCAGCTTGAACATATGATTGGACTGGACATCTGGGTCTCAGGCATAAAAGTTCTGTATTCTGGGAGTCGGGCTGTAGCGCAGCGGGTTAAGCGCAGGTGGCGCAAAGCACAAGGACCGGCATAAGGATCCCGGTTCGAACCCCGGCTCCCCACCTGCAGGGGAGTCGCTTCACAGGTGGTGAAGCAGGTCTGCAGGTGTCTATCTTTCTCTCCTCCTCTCTGTCTTCCCCTCCTCTCTCCATTTCTCATTGTCCTATCCAAAAATGACAACAACAATAATAAGTACAACAATAAAACAGCAAGGACAACAAAAGGGAATAAATAAATAAAATAAATATTTAAAAAATTAAATAAATAAAGTTCTGTATTCTAACCCTGAGCTAACATCTTTGTCCTCAAATTGCAATTTTTCTTCAAAAAAGACCCACGCCGAGGGCTGACAAAATAGTTCACTTGGATAGTGTGATGCTGTGCCATGTGTGCAACCCAGACCTGGCCTCCACCACATTGAAAGAAACTTCAGTTCTGTGGTTTCTTTCACTTTCTCACTCTCTGTACCTAAAAAAAAAAAAAAAAAAAAAAAAAAAAAAAAAAAAAAAAACTCAGTTTGTTTTTCTCTTTTTGATGAGTCATAATAGGACACTAAAGCATTTGTCTCACTATCCTGTGTGATAACTGTGTCATCTTCTCTATTAAGACAAGAAAATAACTGATAAAGGTAAGAACTAAATATCAGCTAAACAGTACACAAGACCTAGGAAATAATACTATTTAGTATATGTTAAATAAATTACGGGGCCGGGTGGTGGTGCACCTAGTTGAGCACACATGTTACAATGCACAAAGACCCAGGTTCGAGCCCCTGGTCTCCATCTGCAGGGGGAAAGCTTTCCAAGTGGTGAAGCAGGGTTGCAGGTGTCTCTCTGTCACTCTCCCACACTGTTATCCCCTTCCCTCTCAATTTCTGGCTGTCTCTATCCAATAAATAAATAAAGATAATTAAAATAATTTAAAAAATAAATTAATAAACAATAGAATGGTTTTGAATTACAATGTGAATCTAACTTGCCAATATATTTTCTAAAGAACATATTTTATTTTCTGAAACTACACTGGCTTTTCTCTTCCTATCTCTCTATCTCTCAGTCTCTGTCTCATGTGAACTCTATGTCTTATGAAATTCATAAAACGAATCTTCAAAAATTAAATCAAAATTTTGTCCTCAGACATCAGAAGTGGAAATGGTAATGATGCCATTGAGTAGATTTTATAATATCATGAGAAAAAAGAGAGGCTGAATGAAAAAAGAAATTAATGTAACTACCTAAAAACCAAAGCTCCCTAGTCTTTACTTTTCAGTGAAGACTAAGTAGGTCAAGGATTTAGGTATTTAGGTATAAGGATTTAGGATTAGGTAAATGCTGAATGCGAGCAACTACTAAAGCAGTATGATGAGTCGGGCGACCCAGATGTGGCCGACCATCTCATTGCCTCCCTGGATGCAGCACGCCAAGCCCGCTGGCAACAACTCACGGAAAGTCTGAACTTCACCCACTCAAGTAGGAAGGCCTGGAAGCTTCTTCACAGACTGGGTGCCGGTAGCCAACCCCCTCCCATCTCCCATCCTCCCGTATCTCCAAACTCAGTGGCCAGTCACCTAACTCAAGTTGGACGTGCTAAGATCGACCCAGTCTGGAAAAGAGAAATTTCCCATGAGTGGTCATCCCACTTCCAGTTATCTTGTCCATTTCCAAAACTCTCTCCCTTTACACTGTCTGAACTAGAAGACGCTTTGAAGAGGGTTAAACCAGGAACAGCTGCTGGCTATGATAACATCACCCCAGAACTCATTCTTAACCTGGGTCCCGCGGCAAAGAAGTGGCTCGCTTCATTCCTGTCCCACATGTTGGAATCTGAGTCCATGCCCAAAGTTTGGCGTCGTGCGAAGATTATAGCGGTTTTGAAACCAAAGAAAGACCCAACACTGACAGCCAGCTATAGACCAATTTCTCTCCTCTCCATGTGTTACAAACTCCTTGAGAGGCTGCTTCTGTCACGTATTTCTCATCTTACAGAGAAATTCCTATCACCCGCCCAAGCTGGTTTCTGCCCAGGAAGATCTACCTGCGAACAAGCCCTGGCCCTCTCAACTTACATTGAAAATGGATTCCAGAAGAATTTAAAGACAGGTGCTGTCTTTGTTGATCTCACAGCAGCCTATGACACGGTCTGGCACTATGGTCTCCTAGTCAAGATCTCAAGATGCCTGCCTCTATGGGTGACCAACACTATATCGTTTCTTCTCCAAAACAGAAGATTCCGGGTGCATCTGGGTGACAAGTCTAGCAGATGGAGACCTGTCTCAAGTGGCCTCCCCCAGGGCTCTGTTCTGGCTCCTACACTATTTAATATTTACATCAATGACCTCCCAGAAACTTCTTCAAGGAAGTTCATCTACGCCGATGACATCTGCTGTGCAACTCAGGCATCCAAGTTCGACATCCTCGAGGAAACACTCACGAAAGACATGTCTCTGATATCTGATTACTGTAAAAAATGGCGACTAATCCCTAGCACTGCAAAAACGGTATCATCTGTTTTCCATCTACACCATGCCTCGGCCTCGCGTGAGCTTAATGTGCAGCTTGGCGGTATGAGAATCCGGCATGAAGCCCAGCCAGCCTATCTTGGCGTTACTCTTGATCGCACTCTGTCATTTCACAAACATCTCATAAAAACTGCAGCAAAGGTGGGTGCGAGGAATAACATCATTGCAAAACTGGCCAGCTCCTCATGGGGCGGGAGCACTTCCACACTACGATCATCATCTCTGGCATTATGCTATTCCACTGCAGAATACTATGCCCCAGTATGGTTCCGTAGCCCCCATGTCCACTTGGTCGATTCCAAATTATATTCCTCCATGAGGATAATTTCTGGAACCATCCGTTCCACCCCGGTTCCATGGCTGCCAGTTCTTAGCAACATCGCCCCGCCAGATATTCGTCGGGATGCGGCATCATCTAAGTTCATTTCCCATGTCTACGCTCAACCGGACCTGCCAATATACGCGGATATCTTCGCCCACCCTGTCCAACGCCTGACTTCTCGTCACCCAATCTGGTCCCCTATGCCTACACTGAACTTCTCTGTTCCAGTCTCTTGGAAACAGAGTTGGCAGTCAGCTGAGGTAAAGAACAAACACCTCATCACAGACCCCTGCAAGCGTCAACCCGGCTTTGACCTAGCACGTTATGATTGGGCCCTCCTCAATCGCTATCGAACAGGCCATGGCCGGTGCGCCGCTATGTTCTATCGCTGGGGAGCCAGAGATGACCTGAATTGCCCCTGCAGCTACAGACAGACTATGACCCACATAGTCAATGACTGCCACCTCTCCAGATTCAAAGGAGGTCTCGAAACTTTACATCAGGCTCAACCTGATGCTGTTGACTGGCTACAGAAGAAGGGCAAACGCTAGAAGAAGAAGAAGGATTAGGTAACTACAGATTAATAAAACAGTTGAGACAAGGAAATAAATTTCTAGGTACCATGATTTTCACTAGTTAATGCTAAGAATAAATTTCTCAGTTTAGACAAAAGCCTAATTCAGAGCCACTGCCATTCAACCATCATGAAGAAAGGAAATTGGTAGAATTTCTCCCAGTCTTGACCATGTTCCATACACTAAGCCTAATTTCTAATATTTTGTTTACTTAGGGATGAGAGCATTAAAGTTTAAATATTAATTTGTAATACATCAAACATAAGTAAAAGTTTCTTTAGTATGCTCAAAATTGGACACCAAAAACAAGCTTTGTGAGATGAGCTGGCTTCATATAAGCTCAGCCCCATCACTGTAAGAATGTGAAATATTCCTTAAGTCTTCATTTTTTTTTTGAAGGATGTCTGTTTTACCTAATTCCTTGGTTATTGAATTGTACACACACACACACACACACACACACACACACACACACACCCACCACCTCATAAGCAAAATTGCTTATTTCCTGCCTCACATCAGTGGGAAAGCTAACAAGTAAATCCACACGTAAGATGAGTTTTCCTCTATCTGGAAGGAAAAAAGGTCACCAAAGATACAATATGTCAGCAATTATGATAATAATGATTAGAAATATTTGTCACGTCAAGAAGCAAGTGTTCTAAACCAAGACAGAGTTGATCACTGAGAAATGGAACCATTATCAGAGACTATCTATATTTTAATTTTACCTGAGTGTTTTATCATTTGGACATATTCAACTAATGAATCAAAACTAAAATACACACTTCAAAAAGAGCCCCTACTGGCTTTTTATTGCTGAGGACTCATCACTAAAAAGCTATGGAGACTTTGAGAGCTGTAGGTTGACAAGTAAAAATGCCCTATATGTTAACTACTTCATCCAGACTGTAGTTTCTGTAAGCATGGAACTGTGCTAGGGAAAAATAATTAAAATCAAGAGATGATTTACTATCAAGATTTCACAAAACTTAAAAAATAAGCCCACATCAATAATTAGCAATAGTGTGGAGGGTATCATGGGATAATAAATGGAAGGAGTAAGAATTAGAATTCAGTGAAATTTCTAAGGATTAAAAAAAAGAATTCTGATATAATAGCCTACTGTCATTATTTAAAAATGTATATGCTTTTAATAAACTTAGAAACCTGAACAAAAATGTCAACCACACAAATTATTTGTTGTGGAGTCTGGAATTATAAATAATATTTGCATATTTACATCTATAAAATGGGACTGATTACAATGACTAACACATAGAATTGTATTAATAAAATGACAGACAAAAATGTACAAAATTTATATAAAAATACTCATACATAAAATTATATCATTTATCATATATTTAATACATAAATGTATATTTGAATATCAATATGTGCATATAAGCCTATATATTTTTAGTTACAGACTTAAGCTGATTTGCATTTGAAAACCAACTATCCTTGGAAAGTATACCAAAAAAGTTAGCCTTTACTTATAATGGCAATAAAATACCACATTATATTTCTCAAAATTACAGCTGTGGAACTTAATATGGACAAGTATGAAATGGAGTTTAGATAAATTACTCTTTTTTTTCTCTCTCTCTCTCTCTCACATAAACACACACACACAGAGTCTTCACTATGCACAATGAAGATGGTTCATATTTCACTTAATTCAAGCTTCTATATTACTAGTTAAACCAAGTATTTAGATTTCCTCATGTAAAGTAGTGGTGAAGAGGAGGGCAATTCAGTCATATTCCTGCTGCAACTACTTCATGGAATATCTTTAAGTATACACTTATTGAGTCTAATACCAGAGAATATATTCATTCCCAACCTCTAAAGAAAACTATTAGCTGATGGTATTTAGAAAGCAGTAAATTAATTTTCATTTCCCTTTGCCTTCTGAATAGAACATGACAATTTGGGAGGTTCACTCACTGCTGGCAAATAGCCATTTCCCGCCTCTAGACAGGAAAGGCTTAAAAGAACTTAAAAAACCAGTTAAAATCCTCTGTAGACATTCCATAACATACAAAGAAGTGAAGGTTTTGATGAATTAATACAAATGAATCAAGAACATATGGTTCTGATTTCCCTTGAGTTTAAATTTGTAAAGAGAAAAAGTTTCTTAGAAAAATGAACTTTATAGATGTCACTGAACCCAAAGGAAAAAAAATATGATTACTCAACTTAATACATTCCTAAGTTGCCCTGTGCTTAGCTCAAGCACACTCAGGTCATTTGTAGCTCAATTTAGACTGTCAAACACATAGCCTATCATGTTCTAATTGCTTTCAGAGCAAAATTCCAGACAGCAAAATGTATTAAGTTGGTTAGAATTTTAAACAATAAGATTTAGGATATTGGCTTATTTTCTAATTCCTTAAAGTAAATGAATTCTGTTAGTGATGAGATATGAGAGAAACATTATGGGTCACACATATCACCCCAGCCAGGAACTCCTCAGAGGAGGGTGACATAAACAAAACTCCCTGAAGAAAGGACAACAAGATCCCAATAAAGAAATCATCTTTTGCAACCATGTAAAGATGGTGCCCTCAGATCCAAGGAGATAATTTGATTCACATGACTGAATATTTCATTCCCAAAGGTTTTTCAGGAACCAATATAAATACATAAAATACAAGAGATGTATGTCCATATTATAAACAAATATTTTTAAAAAGATACAAGAGATATCAACCTGTTCATTTTTTTTTACAGAATAACTATAACAATTACTAAAATAAAGATTTACTTGCATATGCTGAAAAATTTTACAACACATTAAATATGTAGCATTCATGGAAATATCTGAGCACACAAACAATAATGATGATTACTATAAACAGAATATTAGAAATATACTTGAAGACTTTCTAAAGGAATACAAAAGGTCCCTACTAAGTTCAGAGTACTTAGTAGAAAACTGTAGTGTACTGTAGAAAACCGGTTAGGGTTAAGTACTCAAGAATCCAGGTTCAAGCCAGAATCTCATCTGCAAGAGGGAAGCTTCACAAATGTGCTCTCTCCCTCTCTATCTCACTTTTCTCTCTCAATTTTTCTCTATATATCCAAAAATAAATAAATAAATATTAAAATGCAAAAGAGAAAGAAAACTCACTGAAGACTCAAGGGATATTCATATAAGATGAGGTTATATATTACGTATAGGCATTATCAAATATACTTATTTGTTACCCCACATCAAAAGATATTATTAAACTGAACAAGGGCTCATCAATAAAAAGGTTATGATGGTCATTCCGGCACCTTCTAGATAATACACTTCCAGCTGAGTCTCCTAATCCCAGTTATTCACGTACTGACATGGGAACATGTTCTTACAGTTCTAATGTATCACAACCTTTCCTACATCAAAGAAGAAACATGTGAATGTGTATTTTCATATGTTTGAGATGGGAGAGATTCCTTTGATTATGTGGTCACATAAATCTCAAACCCTGGTTAGAAACATGTTTAAAATATTGATCACTGTCTTCCAACCTATTTCCATGCTGTAGATTTAAGGTGTGATCCTAGCATCTAACTCAATTCTTTCCCCCAAGTGATTATTTATTTATTTATTACAAATGAAGAGTAATTTCAGAATGGTTGTAGTAGCTCACAAAATCTCCTTATTCAAAGGGAGTGTCTCATCAGCAAGCTCAGCAAAATGTGAGTTATTAGTTGGGTTCCTCTATGGATGACAGGGCATAAATAAATAAATAAATAATAGCCCGAGTACAGTGAAGAGCTGCTGGTTATAAACAAACATTTGTGTTTCACAACAAATGAAGTTGAGTTATTCACATGCCATGTTCAGCCTCTAACGTCAGCGCATAAGGTGAAACTTTTACACAGAAAAATATATTATTTAAACTTCCTTAGGAAAGCTTTAAATTGGAAATTTACACATTTTAATAAGATTTAAAACTATTTTTCTCCTTCAACATCGTGAGAAACTGCATTTTTTTCCCCTCAGTGAACAAGAGAGGCAAGGGATGGAGGCTAATATATAGGAGCAATGGCAAATAAAAGTAACAGTTAAAAAACTCTTTTTCAGGAACTCTTCAAACCAAGTACCATAGATATAAATTTTTCTGATAAGCTTTTACCAACATGAATTTACCACAGGTTTAGGGAACAATAAATCCTCCTATGTACCTTTCCTTAAAATTACTATTCCTCTTCTCCATTTTTGTGCATCATGTAAATGAGTAATCTCTTGACTGAAGGATTGCAGTTTCCTAGTGTAAAGTGAAGACTCAAAACTTACTTCTTTATCACCTTCCCATGAGATGGGACTGATTAGGATTCAAAGAATAGAAATGAGTGAAATCCAATCTGGGTGAGAGATGATATGTTATCTATTCTATCACTGGGGTCACAATTCAGCTTTTCATTCATAATTCAGCTCATGTGGAATGTCAACTGGCCTGCACTTAAGGATTTCATCTTGTATATTTTCTGTTTAAGATTCAAAAGACTGGGGAAATGATAACTTTGCCAGACCGAAGTGTATTTTTACAATAGGGGACATAGCTGCCATGCTTAAAGGAGGTCTCCTTTCCAGAGAGATCACCTCTATGCTTAAATGTGATAGGACAGGATGACTGCAGTTTTGCCACAGAGCTAAGAAAAAGTTCTGGCCAGATACATCTCTTCTTACAAGCAAATAAATTACATCAACTTGAATGAGAAAGTACCCTTCATTTGCTCTTCCTTGAGTTAAACTAGATAACTATGGTAGGATAGGATTGCTGATACTGCTGTCAATAGTGACAGCACGTGAATGCTATTAAAAGTACAGGACAAGGTAATAATTTTTTTTAAAGGAGGGGGGACTGGTGGTGTACCCAGTTGAGCACAAATGTTATAATGCACAAGGGCCTGCATTCAAGCCTGCAGTCTTACAAGTGTATCTCTCTATCTATCTATCTATCTATCTATCTATCTATCTATCTACCTACCTATCATCTATCATCTATCTTATCTATCTACCTTCCCATTCCATTTCAATTTCTCTCTGACTCTATCCAATAAACAATAAATACAAAATATATTGTTAAAAGTACAGAGAATGCAGAGTGTTGCTTTTCTTCCCTAGCAAGCAGAAAGCATAATTGTTGAACTGATGAAAAGCTTGTAGAATACCTTCAATAGCACTTCTCAGTGTCAATTTTATCCTTCCATCAGATATAGATTCAACATGTTTTGAGGCTTATACCACAATTAGAAAAATTTGACATTATCCAAAGTAAAAGACCCAGGGTGTGAGGGGAGGGTTTAGGTCCTGGCACATGATCTCAGAGGAGAACCTAGTGGGGGTTGAATTGTTAAATGGAAAATTGAGAAATGTTATGTATGTACAAACTAGTGTATTTTACTGTTGACTGTAAACCATTAATCCCCAATAAATAAATTTCAAAAAGAACATTTTTGCATTACTATAATAGTCAGCAGATTTTATTACATACTTAAGAGTTGTATATTTAAAAAATTGCCAAATAATCCAGCTTCCACAGGGGTAATTTGGAAGACTATCCTTTTAAATGAACCAAAGTTGGTACTACTGAGTAAAAGATATACTCATGAAAGTTGGGCATCATCTTAAAGACATTCAGTTAATATACACACTGCATAATCTGCAGTAGGTCACACAAAAAAATTCCAATGAATCAAAATTCCATTGAATCAAAATTTTCTATTGACTTTATTGTGTTACAATGACCTGGGAAAAGACACAACTGTGCTTGCCTCAGTGGAGCTGCTCCAGAAGACAATATCAATAAGAATAAAGTCTGGAGCTGTAAGGGCTATGCTATTCTCTCCCCAGTTTATAGATTGACCCAAAGAAAGAATTAATTTCCCAAGTTTATAGAAGATAGTGGAAGAATCATGTTTTAACCTATGTTTTTTTTTTGAGTTTTGATTTAATACTCCACACTTTATATTAAACTTCCTCTTTGGAATAATAGTTTATGGTGAACTGCATTTTCTACTTCTTCCTATCTAACTTTCATGAGCCACAATTCCCATTCTGGTTGTATGGAAAGGAGTCAAGCTAGCATTACATCTTGATGTCATTGACCGAATCTTTCAGATTTTGAAGTTACCACACAATCTTATAGACATCTAAGCCATAGGTTGCAAATGGATCAATTCTCTTTCACAGATACCAACATCAATCCCACTCTGTGAAGACACCAAGCACTTGAATATATTTCAAAGAAAGACACAGTTTGAGCCAGATGGTGATGCAGCTGGTTGAGTGCTCAAGGATCCAAGTTTAAAGCTGTTGTTTTCACCAGCAGACAAGAAGCTTCACAAGTGGTGAAGCAATGCTGCAGGCATCAATCACCCTATGTCTCTATTTTCCCTTTCCCTCTCAATTTCTCTCTGCCTTATCAAATTAAAACCAATAAGTAAATATATTTTTAAAAGACAGAAGTTTGCCTGGGTCATAACTTCCAATCTAACGATATAAATTTAGAATCATAAGATAAAGAGAGAGAGCTCACTTCTGATCACCAGTGTAACTACCTGTCACATAACTCAATAGAGTCTGAGAAAGGAAAAGAGATGTGTGTGTGTGTGTGTGTGTGTGTGTGTGTGTGTGTGTGTGTGTGTGTGTGTGTGTTTAAGTATGCACACATGCAGATGGAGAGGTCTATAGGTATACAGGAAGCCATGAAGGAAAAGTGGAGGCAAGTTAGAAATAAAGAGAGAAGGGCCAGGCTTTGATGTACCTGGTTAAGTTCACAGGTTACCATGCATAAGGATCCAGGTCCAAGTCCCTGCTCTCCACCTGTAGAAGGGGTACTTCACAAGCTGTGAAGCAGGTACTGTGGATGCTTCTGTCTCCCTGTCTTCCCTACTCTCTCAGTTTCTATCTGTCCTATCAAACAATGAGGAAAACATGGGAATAAAAAAGATGTTGGGAGCAGTGGATTCATAATGCTGGCACCAAGCCCCAGCAATAACCTTGATGGCAAAAAAAAAAAAAAAAGGAAAGAGAGAAAAGCAAATTTCAACTCACTAGAGTCATTCATTAAAGTGGTATGGAAACTCTAAGAAGTCTGGAAATGATTTTCTACAACATGTCATAGATAATGATAATCCTGGTTTTCACCAGAAGCTCATGTTTGGGTATACTGAAATGATGATTCCCTATTTCTATAACTACATTCCTCACCAAATGCTCACATTTTAAGCTGATGAGTTTCTTCTTAAATAATCATATTTAACCTAATAGTGCACCAATAATTAAGGTCAACATAGTTATGTAAATTATATTTGTTTCCATAAAAACATATAGCCCAAGGAAAACATTTTATTTGTTCATTCTAGGACTCTGAATGTTAGCTACATCACTTGGTTCCATAGAATTAAAGGATGGTGCATTATGTGTTTTGTGTTTCTGTAAATAATCATCCACAGGGATTTGATCTTGGTGTGAGGGATATAATTTTCCCATCAGAAATGAAAGCATCATTTCATGTTTAATTTAAGTCCCCCTTTTGAAAACCACAAAGATCCTAAAGTGTTTCATGTCAATGACATAAGGCAGACCCTACATGACTTTTTCCTTTTGTGATCTATAATGTGATCCTGAAATAAAAGTGACAAACAAACTTTTAACACTGCATATGTCCAAAGACCTCTTCCAAGAAGGGGAAAAAATAGTCTTGGCACCAGAAGCTAACGCGTGTTGGTTTCTTTGCAATCCATAATGAGAAAACAAGTGGCCCTGACCCTGAATTTGTCAAATTAGCACAGGGGAAGCATATAGAGATTTCCGGAGGCTAAAATGTATATCTTTTCAATGGGTTCTTGATTCTATTTTCTAAGGTATAGGGATGTATCATGTTTTTTCAATATTTTGTGGATTGTGTTTGTGAATTTTGGAAAGCAGATAAATGTGAACGTGTAACTGTTTTCACGTAGCAGAAACCAGTATCTTTATTTCCTAGGGATAACAACTTTTACCTCAAACCTATTTTTGATCTTTTATGTCATTGGTTGACTTGAAGATCTAGGTAACTCTGGGGTAATATCTGTGATCTAGGCTGGCAAAAATCTGTAGAGCTGGATAACCGCTTCAATGCATTGTTACCACATTTTCAGATATATTTCTGAAAAGTGACAAGCAATACCACAGGTGTCCTGTTTCCCTCAGAAGGTACAGAGTAAACACTTTAAATGACAAGTAGGTGATATTTAACATTTTGAACAACAATCTGCTTCTGCTAAAAACAAAGTTTATAAATATATATATATATATGTGTGTGTGTGTATATATATATATATATATATATATATATATATTAGGCAAAGTCCCAAACATTGTATACAATGAGAGAAAACTTCCAATTTCAACCTATGCAGAAAACAGATTTGAGTTTTGAAATGCAGAGTTGAGCTTTCTCCATGCCAATGATATCTAAGTAAGCTGGGAGAATAGTTAAGTATTTTTAAAGATAAATTAAGGAGCTGTGTGATGGTGCACATATTACCTTGACACAAGACCCCTATCTGCACATGCAGATGGAAAGCTTCACAAGAGGTTAAGCAGTGCTGCAGGTATTCTCTTTCTTCATCCCTCTCTATCTCTCCTCTCTCAGTGATTCTTTGTCTCTATCAAAAAACAGAGAAGAGAGAAAAAAATGTCCACCAAAACATGTGGATTCACTGTGTAAGCACTTGAGTCCTAGAGATGGTGCAAAAGAAAGAGTGAAGACAGACAGAGACAGAGAGGGACACAGACTAAAAGTTTCCTATATTTTATCACTATCACTCTGGAAATATGGAGTGTGTTTTTAGATAAGAGGGCTGCTAGCCTGCAGTGGGAAGATTAGGAAATCTCCATGAATGACTGAATAGGAAAGATTTATAGAAAATATAAGCCTTAAATGTGCACAGTGTTGCAGCCAGACCTTGCTCTCAGGTGAATTATGGCCTCCCCACAGGAGGGCTACACATACACATAGCTTTAATTGACCTTTCAATATGCATCTCCCTTTCTCCCTCCTACTTTAGAACTGAGGGGAGATATAGAAAGGAGTTCAAGTCTATGTCACACTACAAGTTAGAAATTACCATGTTTAAAAAAAATTAGGAAATCCACTGATTGTTTATCTCAGTGTCTTCATCCTAGATGCCTTACTCTCTGCCATGACAAACATTCTGTAGATCTTTTGCTTCTCTGAGATATTTGAAATATTGGTACACAGTTTCAGCAACAGGAAAATAGTTCACAACATCCAGCCATTTATAGATTTAGGGGAAAAGAGATATCCTGTTCCTCTTCTGATTTCTATGGCAAAAAAATAAAATAAACTACTACAAATATTAAAGTTACCTCAGAGACCAATAGCCAGATGCCATATGAGTCCCTGGAGGATAACAACAGAACAGGAACTATAAAAAATGATTCTAAGGCTAACTTCCAGATATGAAAGAGGTGCCTCATAGTTGTGCAGTAGGGAAATCACTATTTTATAAGGCTGGTATTTTTAGACTATGAAAAGTGAAGAATGCATGAGACTTCAGATGATAACACAGAGCAGCCACCCTAAGTCAAAGTCGGGGCTGTATTTTCACTCCTCATTTCCATAATGACCTCTTCTTTTGCTCACTTGCCTCTGTAGTGAAGTTGCTACTTAAGGGAATTGAGAAAAATTGGCACTTACGGAAAGGTTAGCATGCCACATGCTATCAATTTTTATAGTCAACTCTGATAGTCTTTACTATTGTTTACTCTTGGCCTTCTAAATCCAGAAATTCTTAATTTGGCTGTAAACTCTGTGTCTTTTTCACATCATGTTTGATCCTGGATTTCTTTGCCACATACTTACTTATTTATTTATTTATTTATTTATTTATTGGCCAGGGTTATTGCTGGGGTTCTATTTTTTTCTCTTGTTCAGACAAGGGTGAGAGATAGATAAGGAGATAGGGTAAGAAAGAGAGATACCATAGCACTGCTTCATTACTCATAAAGCATTCCTCCTACATAGATTTTCATGTGTTGGTCCAGGGGTATGTAACACCCAATGAGTCACCTGTCAGCTCCTTCTGCTATACAGATTATCCTACTGTCTTGATTCCCATTTCTCTTTATTTTTGTTCTGCGTCTCTCAAAGAAATAATTTAGTTATCAGTAATGAATATTTTTTGCTGGTTTTTAATCTCTAAATCAAAAGTCAGTATGCTTTTTAATTGTGGCAATTCATTTTTGTGCCCACTTATATCCTCTTGAGGAAACTTTTCTTTTTATTAAAGCACTGCTCCATCTCTCTCATCAGAGCTGCTATAGTCACAGCCAATTGTACTATTTGTTCAACTGTCTCCCTCCTTTCAGTCTCTGAACCCCCTTAAAGATATGGTGACAACAATACCACAACAATACAGACACTAAACATACACTAAGTTAGATGACAGATGTCATGACAGAACATGTTAATTGTAGTCCTATCCCATGAGCTTGAACCTTGCTAGATGTGAAAGTATACAGACACATAACCTGGCATAGTTGATTTTTATAATGAAATATAATTAAGTTAAATTCTTCTTTGGAAACAATGACAAAGAGATGTCCTTATCAGGTGATATTTTAGAAATCAGAGAGCAAATAAACTGTGAAGATTGACTAATCACAGGACAATATCAAGTATTTATGGTATAAGGTAATAAGTTATCTGCCACTTAATTATAAATTCCTCAGAAGTACTCATATTAGTGTTTATTTTTAAGTATTTATTTAACTTTATTAGAAAGAGGAGAGAGAGTAGGGGAGAGACAGAGGGAGAGAAGAGAGAGTCAGTTTAACATTGGGCGTTGATGCCTGCACAAAGAACCACACCCATTTTTATTCTTTTTTTTTTTCTCTCTCTCCCTCCCTCCCTCCCTTTTTTCTTTCATTCATTTAATAGAACAGAAAGAAGTAGAATGCGAGAGGTGGAGAATGAGAAAGAAAAATACCCTTGTAGCCTTGCTTCACCACTCATAAAGGTGGGGACAAGGGGTTTGAACATGGGTCAACATGCATGGAAACTTGTGTGGTTTGCTGGTTGTGTTACTTCCAAGCCACTTGATTTTTAATTTTTAATTAATTTATTGGCTGACTGATTTGATTGCCACCAGGGTTATTACAGGGACTCAGAGCCAGCACCAATAATCCACCACCACCACCACCACCTCTACCACCACCCCCAGACTTCTTTGAGAGAGGAGAGGGACACAGAGAAGGAAAGGAAAAAATAGAGACTAACAGCACTGTTGCACTCCTCATGAAACTTCTCCCCTTCAGGTGGGGAACAGGGGCTCAGACCAGGTGCTTGAGCATGGTAATATGTATACTTAATCAGGGGCACCAACTCCCAGCCCCCTCACTTTTTTATTATTTTAAGTCACCATGTATACAACTTACTTTCATTTATATAAACTGGCTGAAGTGTATTTCTATTTCTTGAAAATATCATAAATTAAAATCCAAATCCACATTAAAGTTGTAACAGTCTGATCAAATGTATCATACTTTCCTGGCTTTTTTCTTGAACTACAGATTCAAGTAACCAGTATTTCAGTGAAGAATTAGAAGCATTCATTATATATCTAAAATTATCTGTCTTAACTGCTTACAGCATCTTATTTTCTTTATGTTACTCTCACAAATATGTCCCTCTACTAATTTCCTCAATACATGTACCACAATTATACAGGTGCTCAGATAAAAAATAATCTAGTCATTTTTGGTTCTTGTGTTTTCCTCTTACACCAAATCTGATTCGCTGACACAATAGCCATTACTATTCATTAATATTTAGTTGACTCTATCCTGAGTATATGACATGATTGTTATTCCTTATCACCTAGGTGCCTTGCTCTGCATGATTAGATATGATTGAAAATTTTATACAAATTTTCTCTGTAGAAGCATTTAAGAACTCTTATTAGATGGCCTATCTTGATCTGCCATGCAATAGTTATTTCATATGTTAGAAAAATCTGTCAACTTGGTATCCTGATTAAGTCAGAATCCTCTGCTGAGAATAGACAAATATTGTGAACAATAAATAAACTAAACATTCTGTTTTACAACACTGGAATTTGGGAGGCATTTGTAGCTGTGGTATAAGCCTATTCTAAATGGTAACTCATGGGAAGTGATCCATGGCGGCACTTGTGCCAATACACCAGCAGCCATATTCCCAGCTAACAAACCTGCAAGTCTTCCTAACTGGCAGATGAACCTACCAGGAGCCTGGGCTGGAACAGGGATCCTTGTGCTTCAGACCACGTGCACTTAACCTGCTGGGCTACCACCTG
Organism: Erinaceus europaeus; assembly: GCF_950295315.1. Classification (NCBI taxonomy): domain Eukaryota; kingdom Metazoa; phylum Chordata; class Mammalia; order Eulipotyphla; family Erinaceidae; genus Erinaceus; species Erinaceus europaeus. Next base: position 57,860,001 of record NC_080162.1, read on the forward strand.
GCCCTTAAACCTTTTCTATACATGATACTCTTTCTTTTGCCTTACTAATAACAGTCCCCATACCTTGTTGACTTTCACATCAAAATATATCCCAAACCTGACGCTATTATCTCATTTATACTCATCATTGTATTTATAATCATCATATTTCAAAGAATCTTCATCACTTGCTTAAATTTAACTTACTTCTTATTCATTGTTCTTTTTTTTTTCCTTTTGAATCTCTAAATTTTATTTCATAAAGAGCATCTCTGACTTGTTTTTTGTAAAGTTGAACAGATGAAGCTGATCTTGTCCCTCTCTAGAACAATTTCCAATTAGACTGGGACTAAAAAAAAATCAGGATTTCTGAATAATCATTCAAAAGTTATGATTTGATCCCTGCCCATTTATACAAAGTTTTGCCCTGCCATTCTTTTATCTCTGTAATCCAACCAAGTTGACTTTTTGATGTCCTTAGTACAAAACATTCTGGTTCAGACTTTGTATAATTTGACTTCATCTCCACCATACAAATCTTAATTCTAAGAAAACTTTCTCAGAGAAGTCTCCATATTATTTAAAATCAAGCCACCCAACAACTCACCTAATTATCATTTTATTTTGTAGGATACTGTTTGGATTATTTTTTTTATTTGCTTACTTTATGCTTCTTCTAGACTATCAGCATCACGATTTAAATACTTTGTTTTCAGCATTCTGTTCCTGGTATTACAATAGTAGTCACTGTTTCATAAGGTCCAACAGACATTTACCAAATGAGTGAACCACTAAATAAATAATTTATACAATTAGGTGATTAAACAATATCACAATTAAAAGCATGACTGAATAAGAATCAGCCATTCTTAATAATTGCTTGTTGTTGTTTTTTTTAGAATAAAACATAAACCAAACACAACTGGGCAATCAACTTATATAGTTTTTATCTATATTCCACCACTTGTAATTTCCTTATTAAGTAAAATCTGAGTTTAAGTATACTTAGTTAAATTATCCAGTACATACTAAAACACAAAAAACCTTTTAAAAGAAACCACATATACATACATTGTGTGCTTCAATCTCATTAACTAAATTCCTTACAAAGGACCCAAGAAAAGAATGTCAAAGCAAAAGAACAGACTGAAAGAGCCTGTTGGCTTAGTTAAGCATTTGCATATACTCTACCTCCTACCAAACAAGAAAGCTAGTTTCATGATCTATCATACAATGTAACAAAATTTCTCACAGCATTCCATGTGAGTACCTGAGAAGAAAAGTAAACACAGAAGAAAACTGTTCAGGATTGCTCATTTCATGAAATCTATCTGCTATTAAAGTATGTAAATTGCCAAGCCTCCAAAATCCACTACTCTATAGTATTGCTAGTTACTGTGTTGCTTTCTTGATTTGCGAGGCTTTCTTGTTGATCGCTAAACATATCTCAAAGATCATACAAACAATCAGAGAAATGTGATGAATTCTTTGATGGATATATTCAACCTGATAAAAATACTCTAATCATTATAATTTAGCTATCAATTATTTCAGCCCACATCAGTCTTGCTCTCAGAATTTACTTTATGCATGTGATAGTTATAAATAATGAGTTCAAGATAACCAAGAATTATTGAACACCTCTTGTCAACAAGGATACTTAACTTTATAAGAGAAATTATACAGGGCAATATCTTATATTTAGTCTAAATATAATCTATTCTAAATGAAATCTGTCTTCTCTTTACACACAAACCAGTATTATTTAAAATATAAGAATGAGATTATGGCTAGATTGATTTGTTCGCTTTGTTTACCTTTACTTCCAAAAGTAATCAGTATAATCCTTTTATTTAATTAGTTACAGGAATATTTTAATCATACACATACCTGGAATGAAGCATGGCCTACTAGGCTTCATTTAATGACTATCTGCTTGATAACTAGACAGTAAATTTATTTATTTATTTTTTGAAAGAGGCTCAAGTTATACTATCTTTAATGAGCAAAGTACTGTGTTGTTCTCCATACCTCTTGGTGATTCTTGGCCAGCCATTCCTTGATGGTGCCAAGGGCAATGACAGCAGCAGGCTCATTTGGGAAACCTGAGTAAAGAACAGAATAACACAAGTTAACTAAAACATGAAAATAAAGCAACAGAGAAGTCAATGATAGCATGATTTTCCTCATTAAGATAGTGTTTAATCAACCAATTAGTACTGGGCAATACAGACTTTAGGTATTCTTTGACATAAATCTGTGATCCTAACACCAGGAATTAAGGTGAGCTGGTCTTCCACTAGTCTAAAGCTAAAATATCTCTTCAATATCACAACAACATCAACTAAGATATCTCTTCAACTAAAATATCTCTTCAATATCACAACAACATCAACTAAGATGTGTATTTATGTTTGCATCATAACTTCAAAGCATTTTCATATAATTATCTCTTAAAAGATACTCAGGTCAAGTTTTTTTATCCTCAGTTTACAAACTGAGTAAACATGACTTAGAGTAAACACACCACTGATCCCAGATCATAATGCAAGTAATAAACCATCAGGGAACTCAAAGGTGGGGCATTGTGCCAAATGCCATGGGAAATTATCAGAATCCATAGACGGCTTAGCCTAACCAATATATGGTCATCAGAAAAGATTTGGGATTAAAAAGCATGAATTTTCCTGATTTTGTAATATGGACTTGATTTTGAAAAGCAGGAAGAATGACATGCTTTCACCATATGCCAGTAAGCATGAGCACACATACTCAGAATCTAAAATGTATCCAGTGTCCATTCAACTTATATAAACCAAACACAGTCCCAAAGTTGCAGAATCATCAGATATCCTGCCAGGGTGACAGGGATGTAATATATATATATGAATAGGAAGTCAGGTGATAATGCAGTGGGTTAAGCGCATGTGGCAAAAAGCTCAAGGACCAGAATAAGGATCCTGGTCCAATCCCCCAACTCCCCACCTGAAAGGGAGTTGCTTCATAAGCAGTGAAGCAGAACTGCAGGTGTCTATGTTTCTCCCCCCCCCCATCTTCTCTTCCTCTCTCCATTTCTCTCTGTCCTATCCAACAACGACGACAATAATAACTACAACAATAAAGAAACAAAAGGGAATAAATAAATATTGAAAATAAGTTCTATATCAATTAGACAGAAAGAAAAAATGAAAGTGACACTGACTTCCTAATCACCAAATTTATAGCCTTTCAATCAGTTTCCTACTCTAGTACAAGATATGCTTGACTAGTTTTTCATGTTTTAACATCATTTCCCTCTTAGCTTTTCTTTAACATTTACTTTTGTATTGTTTTAGAGTATACAATTCAGTTCTGTGATATATCCATAAAATTGTAATAAATAAATAAATAAAACTAGTATAGCCACAGGCCCTTTGAAATATAATTAAAATATGCCTACTAGCTATCTACAGAACAGAGATTCCCCCAACTCTTCATCTGCACTATTCCAGCCTTTAGATTCATGATTAGTCAATGACTTGTTTGGTTTTATATGTTAACTCTCTTTTCAGCCACCAGGTTCCAGATGCTACCATGATGCCGACCAGACTTCCCTGGAGAGACAACACCACCAATGTATCCTGAAGCTTCAATTCCCCAGAACCCCGCCCCACTAGGGAAAGAGAGTGAAAGGCTGGGAGTATGGATCAACCCTTCAATGCCCATGTTTAGTGGGGAAGCAATTACAGAAGCCAGACCTTCCATCTTCTGCATCCCACAATGACCTTTGGTCATACTCCCCAGAGGGCTAAAGAATAGGAAAGCTATTGGAGGAGGGGATGGGATACAGAGTTCTGGTGGTGGGAATCGTGTGGAGTTGTACCCCTCTTTTCCTATGGTTTTGTCAATGTTTTCTTTTTATAAATTAATTAAAATAAAAAATTGTGCACTATCACCACTAATTTCAGAACATGTTCATCATACCCAAAAGATGCCCCTTGTACGTAATAGTCAATCTCTAAAAATCTCAGTTTCTGACAGCAAATTGTCTCCTTGTCTCTATAGATTTGTAGAGTCTCCTCCAGGATTATCCTTTCCTTTCCTTTTCTTCTCTTTCTTTCCCTTCCTTCCTTCCTTCTTTCCTTCCTTCGTTTCTTTTCCCCCCACCAAGGTTATAGTTGGGACTCAGCCTGCACCACTCTACCATTCCCACCAGTCTATATTCCTTTTTCACTTTAAAAAAAATTTTTTTTAATCTTTATTTATTTTGAATAGAGACAGAGAGAAATTGTGAGGGGAGGGGGAAATAGTGCGGGGGAGAGATAGAGAGAAACCTGCAGAGCTGCTTCATCACTCATGAAGCTTTCCCCCTGCAGGTGGGGACCAGGGGCTTGAACCCAGATCCTTTCACATTGTAATGTGTGAGCTTAACCAGGTGCGCCACCGCCTGGCCCCCCACTTTTTTTTTCTTTCTGATAGAATTGAAAGACACACAGCATAAGAGACCTGCAGCTTTGCCTTGCTGCTTATGAAACTTGCTCCTGTAGGTGGGGCCCAGGGTTTCACTTGGGCCTTGAAGTATGGTAATGTTTGACTCTATCCAGTCAGCCACCACCAGACTCACGTCTAGCTCCCTTCCTTTCACTTTCCTTCCATATTCTTCTCTTTCTTTCCCCATCGGCTCTTCTCTCCTTTTTGTTTTTTCCCTTCTGACCCAGATTATTTTAGACATTGATTTTTTTTTTTATTTTAAATGCCACTTATTTTATTCATTGGACAGAAAAGGGGAGGACAGAGATGGAGGGAAGAAAGAATGATGCCTGCAACACTAGCTAATCACTCATCAAGCATTTCCCTTGCAAGTGAGGACCAGGTGTTAGAACCTGAGTTCTTGCACAAGGTGGCATGTCTGCTCTGGCACATAACCCAGATTTTTCTTTTCTTTTTCTTTTTTTTTAAAGTCAGGTTTGATAATTATTTTATTTTTATTATCTTTATTTATTTATTTATTGGATAGAGAGAGTCAGAAATCAAGAGAAAGGGGGAGACAGAGAGAGAAAGAGACAGAAAGACACCTGCAACCCTGCTTCATCACTCGCAAAGCTTTCCCCCTACAGGTGGGGACTGGGACATGTGTGCTCAACCAGGTGTGCCACCACCCGGCTACCAGATTTTTTGATACTAATACCTTTCACAAGATCTCCCACTTATTTCCACCCACAGACCTTTGTTAAAGTATCCACTAAATAGTATCCACTAAATATCTTTCTCAGAATTCCAAATGTTGTCCCCTTCTACTTCTCCTTATTCTGCTTTAGCCAGCAGCAGAATCAACACAGAGTATCTGTGAAGCTATTCCCTAGGCAGGGTGGTTCCCATGGCATTATCCATATTGATGTAGAAAGAGAGAGGTGTTACTGAAATGGAGAAAGGTTTAAAAGACTCAGTTTATTAGGGCAAATACATATTGCGGAAATTCCTACTGATGGTTCAAATTTCAGTAGAACTTCATAGAAAATGTTTGAGAGAATTGTGAAAGTATATATTTCAAAAAGTAAGTACTGATTACCTTTCCTTAGGCTTTTCTATGGAGCATAATAGACAAGGAGAACAATAACTTATGACCAAGATCTCTTTGATCACTTTGATATAAGAGAATGAACCACTGCCATATGAAAAGTGTGTACAAATTCTAGAAGCATTTTTTCAATTTTTACTACCTTTCTTTAGTTATTTATTGGATAGAGACAGCCAGAAATCAAGAGGGAAGAAGGTGAAAGAGACAGAGAGACCCCTGCAGCGCTGATTCACCTCTCTCACAAAGCCTTCCCCCTACAAGTGGGGACTGGGGACTTGAACCCAGGTCCTTTCTCATTGTAATGTGCACTCAACCAGGTGTACCACCACCCAGGCCCTAGAAGCATTTTAATTCAACTTAAGAAGCATTTAGGATTTATTTGACTTGAATTGTTTCATTGCATTCATTTTATTAAAATTAATACAACAAAATATAAATTCTTAAAATTAGAAAAAAAATTCTAATTAGTCAGTTAGTTAATTCATTACACAAGTTATTATTGAACCAGGAAAGAGTGAATATATATATATATATATGTTTTTAATGACTTCCCTTAATGTTTTAATATAATATATAATTATATATATAATTAATGTTATATATATATATTCTTCTGCTAAACTGACCTCTTCTCTAACACTTTTTCATATCTGCCTATGACTGTCCTCTCTCCTAGACACTGCTGTGTAGTGAATTGCATGCTGACAACTAAGACTTATTAAAGACACTGAGGCACTGAACTATTTTAAAACAGATCCCCCCTTTCTTCTTTTTCTTGTTTAAATTACTCAGGGTCTGACCAGTACTTTCCCTGACAATTTCTATGAACTCATAATTGTGATCCTTTAGTCTTGATTCCTCTTCTATCTATTCAGTACACCACTTCCAAAAGTGATTCTTCCTAAAATGTCACAGTATAATCTTACACAAAACAACATGAACTCTTCTTGCTTAATTTTCCATCTCCTGCAAAATAAACACTTTAGACAAGCAGTTGATATCAAACATCTATAAAGTACTCATATAGCCCAACAAAAAGAAAGAGAACAGACCAGTAAAAAAAAGGAGGCATAAGATATGAATAGATGGCTCTGTAGAGACATATGTGGAAATGCTCCAATTCACTCATCTTAGAGAAATGTATATTAAAACCACATTGAGATTTCACCTCGCACATGTGAGAATAGGCACCATTAATAAAAGAAAAGAAGGTAAGTGTTGGAGAGGATGTGGAGAGAGAGGAACTCTGTACACTGTTGGTGGGAATGCAAGTTGGTGCAGCCACTATGGAGAACAGTATGGAGAAAGCTTAAACAAATACAAATGGAAATACCTTATATTACAGCAATTTTGCTACAAGGCATCAAGCCAAAAGCTATAAAACACTGATTCTAAGGTATATATGTACACCCATGTTCGTAGCAGCTTTATTCACAATAGCAAAAACTTAGAAACAACTAAAATGTCCTTTGACAGATGATCGAATAAAAAGTTAAGGGACATATACTCAATGGAATATTACTCAGCAATAAAAAAAGCTGATATTTTGTCCTTTGGGATGAAGTAAATGGAATTGGAGATTATTCTTAGTGAAGCAAGTAAGGAGGTAAAGGACAACTACAGAATGGCTCCACTCTAGGGCCTGGGTGGTGGCACACCTGGTTAAGTGCACATACTACAGGGTGCAAGGACATAGGTACAAGCCTCTGATCTCCACCTGCAGGGAGGACGCTTCACAAGTAGTGGAGCAAGGCTGAAGATGTCTCTCTGTCTCTCTTCCTCTCTATCACCTGTTCCCTCTCAAGTTTCTTCCCAATGAGTAAATAAAGATAATAAAAAATTATATAGAGGTTTGGGCAATAACACAGTGTGTTAAGCCTACATGGCGCAAAGCGCAAGGACCATTATAAGGATCCCAGTTTGAACCTTTGGCTGCCCACCTGCAGGAGTGGGGGGAGTCACTTCACAAGCAGTGAAGCAGATCTGCAGGTGTCTATCTTTCTCTCCCTCTCTGTCTTCCCCTTCTCTATCCATTTCTCTCTGTCCTCTCAAACAACAATGACATCTATAACAACAACAATAATAACCACAACAATGATAAAATAACAAGAGCAACAAAAAGAAAAAAGCTTCCAGGAGAACTGAGACCCAGAAATAACCCTAGAGGAAAAAAAAACCATATATATATATTCCACTCATGTGGAATATAGAGTTGAACACACAAACATAAAAATATAATTGTCAACCTATACATAAGGCTGTGGGAGAACTATAATGGTTATCTATGGGGATGGGGATGGGGATGGGGATGGGGATGGGGATGGGGGCACAGGCCTTTGGTGACAGAAGTAGTGAAGAAAAAGCAAAGGCAATAAAATATTATCCACAGTATTCTTCAGTACTGATTTTATTTTAGCATTGATTTTTTTGAAACATAAAAACCATTTTGGAAAAGGCAAAAAGAATATAAGAATATAGTAGATGAGAATTTGGGTCTTCATGTCCATAAGTAAAAGATACACTTGAAATAATGCAAAAAAAATACTTCGCTTTATAAAGGCTTTTTGTTGGAAAAAGTATTATGTACATGTTTAGAAATATTTATGTGTGATTTATTTCTTATGTTCAGTTTGCTTATTGTCAAATTGCAAACTCCTGAAAAATGTAAATAGATAAAATTAAATTAAAAAGTATATAAATCATTAAAGTACAGGACTATTTAAAGCTAATAAATAATCACACTCAGTTACAAAGTGGCCATCAACAATAACCTTAAAATATATAATTCTCCACGGGAAAATTATACAAGTTCCCATAGAACCATGGCAATAAAGACCTGTTCTCAATTATTTGTGACCTTTGGTCACATTCTTACATTCATCAAAGCTTCCCACCTGAACTATAGTTTTCAACTCCATATTGAGACTTGCCATAATCTGGGTGATTTTGGTACCCAAGAGTGTAACCCATCCAACAACTCTTTGGCAGCTTCTCAAACTGTCCATTTTCCATATCAGTCTTTTCTCTAGGTCATACTGTGGACTTTGATGCAACATTTCCAACATACTCTCAAAACCTGTTCTCTCTTTAGTTAGTTCAGCTATTAACCAAGAAATGCCCATTCTGTCCTCAAACCACTCCCCAAGGTAATAATGCAAATATTTCTCTCCTGAGTTGTTTCAACCTTGATCTGTATCCCTCTTCATTTCATTTATAACATTCTTTGATTTCTTTAATCCAGCCACACTGACATTCTTTCTGTTCTTTGACTTGTTCTCTCGTCATAAGACATAAGCTCACAGTCTTCTTCCTTGAATGACATTCATTTCCTCTTTCCCAAGTTCATTTTTATCTTTTATTTGTACAGTGTTCAGTGACCACTTCTCTAGGAAAGAGCTCCCTGACATCATGATGCTCTATTTTATGTTTTCATACCATCATGTATTTTTCCTTTCTGGTATTCAACATATTTCATATTTATTTAACTAAAATTAGGTTAATAGTCTTAGTAGACTAGATGCCCTAAAGAGGGTTATTTTTTTCTAATCAATAAGTCCCAATGAGACAATGGCTCCCAAGAGACAATGATCAGTGATTTGAATGAGTATATGAATGTGGGCTCATGAGTCTCTGCACTGGCTTCAGGAAAAAAGTCAACTATTAACTTATGAAGGGTATTTAGCTCTTCTATACTATGAGGATAGTAAAGGGATTCTAAAAGTTATAAGCATATATTGATATATTCACATTATTCTGTTTCATGTCTGAGGAAGAGCTATTAAGATGATGCATATGAATAAATAGCATTCTTGATGGAAGTATATGATTTAATTAATTGAAACAAAAGAGAATATAAAGATAAAGACCCTTAAAATTTTACTCTGTAGTGGGTATACATTTATGTTCATATCATTAAATTCTAGGACTATTTAAAGATAATAAATATTGTACTTACACTCAGTTTCAATGTACAGATACATGTGCACACACAAAACAAAATGCCATGTGCTATTTATTTAAATCAAAGGACCCAGTGGATCTACCTAAAACTAATGAATCAATAATTGTGAGGATGTGGTTGAACATGGCAGGGCTTGACCTGAGGAATGTGTCTACCCTGTTAGTCTCTCTCTCTACCGAGAGGTTGAGCAGGGAGAGACAGGAGTAACCCCAAAGGAGTGCCTCATCCTATCAGACTCCCTGCCTCACAAGCACCCCGCATTCCTGATATTATGGCCATAAGATAAAAAGAAAGGGGGATATGTCAGGTAATTGTGAGGAGCTTCAAAACACCCTGCATTCCTGATAATATGGTATATCTACATAGTCATTGTTTTGCCTGAGAGATCCCCACCCATTCTATTCCTTTGATCTATCTTGTTTCTACCTCAAGACCCTCCCTGCCTGCAGGGTAATATTAATCCTAACAGTTAAAACCCTTGCAACAGTTGCTAAGGAAGTTCCTACTTTTCCCGTTCACTTTTGCCTTTCTCCACCCCCTTCCTAGCCATTTCCATTTCTGACTTGCCAGTTCCTGTTCTACCATTTAAAAGAGTTGGCACTCTGATCAATACAGACATTCCATTGCCACTCCACCATGAGTTCATGAGTCATCTTTCCCAAGTCGCTGAGTGAGTAACAGCCCAGGCTGGCTCCGGTCAAGTTCTCTCCAACCCAGAGAGTATGTGCCCGGGAAGATGCACCTCCATGCTATCCCAGCAAATAAGGACATATTTTAGCCAAGGGATAGACTCTTGACAGCAGGAAAGTCTGACTATAGAGGTCTAAAACATGTTTTGTCACCAGAACACTTTGTTCACAAAAATAGAATGGTGACCCAGAGGGAAAGCTACAGACAAGATTCAAGTAAGTCAATGAATTATATGGCATAGAAATTCTCTTCTTACCTTAAGAGGTTCTTATGGGTTATACACACAGTACAATGCATATGTTGTCATGTGTAAGGACCTGCATTCAAACCCCCTGACCTGCATGCAAGTTATGAGCTTCATAAGCATTCCTGCAGGTAGCACTACTCTCTACCTATGTCTCCCTTTATCTCTCTTTATCTTTCTCCCTCTACCAAAAGACCACTGGGATCTATGGAGTTAACAAGGAAGCACTGAATTCCAGTGGTAACCGTGGTGGAAAAATAAAGACATTAATAAGTTCATATAAGTAATGTTAAAACTTAGACATAATATCATATATAAAACTATGTCATGCTTTAATATTAATATGTTGCTCATATCTATCTACCATTTATAGTCTTCTTGAATATTTCCCTCACTATCCCCCCTCATCCTTTCCCATCCCCCCCACAACCCATCTTCTAGACTAATCAGCAAAATTCATCCCAGCTTTGACTGTGAATGACTTTCTAAAAGTTTCAAAACTAAAGAACTCTAGAAATCAATGTTCAAGCAACAGTCACAAATCTAAAATCAATTTTTTATGTACTGAATCATGTTAATTTCAGTGGAACCATTCTATCTGTAGTGGTTTCCATGTGTTCAGTCATACTCCCAACAAGTACTGCTGGATATTTAACCTAAATTATAAGACTAGAAATTTTACAAAATCAAAAGTTCTCATGTGCACTTAATATTCTTTAGAAAGTGGTTGCATGCCAACCAGTTCTTAGAGTGACCATAAGCACCACATTGATATTAAGTTGCTATAAATATACAGAAATGTGAAGCAATACCTAAAAAAAAACTGAACTCATTTGAATTCTGAACATTAATTTTATATCTGCTTTTGAGTCTCCATGAAATTCTAAGTGAGTGAAGTATGATAACATATAAATTCAAATAAAATGATATATACTTTCTATAATATAATTTTCATCATTGATTGTCTTTGACTATCCTAAGTGAGAGATTTCACATAGTTGATCAAAATACTATTATCAGTTAAACTTGGTTTGTCAACTTTGAATATCAATATAAAATCATATTTTCCTTGATTTTTTATTGTTAAAAGTTTATATATATATCTGTGTGTGTGTGTGTGTGTCTGTGTGTGTGTGTATGGACATTTGGGGGGTATTTAAAGAACTAAAAACTGAAATGGTTAAGAGCACAACTAGCTGAACAAACTAATTCAGTAGCTGAACATGGTAACAAAAATAACTGAACTAAGGAATGGAGTTGAAGGAAGTGAGACCAGAACAACAGAGAAAGAAAACAGAGCAAGATATAGGATTAATTAGAAAAAAAATTAAGAAAGAAGCAAGATAACTAAGAAATATTGACAGCCACTGAAAACAATAACAAAGACATATGGGATGACCTCAAAGTAAGTAATGTGTGCATTTTTGGCTTGCCAGAAAAAGAAATAGAAGAGGGGGAAGAAAGCATACTAGAAGAGATAATAACAGAAGACATCCATACTCTAAACAATAGAAAAGAATTTATATATATAAAAAATTAACCCAGGCCTACATATACTAAGACACATCACTGTTAAAATGGCAAGGAGTAAGGATAAAGAAGAAATTCTGCATGGTCTGGAGGTGTGGCTATGGTGTAGGAGTCTTTTTACTTTGCTCTCCTGATAAACCAGGAAAAACAAATGAAAAATCATCTGAAAACTCAACAAAATACAACCAGAATTTCTTCAGAAACTTATTAAGCCACAGGTGAGTATAGACTTTGACCATATACAAGGGGTATACAAGGATGACAAAGAAATTCTTAGAAATGTAGTCTGGGAGGTGGCACAGTGGATAAAGTGTTGGACTCTCAAGCATGAGGTCCTGAGTTCAACCCCTAGCAACACATGTACCAGAGTGATAATCCATTTTTTTCTCTCTATGCTCCTATCACTCTCATAAAAAAAAAAAAAAAGTTTAAAAAAAAAAAAAAGGAAATTCTTAGGACACAAGAAGCTATACTTCATGAGGACTGACTTCGAATTGAAATGAAACATCCCGAACCCAAATTAGGAATAACAAAGGTTTTTCACTGCTATGGCTTTATACTATTTAGACAGTAAGACAAAGAAAGAGGAGATCACCTGGGGCTGCAACAAGGCAGGACAGGAAGAACTACAGGAACCCACCAAACCAGTGAGTGCAAACACATGAGGCTCGTGGACAGCCTAAGGAGAGACTGAGCAGCTGGTAACAGTGCAGCAGTTTACCAGTTGAGGCACCACCTCCAGTCTGTTTTACAACAAAAAGACTGCTGAAGGGAGGAGAAGACTTCCCTAAGACTCACAAAATGAAACTGTGAGTCTCCATTGCTACTGCGCTCAGAGGCTGGAGCAGCATGGGGTGGGGGGGAGCACTGTGCTGACATCTGGGAACAGAGAAGTAACCAAGAAACTCAGAAGAGCTACACCTTGGTAGCCTAGCAGTGGGGCTGTATAGTAAGAGCCTTTCCACATTGTTCTCCTAATGAGATCATGGTGAGTAATTGCCTCAGAACTACAGACTATAAATGGGTCTTATTTAGAAACTAACAGGGCCCAGCAGTGCAGCCCGGCTTGGCAGGGATGCTGAATTGAGCCAGGAGTTTTGGATCCTTGGGGTGTGAGAGTCTCTTTGCATAACCACTGTGCTATTTCTCCTCCACCCTGCTTTATCTCTTGGTCAAGAGTGAATGGTTAAAGGAGAAGCCTACTTAGACTCTAAAAGCCCTGAGCCTCCCATAGCCTACAGGGAAGAAAAAGCACAAAAGAGGCTTATAATAGCCTCTGTGCTCCAACTCAGGGATTGAAATAATATTGAAACAACTGTTAATTTCCACAACTGTGAACTCTGTAAGTACCTTACTTAGACACAAGTCAGTCCAGGCAAGAATGATCAGTAATTTGAAAAGTACTGAGAAAGAGAACTCATAACATACTATAAAGAATGGTTAAGCCAACAAGAAAAAATATTGAAGAAATGAACCAGGACAAGAGTCCATAAAGCCCGCCAAAGACTGAACCACAAAAGAGTAAGGTCAATATTCAAACACTTGTTAAGGAAATAATCACAGGAGTGAGTGAAGAGTTTGAAAGAATTGTCATCAGAATGCAGAAACAACAAATGAGGCTCTGGAGGAAAACACTAATATCTCAAGGTTATTAGAGAGCTTAAAGCTGAAATAGCTGAGCTAAGAACACAACTAACTGAACAAGCTAAAATAGTATCAGAACAAGTAAAAAAATAGATGAACTCCAGAAAGAAGTAGAGGGGAGAGAGAATAGAATAAATAAGACTGAAGACAGACTTAGCAAGATTGAGGATGAATTAGAGACCACTAAAAAAGAAGTAAGAGATCTCAAAAAGAGATTAAGAGATACTGAAAACAACACAGACCTACGGGATGACTTCAAAAGAAATAATATACGCATTATTGGCTTACCATAGGAATAAGGGGGGGGGGGAGAAAGCATTCTTCAGGACATGATAGCTGAGAACTAATCTAGTATAGACAACATCAAAGAAATAAAGGTTCAAGAAGCCCAGAGGGTCCCAAACAAACTTAACCCAGACTTAAAGACATGAAAATGCATCATATATTTAGAATGGAAAGGAATAAAGATAAAGAAAGGATCCTGAAGGCTTCAAGAGAAATAGTCACCTATAAAGGAAAACCCACATGATTAGCAGCAGACTTCTCCACACAAACACTAGCAGGCCAGAAGAGAATGGCAGGAAATCTATTGAGTGCTCATTGAGAAAGGCTTTCAACCAATACTATTATATCCCTCTAGACTGTCATTCAGACTAGATGGAGGCATAAAAACCTTCTCAGACAAGCAACAGTTGAAAGAATCAACTATCACCAAGCCTTCCCTGAAAGAAGTTCTGATAGACCTACTATAAACCTCCTATAAACAGTCAGACCACCATAAATATGCCATATATCAGAACACTAAAAATCTACAAGAATGGCATTAAAATATCTACAATCTTTGAAATCAATAAATGCCAATGGCCTGGATTCATCTATTAAAAGGCACAGAGTAGGAAGATGGATCAGAAAACACAACCCAGTGATATGCTGCCTACAGGAAACTCACCTAACTCAACAAGAGAAACAGACTCACAGTGAAAGGATGGAAAACTATCATACAAGCCAATGGCCCACAAAAAGGGGCAGGAATAGCTATTCTCATATCTGACATGATAGACTTTAAAATCAATAAAATTTTAAAAAGATAGGGATGGGCATTACTTAATGTCCAGAGGATCAGTCAATCAAGAGGACTTAGCAATTATTAAAATCTTTGCACCCAATAAAAAGCCATCTAAAAACATCAAACATCTACTGAAAGAGCTACAGCAATATATTAACAGCAATATAGTCATAGTAGGGGAATTCAACACCCCACTCTCTCAACTTGACAGATCATCCAGGCAGAAAAATCAATAAAGAAATGAGGGAGCTAAATGAGGAGATAGACAAACTATAATTACTGGACATTTTCAGAATCATTCACCCCAAGAAACTGTAATAAACATTCTACTCATGTCCACATGGGTCATTCTCAAGGATAGACCATATGTTAGGCCACAAAAACAGCATCAGCAAATTCAAGAGAATTGAAATCATCACAATCATCTTTTCAGACCACAGTGGAATTAAACTAACACTTAACAACCAAAAAAAAATTAGTAAGAGTCCCAAAATGTGGAAGCTCAACAGTACACTACTGTGAAGACACAGGAATACTCCCTTCCCCTTCTATGAAGCAAACATTACTCTTCTACCAAAAGCAGACATGGACACAATCAAAAAAGAAAAATACAACCAATATCTCTGATGAACATAGATGCTAAAATACTGAACAAAATTCTAGCAAACTGGATACAGCAGTATATTAAAAAGATTGTTCATCATGACCAAGTGGGTTTATCCCAGGGATGCAAGATTGGTTTAATATATATCAATCAATCAATGTGATACACCACATCAATAAAAGCAAGACCAAAAACTGCATGATCATACCAATAGATGCACAGAAAGCCTTTGACAAAATACAACATCTGTTTATGATCAAAATGCTAAAAATAAATGGGAATAGGTGGAAAATTCCTCAAGATAGTGGAGTCTATATAGCAAATCCCCCAGCCAACATCATACTCAATGGTGAAAAACTGGAAGAATTTCCCTTCAGATCAGGCACTACATAGGGCTGACTACTATTATAATTACTATTCAACATAGTGTTGGAAGTTCTTGCCATAACAATCAGGCAAAAACAAGGAATTAAAGGGAAATAGATTGGAAGAAGATAATTCAAACTCTACCTATATCCAGATGACTTGATAGTATACATAGAAAAAACCTAAAGAATCCAGCAAGAAGATTTTGGAAATCATCAGGCAATGCAGTAAGGTGTCAGGCTACAAAATTAACATTCAAAAGTCAGTGACAATCCTCTATGCAAACACTAAGTTTAAAGAAGATGAAATCCATAAATCAATTCCTTTTACTATAGCAATGAAAACAATAAAATACCTAGGAATAAACCCAATCAAAGAAGTGAAAGACTTGTATACTGAAAAATTATGAGTCACTACTCAAGGAAATTGAAAAAGACACAAAGAAGTGGAAAGATATTCCATGTTCATGGTTGGAAGAATTAACATCATCAAAATGAATATACTACCCATAGCCATATACAAATTTAATCCTATCCCCATCAAGATCCCAAACACATTTTTTAGGAAAATAGAACAAATGCTACAAATGTTTATCTGTAACCAGAAAAGACCTAGAATTGCCAAAACAATCTTGAGAAGAAAAAACATAACTGGAGGCATCACACTCTCACATCTCAAATTATATTATAGGCCCATTGACATCAAACCTCCTTGGTACTGGAACATGAATAGAGACACTTATCAGTAGAATAGAATTGAAAGCCTGGAAGTAAGCCCCCACACCTATGGACATTTAATCTTTGACAAAGGTGCCCAGACAATTAAATGGGGAAAGCAGAGTCTCTTCAACAAGCAGTGTTGGAAAAAAATGGGTTGAAACATGCAAAAGAATGAAATTGAACCACTATATTTCACCAAACACAAAAGTAAATTTCAAGTATATCAATGACTTGGATGTCAGACCAGAACCTATTACATACTTAGAGAAAAATATTGGCAGAACAATTTTCTGCATATATTTTAAAGACATCTTCAATGAAATGAATACAATTACAAAGAAGACTAAGGCAAGCATAAACCTATGGGACTACATCAAACTAAAAAGCTTCTGCACAACAAAAGAAAACACCACCCAAACCAAGAGACCCCTCACAAAATGGGAGAATATCTTTACATGACATATAAAAGAAAAGAGGCTAATAACCAAAATATATAAAGAGCTTGCCAAACTCAACAACAAGAAATCAATAATCCCACCCAAAAATGGGGAGTGGTTCATAGGCAAAATATACACCACAGAAGAGATCCAATGGTCTGAGAAACACATGAAAAAAATGCTCCAAGACTTTGACTATCATAGACAAATAAAGACAACAATGAGATATAACTTCACTCCTGTGATTACATCATACATCAGAAAAGGTAACAGCAATAAATGCTGGAGAGGTTGTGAGGTCAAAGGAACCCTCTTGCACTGCTGGTGGGAATGTAAATTGGACCATCCTCTCTGGAGAACAGTCTGGAGAACTCTCAGAAGGCTATAAATAGACCTACCCTATGATCCTGCAATTCCTCTCCTAGGTATATATCCTTAGGAACCCAACACACCCATCCAAAAAGATTTGTGTATACCCATGTTCATAGCAGCACAATTAATAATAGTCAAAACCTGGAAGCAACCTAGGTGTCCAACAACAGATGAGTGGCTGCAAGTTGTGGTATATATACATAATGAAATACTATTTAACTATTTAAAACAGTGATGTCACCATTTTCACTGCATCTTGGACGGAGATTGAATAAATCATGTTAAGTTAAATAAATCAGAAACAGAAGGATGAATATGGGATGATCTCACTCTCAGGCAGAAATTGAAAAATGAGATCAGAAGAGAAAACAGAAGTAGAACCTGAACTGGAGTTGGTGTATTGCACCAAAGTAAAAGACTCTGGGTTGGGTAGGGGGTGAACAGGTCCAAAAGGATGAGAGAATACTTAGTGGGGGGTGTATTGTTATGTGGATAACTGAGAAATATTATGTACAAACTATTGTATTTACTGTCAAATGTAAAACATTAATTCCCCCAATAAATAAATTTAAAAAAAGAAAGAAAAGAAAAGAAATGAAACAGCCCACGACTTTTCCAGGGATGAGAGAAGACCAAGGACAGCATTCTAGTTCCTCATTGGAGCTCATCTTTCCCACATCAGTGTCTATAAATCTGATGATTGGAAAAAATCTACATTTAGTGACTATATAATAGGTGAGAATTTTCAGGTCCAATCCCAATCTGTGTACCAAAATATTTCCCTCTCTAACTCTTTGTATCTTTGTATTTTCTTATCTCTTTTATCTATCTTTTAGTTCTCATCTCCTCTTTCTTCCCTTATCTTTGTTGTATCTCTTTTTTTCCTCCTTCCTTCCTTTTTCTTTATTTTTTATTTATTTATTTATTTATTTATTTATTTATTTATTTATTTATCTTACCAGAGCACTGTTCATCTCTGGCTTATGGTGGTGTAGGGGATTGAACCTGGGACTTTGGAGCCTCAGGCATGAGAGACTTTTTGCATAACCATTATGCTATCTACCCTTGCCCTTCTCTTTATTTTTTAACTTTCTTTTCTTTCTAACATTTTTTTTTTTTTTTGGCCAGGGTACTGCTAGGCTCTAGTTGGTGGACTGGGCCTAAGATTGGGACTCTGAAGCCTTGCGCTGGGGAGTCTCTTTTCATAACCAATGTGCTTACCTATCCTCCACCCTGTTTTACCTTTTAATTGAAAAAAAATCTACTTATAGTTAAAATTCCTTTGATTGGCTCAGGCACCCATAGCCCACAGGGTTGATAAATCACCGACAAATCGCAACATAAGGGAATAACAGCCAGTGTTCTTAACCTCAGAATTTGGGGTAAATCTAAAACAACTGTTAAACTATACCACCCTAGCATCTTAATTTATTACTATTATTATTTATTTTCTCTTTTGTTGCCTGTGTTGTTTTGTGGTTGTTGTAGTTATCACTGTTGTTGTTGATTTTGTTCTTGTTGTATATAACAGAGGGAAATGGAGAGAGGAGGGGAAGACAGAGAGGAGGACAGAAAGAAAGACACTGGCAGAGCTGTTCCACTACTTGTAAAGTGACTCCCCTGCTGGGGGCTGGGGGCTCAAACTGGGATCCTTAAGCCAGTCCTTAAGCTTTGCACCAGGTGTGCTTAACCCATTGTGACTCTCACCACCATGACATCTTAAGTAGCTTACTTAGACACAGGTCAATACAGGCAAGTGTGATCAGTGGATAGAAAATTAATGAGGGAAGGATGCTTCAAGACAATAGTAGCTGTACTCAGCATAATAAGGTACCATTGTGCTGTTCCAACCATCCACTTTTTTTGTTCAATTTGAGCACAAGAGACCCTACCTTCCACCTTCCAATAAACAGCATTTACAATATTAGACTAGTAGCTAAAACTATTCCCAAAATATACCAAAGGATACAGGCAACCTGCTTCAGGGATACAGAAACAACCAACCAGAAACCATTTCACACCATGTATAAACAGCAACACCCAGGACACAAATTCCATGAAACACCAAATATAATGGTCAAACTGAAAAGGAACAATGCAAAAACAAACTAGGACAAAATCCCAGAAAAAAATCCCAACAAGGTAAAACCAAATAAAAATGAGGACAACAAACACTAATTGATGCACTAATTATAGTAGTAAGGAAATCTTTTGAAGGTAATGTCATCAGAAACAGAGACACAACAGCTGAGTCTCTGGGAGAAATAATTACCTCAAGGTAATTAGAGATCTGAAAGCTGAAACAGCTGAGTTAAGAGCACAACTAACAAGCTAATACAGTATCTGAACAGGATAAATAAATGGTTAAGCTACAGAAAATAACTGAGGAAAGTAGAACAGAATAACTTAGGCAGAAAATAATTAGAAAGATTAAAGATGAATTAGAGAAAACTAAGAAGTAAGAGAACTATAAAAGAGATAAAGATGCTGAAAACAACAACAGAGACATATGGGATGACCTCAAAATAAGTAATACATGCATTGTTGGCTTGCCAGAGGAAGAAAGGGAAGAAAACATTCTATAAGAGATATTAGGTGAGAACTTTCTTACCTTAAACAACATAAAGATTCAAGAAGCTCAGACGTCTTAAGTAGAATTGACTTAGAACTAAAGACACCAAAACACATCATATATAAAATTAAAATAAGGGAGAAAGAAAGGATTTTGAAGGCTGCAAGAGAAAAAAACAAATAGTCACATACAGAGAAAAACTCATAAAATTATCATATTTTCCACACAAGCTCTAAAGGCCATAAGAGAATTACAAGATATTTATCAGACACTCCATTTGAAAGGTTTGGACCATAACTATTGTGTTCTGCTAGACTGTGATTCAGACTTGATGGAGGCGTAAAAACCTTTCCAGACAAACAACAGTTGAAGGAATCAACTACCACCAAGCTTGGCCTCCAAGAAGTTCTAAAAGGTCTCATAAACAATCACAACATAAACAAAAATGTGCTAACATCAGAACACTCACAAAATTTTTAGAACAGTGGCAATAATTGTCAATGGCATGAATTTTCCTATTGAAAGGCACAGAGTAGGAAGATGGAGCAGAAAGCACAACACTACCATATGTTATCTGCAGGAATCCCACCTAACTCAACAAAACAAACACAGAATCAAAGTAAAAGGATGGAAAACTACCATACAAGTCAATGGGCCATGAAAAAAAAAGCAGTAGCAGCTATTCTCAATCTGACATGATAGACCTTAAAAACAATTTTTAAAAGATAGGGATGGACATTACTTAATGCTCAGAGGATCATTCAGTCAAGAGTTCTTAAAGATTATTAACATCTTGCCACCCAATGAGTGGCCATCTAAATATACCAAATATCTACTCAAAGGGTTACAGCAATATATTAACAGCAACACAGTAATAGTAGGGGATTTCAACACCCCTTGGATGTTAGACCATTAACTATAAAATATTTAGAAGAAAATATTGGCAGAACTCTTTTTCATCTAAATTTTTAAAGCATCTTCAATGAAACAAATCCAATTACAAAAAAAAAAGTTGAACAATAAACACACAGCAGAATTTGGACTGGGTCTGGTGTATTGCACCAAAGTAAAGGACTCTGGGGTGGGGGTTGGTGGGGGAGGTTCATGTCCTGGTAGAGGAAGACCTAGAGGGGGGTTGATTGTTATGTGGAAAACTGAGAAATTTAAAAAGAGGTAAATGACATAATCATTATGCAAAATGACTCTTATTCCTGAGGCTCCAAAGTCTCAGATTTATGGTGAATTCACCTTTACCCCATCTTGGAGCTCAAAGCTATCATGTTAGTTGAGATAAGTCAAAAACAAAAGGATAAATATGGGATGACTTTATTCATAGGCAGATGAAAACAAGATCAGAAAGGAAAAGTCTAAGCAGAACTTGGACTGGAGTTGATGTATTGCACCAAAATACAAAACTCTGTGGTAGAGGGGTAAGTGTTCAGGTCATAAAACATGATGACAGATGAGGACCTAGTGGGGGTTGTATTGTTATATGGAAATGTTATGCATATACAGACTAATGTATTACTGTTGCCTGTCAGCCATTAATTTCCCTATTAAGAAAAATTTTGAAGTATCTTAAATCTATAATAACAATAAATTTCAATAGCCTAAATTCACCCACTAACAGACACAAAGTAGGAAGATGGATCAGAAAACACAACACAACCATATGTTGTCTGCAGGAATCCCACCTAACTCAACAGGACAAAGACTCAAAGTGAAAGGATAGAAAACTATCATATAAGCTAATGGACCAAAAAAAAAAAAAAAAAAAAGGCTAGAACAGCTATTCTTATTTCTGACATAATAGATGTTAAATAAGTAATAAAAAATAGGTATGGGCATTATGTAATACTCAGAGCATGAGTCAACCAAGAGGACTTAATAATTATTAACATTTATGCACCCAATGAAGGGCCATCTAAATGTGCCAAACTTCTACTGAAAGAGTTAGTAAAATACATTGAAAGCAACACAGTTATAGCAAGGAGACTTCAACACCTTAATCTCTCAAATAGATAATCTAAGCAGAGTTAATAAACAAAATAAGAGATAGACTAGACCTACTGAACATTTTCAGAGCCCTTCAGCAGAAGAAATTGGAATACAGATAATACAGATACTTTTCGTGTCCACATGGGACATTTTCAAGGATAGACCATATGTTTGGCCAGAAAGACAGTGTCAGCAAATTCAAGAACATTGGAATCATCCCAAGCATCTTCTCAGACCACAGTGGAATTAAACACTGAAAAACAAATAAAAAATTATTAAAAGCTCCCTTGCTTTTTTTAGAGTTTATAATCATATATTTTCCATCCAATCACAACAGTTTTTTGAGGTATGGAGACAAAAAGGATATGAAACAGTAAATTTTATAAACTCAGGTAAAAGTATTAGTGAAGTTGTGATTTTCTTGGAAAATACTCCTCACTAATCCTCAATACCCTCTCTATTCTCACTCTCCCACCCTCCCTCTATCTCTCTCTACACACACACACAGAAAGAAGGAAATAGATAAAGGATTACTTGATATGGGAAGTATAAAGCAATGAATTTATATTTTTTGTCAACTTACTCAACCTAGGTCTCTTTCCAACCCATAATAGCATTTCTGATAGCATGGTGAAATCAAATTGCTTGAGAGAAATGAGCTAAAGGAGCTTCTTTGTTAAGCAATTGTTAGAGCAGCTACTCAGACAATTCTGAGGCTGAGTTTCACAAATGATAAAAAGAGATGAAGTAATTAGAGTGACACTGGTCCCTGTTATTGCAGTGAGCATGACCAAAGAATGTTAAAAAGCGTTTCTTTTTCTTCCCTTAGGAGGGCAAAAGGCCCCAAACTAGGCTAGAGTGAGGCATCACAACCTGCAACTGTGATACTATTGTTTGAAATATTGAAGCATATTTTGAAATCTATATATTAACAAGTTGATTGACAATAGTAGATATTGCCAATGTCCTACAAATATTCCCTTGGCATGTGGCATTCTTACACATGCACTTGCATTAAAACAGCTGGTATCTGCAGCCTTTACCTATTGATGCAGTCTGGTATCCAGAGCTCAATATGCCCACATGGGGTCAGGCCTAAATTGTCAGAGATTCAAACCCACACAATCATTACCCAACAAATGATTTATGAAAGAAAGAAAGAGAGAGAGAGAGAGAGAGAACAGAAAGGGAAATGCAAAGCAGAATTTGACTGAGTTTGGAATATTGCACCAAAGTAAAAAACTCTGGGGGAAGGGGAGATAGATTTTCAGCTCCACTATAGGGGGGTGGGGGAAGGGACACAGAATTTTGGTGGTGGAAATAGTGTTAATATATGCTCCTATTAACTTATAGTCTTATAAATCACTATTTAAATCAGTGAGAGGGAAAATAGATTGAATGTCTCAAATTTTTTAATTCATAGACCTCAGTTCTGAGTAAATATTCCTTCAATCTAAGCATGGAAGGTTTCAAATTAGTAACCTGATTGAATTTTAACAGTGGGCTTAAATTGTTAATGTATTTCTAATAATGAAATTTTTTTTGAAATATTAAATCACCTGTATGTAATCTTAAATCAGGGAGACCAGAAGCAACTGGTCTTGTCAGTATATTATATATAGTTATTTGTAAATAGCATAAAATGGCATAGGTCATGCAAAGGTCTTATATGATATAATAAATCCAAACCATGAGATTTTAAAAGTAAACAAAATTCCCAAATAACTTGGTTATAATAACTATCTATTGCCTTCTTAAACTCTAAGACAGTAAGGAACCTTCCTCAGTGTCTATAAAACTCATATTTCTCCCAGTCCTAGAATTTCTGGGGCTTGGCTCATTTTTCTTCATGTTTCCCTTGATCCATATAATTTGACACTACATCTGATTATCTCAACCAAACCAATGCAACCAGCACAAACTTGACATGTTTCACTTTGGTCTGTGTCCAGAGATGCCAGGCCTTGGAGGTCAACCTTTCAGCTCCATCTTTCTGGTGAGAACTTTCCTAGCTCACATGACTCCTTAATTCTATTTTGGGTGGCATACTTCCCAACAAAACTACAGATCCTAGATATATATAGATATAGATATAGATATAGATGATATAGATATAGATATATAGATATATAGATATGTAGATATATAGATATAGATATATATAGATATATGTTGGGAACATGTGTAAGCCTGATAGAGCTTAGGGAGAACCACCCCCATCTTTGGATGGAGGTCTGAGAAGATAACCTCTTGGTAAGTCTCTCTCAACCGAGGTGAGCATAAGGGGGGAATCTCAGACTTGGTTCTTTCCTTCTTGACTCTTAGGCCCACAGAAACCCCAGTACTTCCCTCCATTAACTGCAGGCCACATGGCTACAGATTCACTTATTCAAAGTCACCTTCTGATCACAGAAGAACACACCTTATCACACACTTCATCACACACCTCAGACCCCAGACAAGAGAAATTCCAAACTATATGGCCTTTTGATATTCATCTTCTCTCTGTCTCACCCTACGGGTTTAACCCCTATGCTTCTCTCAAATACCTTTGGATAATTAAGTTGCTTGTGTCATGGAGAATAACTGTCTTGTATCTCATCAATTCCTGTCATACCAGCCCCCTACCTTAGGGGCATGCTGACTGTTAAGAGACCTGTAATTTCTGACATATTTCAACAATAATTACCTCCATTGTTTTTCTATTTAACTCGTGTCCACTTTGCTAATAAACGGACTCTAGGATTCTGGGATTCTAGGACTCAGATTCTAGGCACGCTAAGAGTCCCCTGGTGTCTTTTACTTCATGTCACCCCTGTCGTGAGAGAGAAAGAACCAGCCCGTTACCTTTCCCCTGGAGACCACCCCGCCGGAGAGGGAGAGAGATACCCCAAAAGATACATATATATAGATATAGATAGAGATAGAGATAGAGATAGAGATAGAGATAGAGATAGAGATAGATGATATAGATATAGATATAGATATAGATATAGATATAGATATAGATATAGATATAGATATAGATATAGATATAGATATATAGATATAGATAGATATAGATAGATATAGATAGATATAGATAGATATAGATAGATATAGATAGATATAGATAGATATAGATATATATCAGGGCCCATGAGATAGGGCATTTGTACACACGTATCCATAAGTTAGGGGAAAATATATATCTTAAAGTAAATGTTTGCAGTAACTCAAGTGTCACAAGCAAGTAGAAAGACCTAAAATAAATAAATAAATAAATAAATAAATAAATAAATAAATAAAGTACCTAATCAAATATTTTCTGCTTAGGCCTAGATACCCTCCTCACCTACTTTGAATTTCATTTCTCTCAATCACTTGAAGTCCAGCCATGTCAGACAAAGTAAGGACTACAAAAACTATATAAGGGAAAGAGACTGGCATAGTTTAATGATGGCCCTTTTGAGCACTACCAAGCCACTCAATCATCTGGGTCACTAATAAGTAAATTCATAGATTATCACATAGATATGATGTGCCTAGACCTCTAATATATCCCTCTCTCCAACATCACTAGTCATCTCCATCAAGAACAACATCATAAACCCTCTTGTGAGCCTCTACTGGACCTTTCTCTCAATGTAGTACAACAATGTTAGGAACTACTCCACTCTCCAAAGGGAGGCTGGGTCAACTTACTTACTCTGTCACTTGAGGAAGACTGGTCCTGAAATAAATGCAGCCTAGAATGTTCCTAGCTATTATCATGACATTTGAGCTCAGAACTACAGGGATGCAGATGTTACATAGGCTCCTGTACTGAATATGGGCCCCAGATCAGATCACTGGGGTCTACACTTAACGGTATTTATATACTTTTCCCATATTTGGAAGCTGCTCTCTGCCCTGATCCAGCTTTCTGGTTTTATTTCCAACTCTGACACCATCTTCCAGACAGTACCTTTATCCCACCTGCATGTTAGCTATCAGGCTCATGCAAAGATTAGTAAAGTCATGGGCCCCTTGGAATAGACCTAAAATAGACTTTCTATCTTTTTCAAATATGGAGACCCCAAATATCATCTGCTATATCCTTAACTTTAGGTTTCTGATTACTAAACAATTTGTTCTGCTTTACATCTTAATGCTTTTCAGCAACCAAGTTGCAGTTGCTACCATAACATCAACCTGATGTCCCTAGGCAGACAACCTCACCAATGTGTCCTGAAACCCTACCTCTCCAGAGTCCTACCCCACTAGGGAAAGATAGGGACAGGTTGGAAGTATGAATCGACCTGCCAACACCCCTGTCCAGTGGAGAATTAATGACAAAAGCCAGACCTTCTGCATCCTATAAGGAATTTTGGTCCATATGCACAGGGGGATAAAGAATAGGGAAACTTCCAATGGGGATGGGATACAGAACTCTGGTGGTGGGCATTGTATGGAATTTGTACCCTTCTAACCCTACAATCTTGTCATTCATTATTAATTTAATAAAAAAAATAACCAAAAAAAGTTGGTGGATAAGATGCCCAACTCATTCAACATGATAGAATAATGCAGATGTGCATGTTTTCCAGAGTTGCCCAATGAAGTTATGCTCAGCATGTTCATGGTCTCACATGGCTCAACATTTCCCATCATTCCTCTTCTGAAATAATCTACCAAATTAAATACTTAACACCCAAACACTTGCCTCTGAATCTACTTAAAGGGGACATCAACTGATGACAGTATCAGCATGCAATCATGAACCTGAGAAAATGAAGTGTCATATCTTATCTTAGTAGCACCCTTTCTCCAGAAATGTCTAATTATAATCTCTGGCACATTCAAAAGAGATAATTGTTTTGTAAATTACTTAACGACATGGGTGGAGCAAGTAGTTGAGTAATTCTTTGGCTGTCAGCACAACATTTTATCTGGAAAGTGTAGATGTCATATAATACAAGATCACACAGACTTACATGTAAATCTGACCCACTAGATAGAAATCTGGAACAATAATTAATTTCTGTAACTCCCATTGCTGCTGTTGTTAACATTCAGTGAGAAATTGTGTATAAATCAGCCTACTTAGCATCTACATGTATTGTCTTTCTTAATCTTCACAAGAAGCCATGATGGGGCAAATTAATATTATATTTACCTAAAGTAAGGGGAAAAGAAGGTGAGTAAATATTCAGAGAAAGAGATCAAATGTATGGCAAAGGGTAGAATTACAAATGTTGTGGTGAACAAAAGTAGTATATGCAGATACTGATTTATAATTATGCACAGCTGAAAGTTATATAATCTAATAATGCAACATATTTCAATAAAGACAAGAAATAATAATGAAGATGAGGTGAGTAATCTGTGTGTAGATGGTGACTTCAGTATATTGAGAAAAGGCTTAAAGATTATCCATTTGGATATACATTAAATACTGCTAAGACATGTGAAAGGTATATTCTCACTACATCAAGCACATGTTGTAAATCCAGCATAACTCACTAATGTGATCTAGACTAACAGGTACCTAAAAAGGACACAGTGGAATGTATGTGGTCACAAAGGAGCAATGGGTAGGCACCTAACTTGTCCTTGATAGCAATGCCAATTCTTATCCATTGTAAAGAAGTATACTGGTCAGATTGACTATAGGAAGTCAGAGACAGCAGCTGAAGTCAACAGAGTATACTGTTGCAAATGCACAGTGGACTGTGGCTGGATAGGGTCTATGCAAATGCACAAAGCATTGTGAGTGGGTCAAACAGAATTAAAAAACCATTTGTTGACCTTAACCAAATGTGCCAACTCTTCATGTTTCACTTTGGACTGTGTCCAGAGACACCAGGGCAGGGATGTCAACCCTCCAGCTTCAATACTCTGGTGAGACCTTCCCAAACTCATGGGATTTGCTAGTTCCATTTGGGTGGCACATTTCCTAACAAAGTTACAGATCCTAGATATAGACCAGGGCCCAAGAGATAGGATACATGTCCACAGGTATACATAAGTTAGGGGAAAATATATACCATAAAGTAAAAGTATGCTGTAGTCTGACGTGAGTAGACATAGACTCAGTAAGTGCAGTAAGCAAGTGGAAAGAGTTTAAAAAACACCATAAATTACTTAATAAATACTTTCTATTTAGGCCTAGATACTTTCCTCTCCTACCTCCTGGCTCACTTCTCCCAATCACTCTAAGTCTAATCTTGTCAGATAAAGTAAGGACTACAAAAGCTGGATAAAGGCAAGAGACTGACTGCCGTGGAACACCACAGTGGATGAGCAGCAGGAGGGTCAGGGGTCTTGAAGGCAACCTCCCCGGTGGGTCAGGAATCGGCGCGAGGGAGAACAGATAGACACCACACTCTATTGGAGGGTGAATCTGGACTCATTTTAATAGTGAAACTGCATTAGCTTTTATACTTTTTTCAGGTTACATTCAGGTTGTCTAAACAACCAGCTTAGTCTTGTGGCTTTGGCAGGCTACATGTTACTCCCCTATAATTGCAAAGAATGGGTAAAGAATGGTACAATGTTTAGTATCGTTTTGTTCTCAGGGGAGGTCATACCCAGAATTGTTTTTTACTTTCGTTGAGGGCTATTTCTATCATTAATCTTCTATGGGGGGCACACGGATCTTTGTCTAGTTGTGGACCACTGCTCATCTAGGTCTGGTACAGTTTAACTATTAATCTTTCTTTGTTTCAATACGTCAACTTGTACCAGGGAGGCCTCAATCTCTGCATTGTTTCTATGAGGGGCAAGTCATAACATGACTTCTTTTGTCCGTCTATGCTGACCCACTTTCCCCACTTTCATAATGTAACTTTCAAATATGCCCCTGTGTAAGGGAGAGGGGGTGCTTCTGACTCTCCATTTTCACCAGGCACTGCCAAAGCACTGTTAATCAATTGTGACAGTATAATTATTTGTAACAATAATGGGGGGAGAATGCGTCGTCCTACTCTCGTCCTTTCTGCCCAGTTTCCTTGAAGTCTGAATGCAGGTCCAGAGGAGATGACCCTGTCAGGCTCCCTGGCGTTCGTGATGGAGGGGGGGGGGGGCGCCGCAACTGACACACTATAATGATGGCCCTTATAATCACTACCAGGCCATCCCATCATCTCGGGTTCTCGTAAGGGAATCTATGGATTCCCACATAGATATGATGGGCCTAGATATCTAATAGATCCCTCTCTTCACCATCACTGATCAATTCCATCAGAACCACCATCACAAACCCTCTTGTGAGCCTCTGTAGGACCTTGCCCTCAATGTAGAACAACAATGATAGAGACTGCCCCACTCTCCAAAGGGTCAACCCACTCTGCCACTTCAGGAAGACTGGTCCTGAAATGAATGCAACCCAGAATGTTTCTAGCTATGACTATGTACTGCAAGCTCATACTGACAGGGATGCAGAGATTACATAGGCTCCTATGCTAAATATGAAAAGATATAAGCCCTCAATCAGATTTATTGGACTTACAGATGATAGTATTTATATACTTCCCTCAAATTTGGGAGCTACGCTCTACCCTAAACCAGCTTTCTAGTTCTATTCTCAGCTCTGTCACAGTCTTCCCAGACAATACATTAGGCCATCTGCATGTTAGTATCGGGCTCAGGCAAAAACTGTTAAGATAATGGGCCCCTTGGTATATACCTAAAATGGACTTTCTAGCTTCTTCCAACATGAAGACCCTTATTTATAACTGCTCTATTCTTACCTTTAGGTTTCTTTTTTATTAAACAGTTTGTTCTGCTTTATATTTTGCTGGTTTTCAGTCATCAAGTTACTGATGCCACCATGAAACCAATCTGACTTCCCTGGGCATACAACCTCACTAATGTATCCTGGACCCCCACTACTCCAGAGCCCTGCACTATTAGGGAAAGCTAAAAATAGTCTGGGGGTATGGACTGACCTGCCAATGCCCATGTCCAGTGGAGAAGCAATTACAGAAGCCAGAACTCTCACCTTCTGCACCCCATAATGATCCTGGGTCCATACTACCAGCGGGATAAAGAATAGAGAAACTTCCAATGGAGGGGATGGGATACAGAACTCTGGTGGTGGGAATTATATGTAATTGTACCCCTCTTATCCTACAATCTTATTAATCGTTATTGTATCACTATTTTAAAAAAAAGAAAAGCAGACAAATCATTAAAAATTAAAGAATTTAGTAACTGCCCCCCAAAAAAGAAAGAGAGAAAGAAAGAAAGAAAGAAAGAAAGGAAGAAAGGAAGAGAGAAAGAGAAAGAAAGACATCATAGTGTTGAATGGGACTGGACTTAATATTGGGCTGTATGTATGAGAAAACATATACTCCCCCAAGTGAACTATCTTGCTGGCCACCACTTACCTTTTCCAAAATACTTGTTTTGTCAACAAAATTAAACCCAAAAAGCATGTCTAATTTTAAAGCCAAGACTAAAAAATATCATTTCTTGTTTTCTAGCATGCATTCTGGAGGCATTGCCATCCTGAGCAACAGTGAGCTGTTCCAACACGCTCTTTCCCAGGAACTACTACATATAGGCTTGTGTATTCACCATATCATTTCAGCTCTTACTGTATGTTTATATTATTAGGTGTTTTGTGTTTGTTGCTAAGATTTGACTGGTTATTTTTTGGATCTTGGTATGAACAAAATTATTTCTATGTATTTTAATGGCAGTTGCTTCTTCATTTTAGCAAACATTTTATATGAACACAAATTTTTCAGTTGGTGGCACCTGTAAATTTGAAACTTACTGGCTCACAACAGAATGTGATATACACCCTTACCCCACAGTCCTGCATCACTTCTCTTTCTCTCTCTCTCTCCTTATCTCTCTCTGTCTCTCTCTCTCTCTCAGCTTAGCAAAAGTTCTCATAGCAAGGCCCCTAGGATTAATCATCAGATAAAAAGAAAGCAAAAGATTTTGTATTACTTAACATGGAAATCCCTTCATACTCATTCTTCCATTCCATTTGATGTTATATGTACCATAAGCAAAGAACACACTATAAATTCCATCGCATTAAGTTTAGACTTGTTACTTTCGCTTTAAACTATTAAAAAATGTGAGATATGAAGTTTTCCTTCCAAGTAGTCTTTCTTCTGCTTTGCAAAGCAGGCATGGATGAGCTGAATTTTATGGGACACAAGGTTATAATCTATGCAAGCTCCATCAGTTTCTCAAACTTATGATTTCCAGTGTCTACTGTTGAAGGTATTTTAAAATCATCTTTTGCCTAAGGAATTATAATAATGACCTGAGAAATGGCTCGTGAAACAAATTCTATCCTATGTAGGCTATTTCTACTATCCCTGAATAAGTCTCCTGAGAAAGGAGATAAAAGATCTCATGGAATCACCTGAAATAGATTTTTTTTTTCTAGAATTCTTCTCTAAAGGAACATTTTTTTTTCTTCAAGGGTAATCAAAGGAGTTCATTGAGGATATCACATTTGAGTAGAAAAAAATTATATCAGATCTACTGATAGACACATATGTAGTTTCTATTTTTTGAGCTCATGGAAGTCTATGATGCACAACTATGATAGCCAGTGATCATTCTAAACATAATATGCACCTGGTCATACTACTAGCTGCCTCCACCTTGTTGATTATGTCCACATTCCTAACTTAGGTTTGCAGTCCTTTTGTTGACTTTACAATTAAAATGATATGGGTTCCATGTGCTTGATTATTAAGTATCTACTCCTACTGGAATAAAAATCTCCTTGATGGGGGCCAGGTGGTGGGATATCTGGTTAAGTGCACAGGTTTCATGAAAGGGCCCAGGTTCCAGCCCCCACTCTATACCTATAGAGAAGAAGCTTCACAAGTGATGAAACAAGTACTATAGCTACCTCTCTTTCTCCCTATCTCCCCACCCCCTCTAAATTTCTCTCTATCCTATTAAATTAACAAAAGAAGGAGAAAATAAAAGAGAAGAAAAGAAGTGAAAAGAAAAAAGAAAAGAAAAGAAAAGAAATGGCCATCAGGAAATGTGGTTTTGTGGTGCTAGTACCAAGCCCCAGTAATTACCCTGGTGGCAGTAAGAACATTTTTCAAAGAAAGGTTTCATCTATTATGCAGAGTCCCTGTCAGTTTATTCACAAATCTATCTTTAGTGCACATAGCAACATGGATGTTCTGTAAGGTATACTGCCATATTTGGGAACATGGGGATATAATCAAATAATCTATTTTTTTTCAAACTTGTACCTCTTTTCCTCAACAAATCAGATATGCTCTGAGACTTGGAAAAACAAAATTAAACTGGCCTAAGAATTGTGGCTCACTAAGGAACTAGTGTGTTACAAAATCTCTTGGAGAAAAGCTATAGAGATACATTCTTTAAGCTTTGATTGGAACAAGACAAAACTTTGCAAATATGTCTATACTGATAGGATTCTAGCACCTTGTATGGAATAATGTCTGTGCAGTGAGGGGACAACATAGTGTTTGATCACATTTCTCATAACCATAGTAAAAACCAAGTCCTTATTTTCTTACATGGAAAGTACAATTATTGTATGTTTTTCAACTACACATTATGTCTCTCCCCTTCATGATATACATATTCTTTCTTTTCTGGGAAACTCTTAAATATTTATAGGCAACCATGTCTCTTTCTCCTTCCTTGCCTTTCTTCCCTACCTTTCTTCCTTCCTACCTTCCTTCCTTCCTTCCCTTCTTCCTCCATTCCTTCCTTTTTTTTTTTTAAAGAGATAAGGAGAGAGAGACAGACAGAGTGAGAGAGAGGTAATAGCACAGAATCTTCATTCAATGCATGGGGGGGGCAAACTTGAACCTGAGTAACTCATATGGCAAGTAATGCACTATCCAGAATGAGCTATTTCACTAGCCTAGGCAACTATGTCACCCTAACTGTACTCTCAATAAAATTAGTACCCTTCTTCTATGAAAGTTATTGGCCAGTTTCCCAATTTAAGTTGCTTTTCTTTTCTTTTCTTTATTTATAAAAAGGAAACACTGACAAAATCATAGGATAAGTGTAGTACAACTCCACACAATTCCCACTACCAGGACTCCATATCCCATCCTCTCCCCCGATAGCTTCTCTTTTCTTTCTTTCTTTCTTTCTTTCTTTCTTTCTTTCTTTCTTTCTTTCTTTCTTTCTTCCTTTCTTTTCCCTTTGGTTGCCCTTGTTTTTTATTGTTGTTATAGTTGTTATTGTTGTCGTCATTGTTAGATAGGACAGAGAGAAATGGAGAAAGGAGGGGAAGACAGCGAGGGGAGAGAAAGACACCTGCAGACCTTCTTCACCTCCTGTGAAGGGACTCCCCTACAGGTGGGGAGCCGGGGGCTTGAACCGGGATCTTTATGCTGGTCCTTGAACTTCCTGCCATGTGAGCTTAACCCACTGAGCTACCGCTGGACTCCCAGCTTTCCTGATCTTTAATTCTCTGGGAGTATGAACCCAAGGTCATTGTGGGATGCAGAGGTGGAAGGTCTGGCTTCTGTAATTGCTTCCCCACTGAACATGGGCATTGGTAGGTCGATCCATACTCCCAGCCTGTCTCTCTCTTTCCCTAGTGGGGTGGGGTTCTGGGGAATCGAAGCTCCAGGACATATTGGTGGGGTCGTCTGTCCAGGGAAGTCTGGTTGGCATCCTGCTAGCATCTGGAACCCGGTGGCTGAAAAGAGAGTTAACATATAAAGCCAAACAAGTTGTTGACTAATCATGAACCTAAAGGCTGGAATAGTGCATATGAAGAGTTAGGAGGGTCTCCATTTTGTAGATAGCTAGTAGGTATATTTTGGTTATATTCCAAAGGTCCTGTTACAGTTGTTCCTGTGAATACTTTGACAGAAAACTTTAAAGTAGATTTACTTACTTTTCCAGAATAACGTTATGAGTAGATTCACCTGTCTTTCTCCATAATTCTTTTCTGATACTAGAAAGCAGAGTTTTTGAAGGGAAACAGATGAGTAGGCTTTAGCAAAATAATGCCAGTTATATAATCCTATGAGAAAACTACACTATATTTTTGTAGTGTTAACCCTGCAAAAGTAGCTTACTAACTAGGCACCCAACAGCTATGTAACTAACTAAACTTTGGATTTCACAACATGTTAGTAATATGAATGTGCTTCCTTACAGAATTTTAAATAAATTTGAATTGACCTGAACAATAAACTCTGCTTCATCTCATATATAAAAACTTATTCTCTACCCAAAGCATGCACTTGGCTGGTTTTTAGATTTTTAAGTTTTAAGCAAACATAAGATACTGCTCCTGAAAATGCCTAGAGAGATGTAATTGGAAATGATGCATGTACCATTTCCTTCAAACAGACAGAACCTGGCTCATTCCTCTTAGCCACATGCGACTTGGGGGATAGTCAGCATTTGAGAAATGATAGAAGGATGTAGAGATCAAAACAAAACATGGAATAGTAAAGAAGGAAAACAGCATTTAAAATGCAAATTCTCAACAATGCTCATCAGTGTTATTCATAATAATGAATGACAATATCTCACAAACCATGAGCTCTAGACTTTGTTTGTGGTAGAATAATGAAATGCTAGAAGGGCATAATTCTTATCAAAAATCAATGTGTTCTTCTTGGGCTGCATTAAGAAGACATAAAATAGTATAATGTAAATGTGCCATGAAAACCTGCTGGGACCATAAAAGAAGTTTAGGAAGTATTTTCGGTAGGGATAAATTTTATTTAAACATGAATGTTAATGATTTGTTTTAAAGGATCAGAGTTTAGGTAGTTGGAACTTTTGTGTACACTCAACAGTATTCCTCTGAAAAAATAAATTCTTGAACACTATTAATCTTACATAACACCTATAACTTTTCTTTTTAGAAAGAATGGCAGTCTGACACATAAGGAGTTTGGGGTTTGTCACTTCCCCTTAACATATAAAAGACTGAAAAAAACTGGAAAGCTCAAGGAACTTTCTTAGATTCATTAGAGAACTGATGTTATAGGACAAACACTGTCCCTTCAATTGGAAAAAAAATGCAGGTGGATACAGAATATCACAGCTTATTTAAGCAGAGAGAGCTAAGTAGAAACCCCCATAAGAAAGTCTGAATTGTAACTGACAAACTGTTGTAACTTAGAATAGATCAATCTAAAAGTTAAAAACTCCAGAGTAACCTAGCACTAGGGAGGCCCTCCACAGTTTCTTAATTTTACCTTCAAGAGATTGACCAAGTTGTTACAGTAAATGCAGATAAAATTACTCTTGTTTTTCATGTAAGGAGGTAGGGAATATAACTTGGACGTGTTTAATTCTGTGCTTCACAGGAGCTGAAGCAGTGCTGCAGGTGTCTTTCTTTTTGTCCCTCTGTATCTCCCCCTTCTCTCTCAATTTCTGTCTCTATCCAATAAAAAAACTACAAATATTTCAGTCTTTCTTCTTAATAAGGCCTATTCTCATGAGAAATTTTGACTAGAGCCTGACCTGCTAGAATTTTATCAGAACCAAATCTACTCGGAGAAAGTCCTTTACTGCTGTCAGCATAGGAAAAAGAAATTTTCTGAAGCCCACTCTAGTCATCCTATCCCATAAATGTGAGTGAGAGAGGAAAAAGACATACTTACAGTGTTTAGAGTGAGCGCAGACTCACTAAATGACTAACACCTAATGATGGCAGTGACTTTTTCCCCACACCTCACCATATTAGTAAATGTCCATTTATTTCAAGAAAAAATCACAAGGCAAAAAATAGTTTGAAGAGATACAGAAAACAGAAGCAGATTCAGATTTGGCAGAGATGCTGCAAGGATTAATAAATTAAGGATTCTGCTTGATAAGTTACACGGTGTGCAAGAACAGATGGGTAATGTAAACAAAAAAATTTAAAAAGTTCTTAGAAAAGGATCAGAACTAGTAAATATAAAAACACATTTAAAAACTAAAATTATCTTTAATAGACTCATAGTAGACTAGAAACAATTGAAGGGAGAATTCCTGAACTTAAGAAAATAGAATTCCTATGCAAACTTTGAAAATATAAAGACAGAGGGTCAGGTGATGGTGCACCTGGTTGAGTGCATACATTACAATGCATAAGGACCCAGGTTTGAGTCCCCATGCACCACCTGTAGGGGGAAAGCTTTGCGAGTGGTGAAGCAGGGCTGCAGGTGTCTGTCTCTCTGCCACTCCCTTCCCTCTCAATTTCTAGCTGTCTCTATCCAACAAATAAATAAAGATAAAAAAATTTTTAAAAAGAAAATATAAAGACAGATAAAATGACTGAAAAACACAGAATATCAACTATGAAAGATCAGGAACAAGATAATTTTTTACATTGTACTGAAAGAGCTAGCTGGCACAGTAAAGCAAGTCAAGAAAATAAAAAATATGCATATTAAAAACTGCTTTTGGTCACAGATAATATATGTAAAATCAGGGGGGAAAGTCTTTCTGAAATAGATAAGTCTATAGGTTACAAAATATAAGACTAACATATAAAAACCAACCATTTTCCTGCATACTTAAATTTAGCAAGTAAAACTTTAAAACCACAGTATCATTTATATTGGAACTTCCAAAATAAAATACTTAGACACAGGTATATCAAAATAGCAATAACATCTATATGAGGAAAACTACACAACTCTGACAAAAGATAGCAAAAATCTTAATACTTAGGGAGAAATTCATTTTTGTGCTTAGAAAGCCTCATTCATTATTGTCAAGATATTAGTTCTCAATTTTAATTTTAAATTTAACACACTCCCAATAAAAGTTTCAGAAGCCTAGTTTTTAAACTAATTCTAAAATTTATACAAGGAAGCTGAAGATCTAGGATAGACAACACAATAACGAAGAGAAAGTTAAAAGACTGAAAGGACCAAAGTTCAAGACTCATTATTAAGCTACAGTAATCAATACATTGTGGTATTGTGAACATAGACAACTATCTCAATGAGACAAAATACAATGTCCAAAATCCATCCCTCATAAACACAGTCTTTGAGAATTAATTAAAGGAATTATAATGAAGCAAATGTAGACTCTTCAACAAATATCAGAGAACTGAAAATTAAACGATGTGATACATCTACACACTTACTAGAATGGCCAAACTTTGGAACACTGGCAGTACAATATTTATAAGGGGCTTAGTGACTGAAAGGGCTCATAATGTAGGAAATTTCTAGGATGATAGAAATGTTCTATATGTTGATTGACAAGTTGGTTGCACAGGGATATACTCAGGAGAAGCAATAAAAAGATCCCTGCCAAGTATTCCAAGTGTTCAAGATGATGCAAAGGTGTCTAGGGGTGGGGGAATAGGATTGGGTGGCACACCTGGTTAAGTGCACATAGTACTAAGTGCAAAAAACATGTGTAAGGATCCAGGTTCTACCCCATGCTCCCCACTTGCAGGAGGGAAGCTTTACTAGGAGCGACACAGGTCTGCAGTGTCTATCTTCTTTTTCTCTGTCTTACCTTCTCTCAATTTATCTCCATCCTATCCAATAAAATGGGAAAAATGTCCACCAGGAGCAGTGGATTGTTTCATAGTGCAGGCATGAGCCCTACCTAGCAATAATCCTGGAGGCAAAAAAAAAGTATCCAGATTATCCATATTGGGTGTCTTTACTAAAAGTGTACTGCTCATATGCACATGTACAACTGAAATTTGAAAACATGAACTCTTATTTTTGTCTGCAGAAGAAATGAGGGTGACAGTCACTTAAAATCCTTATTGCTTTTATAATCAATAAGGAAAGAGAGGAAAAAAAAAAACACAGAAGGTAAAAAAAAAAAAAAAGAGTGGGAGGGGTCATAGTGTCTAAGAAGGAGTGTCCTCTATTCAAGGAAATAGAAAAAAAAGATACAAAATAGTGGAAAGATATACCATGTTCACGGATTATATATATTAACATCATCAAAATGAATATACTACCCAGAGAGCCATATACACATTTAATGCAATCCCCATCAAGATCCCAAACACATTTTTTAGGACAATAGAACAAATACTATGGATGTTGATCTAGAACTAGAAAAGACCTAAAATTGCCAAAAAAATCTTGAGAAGAAAGAACAAAACTGGAGGCATCACACTCCCAGATCTCAAATCCTACTACAGGGCCATTATAATCAAAACTGTTTGGTACTAGACCATAAATAGACACACTGTCCAGTGGAATAGAATTGAGAGCCCAGAAATAAGCCCTCACACCTATAGATATCTAATCTTTGACAAAGGTGCCCAGGCTATTAAATGGAGAAAGGAGAGTTTCTTCAACAAATGGTGTTGGATAAAATGGGTTGAAATGTGCAGAATAATGAAACTGAACCACTATATTTCACCAAACACAAAAGTAAATTCCAAGTATATCAAGGACTCTGATGTTAGACCAGAAACTATCAAATGCTTAGAGGTAAATATTGGCAGAACTCTTTTACACATACATTTTAAAGACATCTTCAATGAAAGGAATCCAGTTACAAAGAAGACTAAGGCAAGTATAAACCAATAGGACTATATCAAATTAAAAAGCTTCTGCACAGCAAAAGAAACCACTACACAAACCAAGAGACCCCTCATGGAATGGGAGAAGATCTTTACATGCTATACATCAGACAAGAGGCTAATAACTAAAATATATAAAGAGCTTGCCAAACTCAACAACAAGAAAACAAATGACCCCATCCAAAAATGGGTAGAGGACATGAATAAAAATTTCACCATACAAGAGATCTGAAAGGCCAACAAACAAGAAAAAAATGCTCCAAGTCATTTATTTTCAGAGAATCGCAAATAAAGACAACAATGAGATACCACTTCACTCCTGTGAGAATGTCATACATCAGAGAAGATAACAGGAAAAAAATGCTGGAGAGGTTGTGGGTACAAAGGAACCCTTCTATACTGCTGATGGGAATATAAATTGGTCCAACCCCTGTGGAGAGCAGTCTGGAGAACCCTCACAAGGCTAGAAATAGACCTTCCTTAAGACCCAGTAATCCTTATTCTAGGGATATATCCTAAGGAGTCAAACATACACATCCAAAAAGATAAGTGTACACGTATGTCAATAGCAGTACAATTTGTAATAGCCAAAACCCAAGTGTCCAACAACAGGTGATTGGCTAAGAACATGTGGTATATATTTTATATTATTGTGGTATATACACAATGGATTACTACTCAAGTATTAAAAAACAGTGATTTCACCGTTTTCAGCCCATCTTGAATACAGTGTGAAGGAATCATGTTAAGTGAGATAAGTCAGAACAGAAAGATATATATGGGATGATCACACAGGCAGAAGTTGAAAAACAAGACTAGAAGAGAAAACACTAAGCAGAACTTGGACTGGAGTTGTTGCATTGCACCAAAGTAAAAGATTCTGGGGTGGGTTGGAGGGAGGGTTCAGGTCCTAGAACATGACGGCAGAGGACCTAGTGGGGGTTGCATTGTTATGTGGAAATGTTATGCACGTACAAACTATTGTATTTACTCTTGACTGTAAAACATTAATCCCCAATAAAGAATTATTTGTAAAAATGTCCTTCAATGTTGCATCATTTGTCCAAGTGACTGGGCAGGTAGAGGCAGAGGTAAGTGACCTTGTCCCTGGAGAAGTTGAGTGAAGCAGTTAAGCATGCTCATAATTTATCTCATCTGCATGCTAAGAGACAATAGATCAATAACCTAATAAATATATTTCTTAAGCTTCATAACCCTACTGATGAATTTTGATTATACCTTAATGATTAGTAGCACATCATAAAAACTTAAAGAATCTATGAATTTATTTGTGTATAGTCATAGCTTTCTCTTTAGCCTGACTGAAGTGCTCACTATGGAACTAGCACTAATGGTTTAGAAAGAAAGGAGAATCTCAGAGCAGTCCATTACTATTGAATTAAAAAATAGATGAGAGTGTGAGTGGTATGTATAAATATGGCAGTTTCCTCCCCGCTGCCAATTATTTGTAAATGCCCCCAAAGCCCTTCTGTTGTTACTGTGATGCTGTTACTTTATATTTTTATCATTACTTAAGAAATAATTTTAAACATTTTACAAGCATGGAAGAAGCCATTTCATGAAGAAACCTTGAGAAAAAGATAAAAGAGATCACCATGGTTTGGTATCCACTATAATGCCATTTATTGACTTTAACTCTTTTCAACAACAACAACAACAAAAAAAAGTTAGTCTTGTCTCAGAATTTATTTCTGTTGATCACCTTTTCCATTAACCCGACTTAATACCTTCAGCACTCAAGAAACTTGTTTATACTCAAATTAAACTGCATTCATCTGTATGCTGGATGGTAAGAATTGAGGCTCCAAAAGGTGTTTATTTACAATAGCCATAGCTAGATAACAGAAACCTGAGAATAGGCTATCTTTGACTTCCTTTTTGAACTTATAATATTTATGCAGTGACCTGTCTTTAGTTAACATGACCTTAAGCAGCATCATTCATAACATTCACAGCTCATATTCTCTCATCCTTTTTCTGATATGAATGTAATTATATAAGTAAAATATTATAGACATAAGTATATAGCTTGTTGAAATATAAACCAAGTATTACATTTGCTTCTTTTTCTTTTATTTTCCAGACTTAAGGGTCTTGATTTCCTCTACACTGTGTTTAAGAAGTATATGAATCATATAATCACTTCCACTGATTCAAGATACTTACACAGCAAGCTGGCAGAACAACTGTAGATACATATTTTGTCTCTGCTGATACAGAATGGCATGTATGGAAGATAGTACCTCCAAATTTTGAGTTTCTCAGAAGATGCTGAATAGCATGTTGGCTAAGTGATAACTATAGCATTTCAGTGTGTTAACTTTAGCATCTTACAATTAAGTATCAAACAAGAATTAGCCTTCCTTTTCATATGTTAGGTGGAAAAAGGGAATTATAATTGCAGTGTTCTTTTTATGTAAGATTTTCTTTTTTTTCTTTTTTTAATTTATTTTATTTATTTTATTTGTTATTGGATAGAGACAGAGAGAAATTGAGAGATACGGAGGAGATAGACAGGAAGAGAGACAGAGAGACACCTGCAGACCTGCTTCACTGCCTGTGAGACCACTCCCCTGCAGGTGGGTAGCCAGGGGCTTGAACCAGGGTCCTAACCAGTCCTTGTGCTTTGCACCACGCGCGCTTAACCCGCTGTGCTACTGCCTGACTCCCATAATTGCAGTGTTCTAAGATGAAACACCATTAGATAGTTTAATACATATATTTGAGGAAGAGGCCATTTACAGAGACATGACAGGGACAAAAAAAAAAAGAAAAAGAAAAAAGGAAAAGAAAAAAAAAGCAATGTTATGTCCACAAGGACACTAGAGACTTATTAGCAAAAGAAAGCAATTAATAAAAAAAGGGTAAGTGTTAGCAAGATCCGAACAGAAAAAGCTGCAGTAAGAATACAGAGACTGCTCACTGAGTCTTAGTCACAATAGTGGAACGTCACCACAACCAGAAGTGTGGCAGCATGGAATATGGGAATGAGTGGAAGGTGAAGGTAAGAGGCGTGAGAGGGTCATGAAGACCTAGCACCTCTTTGTTATTAATTCAGCAGTCTCTCTCTTCCCATGCTAGTTTCACTTGAATATAAGCAAAGCAGTAAATAGGAGGCCTTACTCAGAGAAGAACACAGAGGGCAAATGAGGCAATGGTGATGGGGAAGGGATGTCTGATTATAAAAAATAATTCTCAGGAGTCAGGCGGTAGCGCAGCAGGTTAAGCGCAGGTGGCACAAAGTGCATGGACAGGTATAAGGATCCCGGTGGCAAACGCTATAAGAAGAAGGATCCCGGTTAGACAGCCTGGCTCCTCACCTGCAGAGGAGTCATTTCATAAGCGGTGAAGCAGGTCTGCAGTTGTCTATCTTTCTCTTCCCCTCTGTCTTCCCCTCCTCTCTCCATTTTCTCTGCCCTATACAACAATGACGATATCAATAATACCACAACAATAAAACAACAAGGGCAACAAAAGAGAATAAATAAATACTTAAAAAATATAAAGAGATAATTCTCATCAAAGTTAATTCTCTAGGCTATTCCTTTTCTATTTATTTATTTCCTTTTGTTGCCCTTGTTGTTTTATTGCTGTAGTTATTATTGTTGTTGTTGGATAGGACAGAGAGAAATGGAGAGAGGGAAAAACAGACAGGGGGAGAGAAAGACAAGACACCTGCAGACCTGCTTCACCGCCTATGTGGGGAGCCGGGGGCTCAAACAGGAATCCTTACGCAGACCCTTGTGCTTTGCGCCAAGTGCGCTTAACCCCCTACGCTATCGACTCCTGGCTATTCTAGTGTTATTATTATTTTTTAAATTTTTTAAAATATTTATTTATTTATTCCCTTTTGTTGCCCTGTTGTTTTTATTGTTGTAGTAATTGATGTCATCGTTGTTGGATAGGACAGAGAGAAATGGAGAGAGGAGGGGAAGACAGAGAGGGGGAAAGAAAGACAGACACCTACAGACATGCTTCACTGCTTGTGAAGTGACTCCCCTGCAGGTGGGGAGCTCGAACCGGATGCTTAAGCAGGTCCTTGCGCT
The DNA here is from genome assembly GCF_950295315.1 of Erinaceus europaeus. Lineage (NCBI taxonomy): Eukaryota > Metazoa > Chordata > Mammalia > Eulipotyphla > Erinaceidae > Erinaceus > Erinaceus europaeus. Next base: position 57,902,269 of record NC_080162.1, read on the forward strand.
TTAAGCCACCTGCGCTTAACTGGATGTGCTATGGCCCAGCTCCCCAGTTTTAATTATTTACACATAGCTCCATAAGAAAAACACAAGGAAATGACAGAGAAGGAAGCCAAAATTGACAGAGAAGGAAGCCAGAATTAGTTAAGCAGATTTATAGCCCTAACCCACAGGGCTTGGAGTCAAAGTAAAAAGTTGGGAGTTGTATCCTGACTCATACCAGTATATGCCCCACTTTAATGAGACATGTGTCTCTCAATTACATTGTAAGTTGGTTATTCATAGGCCATAGTTTTTGTATGTAAACACCAGTGTTTCATATGATGGCCCCTAACTCTTTATGAATATGAGCTAGACAGATTTCCTTGAGGATTGTGATAATCAGGACCTTTACAGAATTAGCCAAACTCTGAATTCACTGAAACAATTCATGCTCAACTGCATTCTATTTTACAATAAAATTATTTCTAAAACTAATTAAATTTAATAATTCATTTCCTGCTTATTTCATTTTCAAATATACTAGTCACAAAATAATATTTAAAGTATAATTCTATAAATGTATGTGTACATGTTTTACATGTATAGTTTGATAAAGATATTAATAATATTATATAAATTAGAGCTTTACCAATACTCTAGAATCATTTTGATAGTCAGTGGATATAAGTGGAATTTAGTCAAACAGCATTCAAGAGCATTGAACTTTTGTCTGGCATGTTCAAGTCAGGAACAGCAGGTGATGCAGAAAATGAAGAGCATTTTCTAGATTTATCTCAGAAAATAGAACTCGAACTTCATCTTAAGTATAGACTAAAGACTAATGTACTTGGCAGAGCTGAAAGCGTAATCACAATATGCAACGCATCTGCCAACAGTAGCACAGCACTTCTAAAACTCTTTAGTAAATATATCTATGTATATACACATATACATGCATATGTATGTATCTATATCTTTGTTTATTGAGATCTGGGTTTTATATATTAAATAATAATAATAGGTAGCATTATGACATCAAAAATAAATTTTATACTTAGAAATTAACCCAAAAATGGTCAAATTATAAAGTTAGCAATGATGGTGTTTGCCTTATTATTTTCTTAAAGCCCTTGTTAAATGAAATCTGCCTCTGAGGTATTAAGAAAGATTTCTAAACATTAATATGGTTTTATTTTCAGTACCAAGGATCTTGGAATTTTCACAAAAGAGGTCTTTAGTACTTTACAATATGCTCAATTTTCTGCTAGACACATGGAATGGTTATTTGATATCAGCACTGCCTGCAATACTTGTCTCCTTTAGTATTGATTTATCTGTTAACCTTGAGTAGGGAATCTTAGGTTGGGGATTGGTCATGAAATAGGAGGGAACCTTTTTGTCTAGTGACAATTTGCTTTTGTGATTGACAGTCACTGTGTACCCAAACTGTCTAAGAGGTATAGACTCACATAAATGAGTTTATAAGAAGTAGCAATAATTTTCTTCTTTGCTGTACTAATTAAGGAATTAGAGAAAATATCACCATAGAATAGTACACACACACACATGCTTACTAACTCTACTGGGTAATGCCACATGTTACTTATACTTTGATCCACCCTACTTATCACCTGTACTTTTAGTGGACAATCATGCACAAACATTTCGCTTACTTTTTAATGCACCTGTGGATCTGTTACTGAGGCATTCTTTAATTCCTTAAGCAGGCAGTGAATGTCCACTTTGAATAATTCATTAACAATGGGAAATTAATGCCTGTAAAACTATCCTTTACTCATGCAAAAGTGGGGATCAATGAATAAATACCCTAGCCTTCTTGAACCTTCAACTTCCCCTACACTGGAGAGAATGCTGTTCAAACCTGGAAACTAAGATTTGGTGATCCACACTACAGAACTACTGCCCTGGCTCTGCTGATGAGTGCTTCTTCTCTTCCATTAATGGTCTCTTAAAAATGAGAGAAAGCAATGACGGTGGTATATTATTCTCTTAATATGCTGTTGGGTTTTATTTGCCAAAATTTTGTTGAGGATGTTTACATCACTGTTCACCAGGAATAAGGTCTGTAGTTTTCTTTTTAGACAGAATCCTTTTTTGTTTTAGGGATCAGAGTGATGGTAGGCTCATAGAATATGTTTGAGAATAATTGCCCTCTTTTCAGTTTTTTGGAAATTTTTGAAGAATCAATGTTAATTCCTTTTCTAAATTCACACAGAATTCATTAGTAAAGTCATTTAGACATAAGTTTTTATTCTCAATAAGATTCCTTATTACAGTTGCATTTTTCTTTATTACATGCACACAATGAGTCAGAGGAAAGGGAACTGAAGGACTCAGTCCCATTTACAATTAACCCCCCAAAACTTAAACTACCTTAACTGGAGTGAATCTCACAGAGAAGGTGAGAAACATTTATAATGTTTATAATGAAAACTATAGTACATTGTTAAAAGAAACAGAGAATGACACTTAGAAATGGAAGACCATCCCTCCCTCATGGATTGGAAGAATAAATATTTTAACATGGCCATCTTATCTAAAGCATCCTACAGTTTCAGTGCAATCAATTCCTGTGAACATCCCAGTGACATTTTTCTGAGGAAATTGAAAAGCTTTTTCCAAAGTTTATATGAAACCACAACACACACACACACACACACACACACACACACACACACAAAACCAAGGCACTTCTGAGGAAAAAGAAAAAGGGAAAATGGAGCTACCACACTCCTTCAGTTTATATTAAAAACTAAGAGTAATTAAAATATTGTGGTACTGGAATAAAAACTCGCACTTAGATCAATTGGAAATGAGACCACACATATACAGGCATCTAATATATTAGAGAGGGGGCAAAACAATTCAATGGGGTAAAAGAAGATTTCTTCAACAAATGATGCTAGGAAAATTCGATGACCACATATAGAAAATTCAAACCAGACCATCAGTTAACACCATGCAGTGAAATAAAATCAAAATGGATCAAATGCTTAGATATTAGACAAGAAACTAAAACTTATAGAAGAAAACATTGGTGAAGCATTGCAGGATCTTCACATCAAAAATGAATTCAGAGACCTAACCCCTTGGGGCATGGAGAGTTAATATGAGTAAATGTTAGGTTGTCAGAGAGTCGTGACACATTATTTTCTTCTATATTTTTCTATGCAAAAATGCATAATAAATTTTACCAACAATGTAGTAAATAGGACTACAGCAAACTAAAATACTTCTAAAGCACATAAAAAGCAAACTACATGAAAATAACCAGGTAACACAGTAAGTGGGAGATGTTTGCACACCACACATCTGATAAGCCACTGATATCAAACATTATATAGAATTGGTACATATCTACAAAATAATTAAAAATAATCTAATAAAAAAGTAGGCCAAAGAACTAAACAGACAGTTTTCTAAAGAAGAGATGCACGTGATTCACAGGAACATAAAGAAATTCTCCACTTCATTTATAAGAGAAATGCCAATTAAAACTACTCTGAGATTCCAACTCACATCAACAAACAGGACATGACAGGTGTTGGTGAGGACTCTGCTACACTGTTGGTGGGAATGCAAACTGCTGCAGCTCCTTTGCAAGACTGTATGAAGAATCCTTAAACAACTAAAAATAGAATTATCTTCAGATCCAGAAATGCTGGGGCCAAGTGGTGGTGCACCTGACAGTGCACAAGGACCCAGGTTCAAGCCCCTGGTCCCCACCTGCAGGGGAAAAGCTTCACAAGTGGTGAAGCAGGGTTGCAGGTGTCTCTGTTTCTCTTCCTCTCTATCTTCCCCTTTCCTCTCAATTTCTCTCTGTCTCTATCCAATAAATAAATAAATAAAATATAAATAAAATAATATAAATGATCCAAAAATATCAACCTGAGCATTTATCCAGATGCCATGCAAACACTAATTCAAATAGACATATGCACCCCTAAATTCATAGCTGCATTACTCACAAAGAATGGAAACAGTCAAAATACCCATTAAAAGGTGACAGGCTCAAACATTTTGGGGACTTTTTTTCACAGAATATAACTCTACAATTAAAAAAAAAATTATACTGTACTCTTTGATACAAAGTGGATGGATATGAAGGTGATTATGCTTGGTGAAATAAATAGAGATGAAAGACAACTACCAGATGGCTTCACACATTGTGTGAACTGAAATACATAAACTTCCAACAAAAAAAGGAGGAGCAGGAGGAGAAGGAGGAGGAAGAGAAACAAACAAACTGTTTCTAAGACTTTGTGATAACTATGGTGGTTATCTGTTATCTTCAGGAAGTGGGTTGTTGGAGACATAGAACCTTAGCTGTTGAGTGCATGGCAGAACTACACTCTGTAATTTTACAATCTTGTAACCCACATAATCACAAATTTAAAATGTGAGAAATAGGGTTAGGTGGCGGCATACCTGGTTGAGTGCATGTTACAGTCCACTAGGACATGAGTTTGAGCTCCCAGTCTCCACCTGCAGGGTCTGCAGAGCTTTGCAAGTGGTGAAGCAGTGTTGCAGCTCTCTCTGTCTCTCTCCCTCTCTATCATCTCCATTCCTCTAGATTTCCAGCTGTCTCTATCCAATAAATAAATAAAGATAGCAACACAAATATTTAAATGCATTTTTGAAAAAAGAAGGTAGAGCAAACTGTAACTACAGAAAATAAGTTAAGGAACTTTCGTGAATGGGATGTGTTCATATAAGCAAAGCTTTAAAGCTGAGAGAATTGGCAAAGTCATTTGTAGCACAAACAATAGCTTTTTAAAAAATTGTATATTTTGAATGCATGCAAGGACAGAAATCCTTCAAGCTTGGGGAATAGTAAATGTCATGTTCAAGTAAAAGAAAATAGGATGACTATGGTCAGTACAAATAGTTAAATGCAATTTTATAATGTTGGGTTCTGTTGGCTTGACAAAATGTCTTCAGGTCAAAGTCACTCCTTGATAGATACTAAATGAGCCATATTTTCACCCAGTCTAATTTTAGTCTTCTCTGGCTTCTGATGGATAGATTTTAAAACTGATAAAGAAAACAGTTGCCATTTGCTTGCCTTTTATAAAATTAACCCTTTTCTGTTCAAATACTTGTTGGATATCTAATCTATGGCATACTTTCTACCTTCTGGCATCCCATAATCGAGAGAGATTTTCTCATTCAGCAAGTGTGTACTGAATTACAATGCTCAAGATTAGCACAGTATTAAAGACTATATCATATATTGTCTCTAATGCTCTTTAATATACTTGGAGACCAAGCCTTATTGATTTAGCTATTTAGATAAATATAATAAACTTCAGTGGTATTAAATTACTAGCATAAGGTCATATAGCTGATAAGTAATAGAGCTGGATCAATTGAGGTAGAGCAAATTTAAAGTCCACATTCTTTCTATTTTTTTCTATTGTGGATAACCAACAAACTAGATTATGAGACGATGTTTTAGTAGATTCAGGGCAAGAAAAATCCTTACCAGGCTGGGGATGGAACTCAGACATAGGATCAAATAAACATCCTAGAATAAAAACATTTATAGAAAGTTTCAGAGACTACTGAAATGTAAATAAGAAATAGTGAGTAAAGCTTTGCAGAGATGATGTGTGCAAAGGTACAGGATGATAATAAAATAAAATGTCCAAAGAAGTTAACTGTAGAAAGCCAATTAATGGAGAAGAATAATAGCAATTAGTAAATAAGTTAATAAAAGCAGATACTTAATTGCTGGAGTGACCTGGGAGGTGACACAGCAGTTAGAGTATTTGTAAGCATGTTGTCCCAAATTCGATCCCTGGCATTGCCCAGAGGATGCTCTAGTTCTCTCTCTCTCTTTCTCTTCCACTCTCATCCTCTTTCCCTGTCTTCTTCTCATTAACAGAAGAAGCAAATATTAAAAAAAAAATAGAGTCAGAAAAATAGCTGATTTGGATAGTGTGCTGCTTTTCCATGTGTAGGACCCTCATGGGGAGCTTCAGTGTTATGGTTGGTTTCACTCTCTTTCTTTGCCTCTCTGCTTCAATACTGATACTGATACTGATACTAATGCCACAGTTAGCTATATAAAATAATATTGGTTAGTATCAGCAAGAGGAAAATATAAATAGTCAATAGACATGAAGAAAAAAACTAAGAAATAATTAGTCACTGATTACAAGTATATGGGGAGGGTGTTGCATCTAGGAGAGTTTAAATATTATCATGTCTAAGGATCCAGATTTGAGTCTCATGTAACATTGGAATGTCTGCAGGGGAAGAGTACTGCCATGTCTCCATTATCTCACTGTCCTTCTTTCCCCTTTTTTCTTTTACCCTCTAGCTAGAGGATGGGGGAAAAAAAAACTGGAAGTGAAGGAGTTATGAAAAAGGTGTTGCAAGAAGGAAGAAATGGTCAAAACACCAAAAGCGACAGAAAAAAAATCAATGACAATTAAAATTATGATATCATAATAGTTAAGTGAAAGCTTTTTAGGCCTGAAGCTCTGAAATCCCTGGATCAGTCCCCATACATTACCATGAGCCAGAGTTGAATAGTGCTCTGGTTTTATTTTGGGTGGGGGTAGAGAGATAATGGCTATGCAAAGAGACTCATTCTTGAGGCCCCAAAAACCTTAAATTCAGTCCCCTGTACCACCATAACCCAAATCTGAGCATATATATCATTTTCCAGAGACTCAGATAAGTAACTTGCTTTGTGACCCATAGAAATTCATCAAAAATAATTAATTTTTAAACTAGATAGCACTCTAAATTCTTCCATATTTCTGAGAAGTCTATCTTTTCTGTGTAATTTTATTTTCTTAATTTTTGTATAACTTTGAATAAATTTTCTTTTTATAATATTTCTTTCTACCATCTCACTTACTATAAAACTGAAAACTTGGTTCTCCTGGAAATGCCCTCTCCTCCAAACTCTGACTGAATGAAGGTCCACCTTCATTCAAAGGGAGGGTATTCCTTCATGCCTTGTATTTTTAAGACTGTGAAAGTCTAAAGAGGAGTTGGAGCATTCCTTGTTCTGTAGGACCACTTTCTTGTCCTGCAGGGTCCAGTCCTATCTGCTCACATCCAAGCAGCTCACATCTCTCTTGTTCCATCATTGTTGCTTCAATATTTGGTGCTCCAGTCCTTTGTCCCTCACCTGATATACTTGACTTGTCATTCTGTCATTCAGAATTGGGATACTAGACAGCATTTCTTCTACTGGCATTTCTGACATTGCTTTGGGGGTGGGAGTGGAGGGTGGGGATGCTATTACATCTGTAGTAACAATCTTGTTTTATTCTATCTCAATTTTAACTCCTATTGCAGACACTGTCATCATCTAGAACTTTTGTACTGCTGTGATTTTGAATGCTAAAAATACCCCATCAGTGAACTCACAATCTTTGATCTGTTTTATTCTCATGTTTATATTAGTTCTCCTTTTTGATACCTCTTAGTCCTTGGCTTCTAATGGTCTTCTATTCCCTAGAATATTTTTAGCTATCCTGTCATGCTTAGTCTCTGTGTCTATCAAGATTTTCTTTAATATATTCATCCATATTGCATGCCATGATTTGTCATATCAGTAGATTTTTACGAGCCTTTTTCTTCTATAAGTTTTTTGCCCCTTTATCATCTGTCTTTGTTGATCTCATTTTCTAATTCTTTCTCAATAATATTAGGATTGGTTTGATGAAGTTAACAGACTGGCTGTATGCCTGCCTATCTATCTATCTATCTATATATAGTATTAATTTTTAAATTATCTTTATTTTTGATAGAGATAGCCACAGATATATTGAGAAGAAGGGAGAAATAGGGAGGAAGAGAGGCAGAGAAACACGTGTAGCACTACTTCACCACTTATGAAGCTTTTCCCCTGCAGGTGGGGATGGGGGCTTGATCTCTATGTGCCCCACTGTATTATATTTTTTCTGGGCCTTCACCAATAATTATTAGTACTTATTTAATTAGTTAATTATTTAAATTATCTCCTTCACTGTGTCAAATTTAGTTTTCCCTGTTTTACTCAAGGAAGTGTTAGGTAGTGGTAGAATACTTACTGTGTCAAATTTGTGTTATGTGTTTTAAATTACTACATCTATTTGAATACCAATTGTGTAGGTAGTGTTATTAATAGATTACTGAACCCTCTGATAGACTGTTTATAGGTATTGATACCTAGGGCAATGGAAGAGAGTCAAGGAGGCAAATGGTAGGTATAAAGAAAGTTTATATTCTTCAAAGGGAGAATAGGCCAAATTTTTTTTTAATGAAAAAAAAAAAAGGCGTGATAGTGAATTCTAACTCTTCTTTATTTTTTACATTGTTGATAATCCATTAATATTCTCCTAAGAGAGAGAGAGGGATAAAGAGCCAGAGCATCCTTCTGGCACATGCAAAACTAGAGATCAAAGCCAGGATTCTAAGCCTGAGATTTCATCACTTGATCTCCACCGTACCACCTGTCTTTGGTATATCTCACCAGTGTTTTATCATCTCCCCACCAATTTACTCTCAACTTGATCATTTTTTTTTTTTGGTCATACCCAGGATTTCATGATTCTGAGATAGTATTCTGCAGATAGAAAGAAACAGGAGAAAGGAAATACCATAGTACCAAAGCTTCTACTAGTATGGTAGTGATAGTGATGGTGGTGAGTGTAGAGTGAGGGACAGACTGGAAATTACACTGTGTGCATATAAAAGCAATTAAGTGCACTATCCAGGTAAGCTACCTTACTGACCCTTGACAACTACTTTTTCACTAGTCTGTTTCTGACATTATTTTCTCATTAGAAGACTAAGAATGGAATAACACTAGGATATTGGTTTCATTTGTATTTAAGGTGCCAACAAGAATACACACCAATTCTTCTCAGTGATTTAAATCAATAGTTTCTCTCCCTCTTCTTTTAATTGAATAGAAGGATAGGGAAATGTCCTCTTAAAAAGTTAAATTATTTCTAAGCACAGGCACTTCCTAACAGAATCCTGTACCTAATTTGGTAAGCTGATGCAGATCTTACATTAATTACATTCAGATTTTGGCTATATGTCCTTATTCAAATTCAATGCAGTGGCAAAAATATTCATTGCTGACAAAAAAAGGCCATTAGACTTTAGTGTAAGAAAAAATAAACTAAAAAAAAAAAAAAAAAGGATCTATTCAAATAGTGAGAAAGAAAGGAAAAGAGAAACCAGTTTCTGCCTTCTGAAAGACCTTAACTGACATTTTAATAGATGCTTGGAAATTATTTTGCCACTTCTGAACAATTCTGGAAGTGTAACCTAAGATTTCAACATTACAGAAAGCTACTAAATCATAGTAAGAACTTTTACAAATCGGTATACATTCAGCTTTATTTTTGGAAATTATCTTCTCATTTGCAACTAAGTCAGAGTACAATTTTAGGAGAAAATATTTGTAGATGGGGCCGGGCAGTGGCACACTTGGTTGAGCACACTTGTTACAGTGCTCAAGGACTGGGTTTCAAGCCCCCAGTCCCCACCTGCAGGGGAAAGCTTCACAAGTGGTGAAGCAGGGCTGCAGGTGTCTCTCTGTCTCTCTCCCTCCCTATCTCCCCATTTCCTCTTGATTTCTGGCTGTGTCTATCCAATAAATAAATACAATAAATTTAAAATATATATATATTTGTAGACCAAATTAACAAAGTTCTACCTCCTACATTTTTTGATCCTGAGTATGCCAATTCTTATCAAGATTTGATTTCTTATTCTGTTATAAAATTCATTAATCACATGGCCGTGCATTTCAGAAAGACCATAACTTGGGCAGGTATAGTCTACTACTTTCAGATGAGATCGAGCACATGCCAGGTGGTATGGTCATAGACAGGTCTGCTACTACTTTCAAAATAAAATAGAAAGAAAAGGTAATATTGAAATAAGAGAATAAGCCTATTAATTTCTCTGAACCCCAGTTTCCTTACTTGTAAGTGAAGATAAAAAAATACTTTCCCTCATATTTGAAACAGCCAACTCTCAATGCCCATGTTCAATGGAGAAGCAATTATAGAAGCCAGACCTTCCACCTTCTGCACCCATGGTGATCCTGGATCCATGCTCCCAGAGAGATGAATAGAAAAGCTTTCAAGGGAGAGGCTAGAATACATAACTCTGGTGGTAAGATTTATGTGGAAGGGTACCCTTCTTTTTCTCTGGTTTTGTCTATACATTTTTTTAAATTTTTACTTTATAAATAAATTTAAAAAAAAAACTTTCCCTTTGAGTGGTGGTTAAGTTTTACTTAGACAATGTATGTGATGTACCTGTGTTATTTTGTCCCACCAGAAATTGACTTCTGACAGGTATTTGAGTACACATACTTTAGTTGGAGAATAATCTCAGAAATATTTAAGGTGGGAAGTGAGAGACAAGATGGGAGGGGAAAAACTGATAGTGGTAAGAGTTACTTTCTTATTGTTGGGTAGTGGGGGGGGGGGGCAGGGAGGTAATGGTTTACAGTGCAGTCCTTGACACATAGGTACAATCTCTGACCTCAATGGAAAAGTTTTCTGCAGAACACTCTGACCCACAACTTAAATCCTTTTACATGTTAAGGAAAATCAGACAAATCTATCACAAATACATACCAAATGATCTCATAAGTGGAACTCAAGAAATAAGGACTAAGCTGAAAAACACAAAGTGAGGGCAGGGATAGATAGCATGGCTATGCAAAGAGACTCTCATGCCTGAAGCTCCATGTCCCAGGTTCAATTCCCTGTACCACCATAAGCCAGAGTATAAAAAAAAAGAAAGAAAGAAAGAAAGAAAGAAAGAAAGAAAGAAAGAAAGAAAGAAAGAAAGAAAGAGAAAAGAAAAATACAAAGTGAAACTTGGACTAGGTAGGGTATATTGCATCAAAGCAATGAACTCTGGAAAAGCAGGGGAATGGAAGGGATGAAGAGAACCTTGGGCCCTGTTTTGTATGATGAAGAGTTTTTTTGTTTTTTGAAAACCAAGGAAAAACATTTATTCAAATTCATTTTTATAATTTCAAGGGACAGAATAGTAGACAAATATGTCAATGTGTATAATTCCTTAATTACTAAAATAGGAAATTATATAATTAGTATTTAGCAAGCTAGTACTTTTAAAAATAGGGCATTAATAATTTATAGTAAATACAGCTGGTACTTGTGTAAAAAAAAAACCCAGTTTTCTGCAAAAACACTCTCATTCCCCACCCCCACCCCCCTCCACACACACACACCCTCTTCACCTCAGTCTAGGTCCTCCTCCACCATCCTGCACCAAAACATTAAAACTCCCTAGCCCTCCCTCCTCTAAGAATCATTTACTTTGTTGCAATACTCCAAACTCAGTCCAACTACCAGTCACCCCTATGGGCAATTAGGTAGAAAATTGATTGGAGTATTTTAAGAATGGAGCACATACATGGCAGGTTTTTTTGTTTGTTTGTTTTGCCTGGGGAGCTAAGAAAGGAGACTCTTCCACCTTTCTGGCAAGCAGAAAACAAATTTAGGGCCTCAGAGAAATACCAGCATCAATAGGCAGCATCCTACAGTGGAGGCACAATTTTACTTGCATAGGGCTCAAGTATTAAGCTCAAGTAGAAGAGATTAACATGAAAAGAAATGTAAATACATATGATTTACATAACACAAGGAACCCCAAGGAAATGAGAACTGAGAAAAGTGGTAAAAGTTAAGGATTTTAAATAAATCTCAACAAAAGGACAATTCTATTGGTTGTGTGACTTTGCAATGTTTGAAACTAGCCCGCGCTTTGCTTTGAGTGGATCACGCTTTTTGCTAGGTTTGAAATGACTGGATTTTGCATTTTCTATAGCATGTTATTGGATATAGGTTGATAAGGTGATGTGTTCCCCCTCCCTGAGTGTAGTCTGAATTCCTATAAATTGTGTGGTATGAGCCTTGTTCAGAGTCAAGCTGGTGGACTGCTGCCAGTCGCCTCTTGGCCCGGATTCGAATTCGTGAATAACCATCTTTTGTTTCCTTGCAGTGGATGGTGGTTTGATTTCCGCTCGCTAACAATAGTGAAGAGACTTAAATACAGTCAAGATGAGTCAAGTCTCCACTTTGAATAGCTTTCCTTTAATTTTTTTCCTTATTGTATTTTTATATCAGATGTGTGTTTAAAGGATATTCTTCCTTTTACATTGATTTACTATCGAGAAATGTGGTATTATCTATCAAGATATGAGACTGAAGTTATTTCTTTGTTAGATTTATTTTGTGTATTAGATATAAGAGTGATAGATTTATGAGGCAGAAAGACCAGGCAGTGGCATACACAGCATAGTGTATACATCACAGTGTGCAGCGACCTAGGTTCAGATTTGAGGTCTCCACTTGCAATGGGAAATCATGAGTGTGAAGCAGTGCTGCTGGGCTGCTGGTGTCTTTCTCTGTCTACTTCATCCTCTCTCAATGTCTCTCTGTCTCTTTCAAAAAGAATAAATAAATAAATAGATAAATAAATAAATAAGGAAGGCAGGAAAGAAGGAACAAATGAACCCACTTAAGAAAAAGAGCAAAGCCAGGGTTGCTAGAAATGGAACTAGGAATCTCAGGCATGTTCAGTTCTCTATCTTTGAACCATCTCCGCAACCACACAGATACTTCATTATAACCCTGAACACAATTCCCCAGCTCTGTGTCAATGCATTTTGTGTGTTTTTCTCAACAGTTCATTATATTCCACTTAACATAGGCAAGCAAGAGCAATGCATCATTAGTGAGCATTAGGATAGGATGCATAAGTTCTTTGAATGAATTCTTAGGATACTGCATATACTAACTGGATTTTTATAGATAAATGAAGTAAATCTACTTTTGCTTAGCTAGCTATTTAATTTTAATACAGAGATAACAATACTTATCTTGATCAAATTATATAATTGCTTGAAGCTTAAATAAATTACTGTTATTTATACCTTTTTATAATTTATGTATTGACTTATTTATTCATGAAAAGGGAGCGACAGAAAGAACCAAACATCATTCTGACACATCTACTGCCTGGGGAATTGAACTCAGGACTTCATGCTTGAGAGTCCAATGCTTTAGCCACTCACTACACCACTTTCTGGACCACAATTACTGTTCTTTCATTAGATGTTTAGCCCAGTATTTTTCATTCAGTTGGCCCTCAAAAATGCCTATTGAATAAAATGAACTATTCTAGCTACTAATGCTGCATGGTAAACCATTCCAAAACTTTATGGCTTAAAATAGCAACCTTGAGATTTTTCCTGAATTATTCTATATTTTTTATTGCATTAAAGGTATAAATTGGGGGCCAGGCAGTGGTGCACTGGGTTAAGCACACATAGTACTAAGTGTTAAGGACCAGAACAGGGATCTCTGTTCAAGCCTGGGCTCCCCATCTGAAGGGAGGACATTTCACAAGTGGTGAAGCAGGTCTGCAGGTGTCTGTCTATCTCTCCCCATCTCTGTCTTCCCCTCCACTCTCAATTTGTCTCTGTCCTGTCCATTAACAGAAACAAGAACAACAACAGTGGAAAAAAGATAACTGCCAGGAGCAGTAGATTCATAGTGTAGGCACCCAGCCCAAGCAACAACCCTGTAGGCAAAAAAAAAAAAAAAAAAAAAAAGAAGATATAAATGAAGTCTTACCAATGTATTTGCAATCAAAATCATGATATAGCCATCTCTGAGTAAACTTGCTATATAAAAATTAGTTCTTTTGCTGGAAATAAATTTATCATATTTGTATTTTATTGAACATACTGAGTTGCTCTCATAGTCTTTTCTTGTACTTTATGAACAAATCAAAACCACAGATAACCCCCAAATTATGTTGAAACCATGCTAGATAAAATTTATCTCTCTCTGAGATTCAAAAATCCAATTTTCAGGGAGTCAGACTGTAGCACAGCGGGTTAAGCACAGGTGGCGCAAAGTGCGAGGATAGGCATAAGGATCAAGGTTCCAGCCCCTGGATCCCCACCTACAGGGGTATCGCTTCACAGGAGGTAAAGAAGGTCTGCAGGTGTCTATCTTTCTCTCTCCCTTTCTGTCTTCCCCTCCTTTCTCCATTTCTCTCTGTCCTATCCAACAACAATAACATCAATAATAACTACAACAATAAAACAACAAGGGCAACAAAAGGGAATAAATGAATTAATTAATTAAAAATTCAATTTTCAAATGGAATACTCTCCCTCTCATTTTTGATACTATTCAAAAATGTTTGCTCCTTAAACCATCTTGGTGAAGTGGAAATTTGCTTTTGGAAAATTACTACTAGAGAGCATGATTACAAAATGAGAACTTTTTAATGGACAGTGTACATATTTATAGGTATTTTCTGAATGCCTTTGGAATATATAATAACAATTCAAGTCATAAAATTCAAATAATATTGCTTTTTTTCCTGAAAAGTAGAGAACATAAAAATTAATTGCACCTGAAGAATATATTTCAAAGTGAGGTTTTTACTACAAGGTAATTACAAATAATCTATAATCAAAAATTATGAGAATGCCTTACATTTGTTTAGCATGTGTGCTTTTCAGAGCATGTCATGACCTCTTGCTTTTATAGTTCTCAAAAAAATATTCCTGTAAGCTAGGAAGTAAAACTGCTATTACTATGATATTTGAACAAAGAAACAAATATATATTACAGCTGTGCCATTTTAAATACTCAAATGTTTTTGATTTCATGGATACTTTATTTATTGGTTTGAAAGCCATTTCACTTTTATTCAACTTCAAGTTTGGCAAAAGGAGAACAGTATATTGACTGAGTAAGATTGTCTTTTATAGTGTGTTTATATCACAACTTTGGGTTTATATAATACAGACCAATATTTGCCTTGAGGATGCTATAATAACCACTTTGGACTGCTTTCACATAGTAAATATTGATGAAATCAGTGTTACCCATACATCCAATGAGACAAATTTTCTGTGATGTCAAAGAAACAAAAAAGCAACTATGAGTTCTGTAATGTTTTACAGATTATTTGCATTTTATAAACTGCAAGTAATGCATATTAATTGGAAGATAATGTGGGAAGAAAAATCTGGCATCCCTAAAATATGTTTTTGATCAAGAGATTATTGTTATAGAAGATGCTCTGGACATAGAATGAAGATTATGTTAGAGATAAATATTGCTAGAGAAGATTGGATTTATGGAGAGGACAGAGATTAGGTTCACATACTTTTGTTATAATCCTTTTCTTTTTGAGGAATATTAACTAACTCTCCCTGCTTCCTTCTTTTAAGAGAAGACTGAAATCTTAATATCATTTTAGTTGATACCTCCTTTTCTTCTTCTCATTGTCCTTTCTTCATTAGAAAGCAACCCAGGTGTCCAACAACAGATGAATGGCTGAGCAAGTTGTGGTATATATACACAGTGGAATACTACTCAGTTATAAAAACTGGTGACTTCACTGTTTTCAGCCAATCTTGGATGGAGCTTGAATAAATCATGTTAAATGAAATAAGTCAGAAACAGAAGGATGAATTTGGGATGGTTTCACTCTCAGGAAAAAGTTGAAAAACAAGATCAGAAGAGAAAACACAAATAGAATCTGAACTGGAATTGGCGTATTGCACCAAAGTAAAAGACTCTGGAGTGGGGTGTGTGTGGGGGGGAGAATACAGGTCCAAGAAGGATAACAGAAGACCTAGTGGGGGTTGTATTGTTATATGGAAAACTGGCAAATGTTATGCATGTATAAACTATTGTATTTACTGTTGAATGTAAAACATTAATTCCCCAATAAAAAAAAATTTGAAAAAAAGAAAGAAAGAAAGCTATTGTAAGATGATATCTCAGATCACAGGATAAGTGAGTTGCTCAGGTTTGCTGGCCCTCTTCCATACTTACAAGAGGCTCACACGGTGTTAATGCATTTCTCTACTTTTTCTCTTACCAATTTATTTATTTATTTATTTTTATTATTTGTGTAACCTAGAAGAACACAGGGTGAGAAGGAGATTTCAAAAAGGTTTTCACAAAGCTTTTCCCCTGCAGGTAGAGACCTGAGGCTCGAAGTTGTGTCCTTGGGCATTGTAACATGTGTGCTCAATTAGGTGCACCACCACCTGACCCCACTATCCACTCTTCATTACTGATTTTTGAAATATTTTTATATAAAAAATAAATGGCAATGATGAGTTTTGTATGTATGTCAAGCATTCTCGGAATCTTCAAGTTAGTCTAAAAGTCTTCTCTCTATTTTTTTTCTTTTGTATTTATTTATTTATTTATTCCCTTTTGTTGCCTTTGTTGTTTTATTGTTGTTATTGATGTTGTCACTGTTGGTTATGACAGAGAGAAATGGAGAGAGAGGAGGGGAAGACAGAGAGGGGTAGAGAAAGATAGACACCTGCAGACCTGCTTCTCAGCTTGTGAAGCTACTCCCCCTGCAGGTGGGGAGCCTGGGGCTTGAACCGGGATCCTTATGCTGGTGGTTGTGCTTTGCACCACTTCTACTTAACCTGCTACGCTATGCCTGACTCCCAGTTTCTTTTCTTTTCTTTTTTCTTTTCTTTTCTTTTCTTTTCTTTTCTTTTCTTTTCTTTTCTTTTCTTTTCTTCTCTTCTCTTTTCTTTTTAATAGAGGCAGAGATGGATAAAGAGGGAGAGGAAGGAGGGAGAGACAGGAGGAGGGAGAGAGGGAGAAAGAAAGATGAGAGAGAGAGAGAGAGAGATTTCTCTTATGAAGTGAAGGCTGGTCTTGAACCTGGACTGTGCACTTGGCAAAGCAGCACATTATCCAAATGAGTTATTTTGCCATCCCTTTATTCATTTTATCCTACTCTGAAAACTGAAAATTTTAAACACAACTGTATTATTTTAAAAACTTGCTTTGTCATTTTTTTCCCATTCCTAAACTCATTATAATTGTCCTGGCTTTCTGAAAAATGCTCTTTCTCTGTCCTTTATGTTCAACCACTAATTATCTTCCAAATATCCATCTTAGGACATCACCTCCTTTGCCATTCCAGAAAATTGATTGTTTCTGCCTCAGGGCCAGCTTTGCTTCTACATTCATTAATGCTCAACTTGAACAGTATATTTTTCATGTGGGCTGCTTGAGGGCAGTGTACATGTCTTACTCACCACTATATCTCAAATACCTAAAATAGTGACTGACTCATAGCTAATTTCCCATACACACTGGCTAGGACTCAAATGTCAGTGAACCACTTACTTCTCCATGTATGAAAACCTGATCAGATCCTCTGACTCTTTCTTGGTCCTTAACAAATTTCCTGGTGGAATCTAGTTTGTTTTCTGTTTTTGATTGATAATCTCCCTGTTTACTTAGAGGTACATTTTATAATCCATGTAGTATGAATCATAAGTAGAGATAACTGAGATTAATCTTATATCTACCTTAAAATGAACATATATCATACTTTAGGATAGAGTGATCTAAAGAAAAAAAAACCTCACATTTTATAGCATTAAAGATTTAAATTGCATATGCAATTAAATTTAAAAAGTATTGGGGGGGCACTCAGCAAAATAGTTTATATGGACAGTGCTTCTGCTTTGCTATGTGTACAACCTAGGTTGAAACCTAGTCACCATTGCACTGAAGGAAGTTTCAGAGTGTAGCACCGTCCCCACCCCCTCCAACATCCCACCCTGTCTTCAGTTTCCTATCTACGTGGAAAAAAAAAAAAAACTGATCCAGAATAGTGAAGCCCCAGTTATAACAGAAGAAAAAATATTTTTATATAATATGGGACTGTTTTCTTATTTTTAATATGGAAATGAAGCATATGAAAATATGAAGTATAGGCATGAAAAGAAAAACAGAATATTCATGCAGATTTGGAAAAGGTATGGGATCTAGATTGGTCCTGAACAGTCATTTGACCACTATCTATAGATATATACTTGTTTTTAACTATGTATGCATGTACTTCCTTCTGTTCACCTCATATTCTTTGGCTTATCTCTTTTTTTCACCTATTAAAATATATCTGATAGTCAATCCTAATTGCTCTATCTAAATAAATATTTACCAAGTCCATACTATATATGAGTCACAATGATGAATATGAAACACACATACTAACTGCATCATACAGTTTCTATTCTTGTGAAGAGAAAAATAAGTAAACAATTAAGTGAAATTTTTTTCATTAAGTTTTGGCCACATTTCACTGGCCAGATTATTAGACAAGTGTTTTTGCAATTCTGGGAAATAAAGCAGAACTATGTAATAGATACTTTAAGTCACTAACTACTATATGAACCATGTAATGGCTAAGTGAGAGGTATGATAGAAAGTAAATCTGATCTAAAACTTGATTATTCAGAAAATGGATATCTAGGCATTCTGCATAAGTCTCTGCCGTTATGTGTTAATTTTCTCATCCATTCATTCATTCATTCATTCATTCATTCATTCATCATTCATTCACCATGAGTTCTTTAACTATGTTAAATAGTTGGTTTTAAGAAACATTGACTAGGCAGGCTCCCAAGTTATCTTAAATTTTTAATTACATACATTTATTCAATTCATCATATTTACTCAGCATTCTTTGTTATTCCTACCCTTCTGTGTTATTTCTAGGTCATACAAATTCCAAAATATTTTTTCTCTGACATAATTCTGTGTAAATGTTAGAAGCAAGAAGATGAAGAAACAGTAAGAGAAAGAGGATTTATATTATAAATATGAAACATTATATTTTTTAAATTTCTCTGACATTGATTTTCCATGAGCAGAATGTCCAAATTATTTTAATCCTGCAAATGAGTACATTTCATCACTAGTCTAGACAAGTTCTTGAAGATTCTATAGTCATCCTAGAATCTATAAGAATTGAAATTAAATTTTTACTTTGAGGGAGGAACATTTCTTAGAGGTTCCTTCATGTCTTTATACATACAATAACAATTTCAGCTATTTGTTAGATATCTTCAAGCAACAAAGGACACATTTATGCATTGTGGTAGATGCTGCTTCTATAGCTATCTATGTCCTTACTCTTCACAATCACTGTGCCTATACAACAACTTAGAATTCACCCACCTAACTTTGTTTTTCTCTTGGAGTACATTTGTTGACTTCTGGATCCTACTGTACTGATGAAGTCCATGGTAGGCCAGAATATCAAGGAATCAACACCTCCACACACACATACCTTGCCCAAAATACCAAGGACTCAACATGGCTGCCATGATACATAATAGAATTTGCAGGACAGGGGTCTGGGTAGATCCTAAAGCAAAAAGAAAATACTACAAATATTAAAAGGTATCTTCCACCCTGCATAGCCTCTTCCTGTTCTTATGCATACCTGATAAAATGTTAGATAGCTATTCAATTAAATGAAATAAATATCTGAAGCAGTTAGTTCACTGCATTAGGAAAGCAAAATTGAAAATTGTCCATTCAGAAGATACGGTTTTATAGTCTGTAACAACAACCCAGCTGGGCATTTTTGCAAATTCCATTTTCATTTGGTACAAGAGACTATTTTCTGTGAAGGTATTTATAACATAGTATCCTTATAGCTTAGAAGATATGAATTTCAATTCCATAATTGCTTACTTCCTGTAATCAAATTTGCATCACAATGACAGCCATGTCATATATTACCCTCTGGCTAAAAGCAAATGTTATATACCATAAGGTGATAAGGCGTCATGTTTTTTGGACATGGTAATGTCAGAGGTGTGAAAAACTGAACAAATGTGCACTGTATATTCTATGAGGTCCATTATATATTTGTAAGTATTCAAGTGGTATCTTTTTCATACTTTCTATTTTTGCCATCTCACTAGACTGGCATATAGATTCACCATTAGTTTGTTGAACTGAATTAAATCTAGCAAGACAGTTTTTCAATAATAAAGAGATAAAATTCACATGAATAATATAGGAAGATATAATGTACACTACCTCTAATATTTACATGACTTTTAGCATCATTATCTTCTTTTGATTTTGAGGTAAATTCAGTAGACATTGCAATTTTATTTTAAATATGAAGACTCATAAACCTTAAAATTATGATCCCAAGCATGCATGAATTATAAATTGTAGAGTCAATTCCACAATGTGGTAAATGTGTACTGTAGTCATAGGACTAACACTCCAGTGTAGCCAGTCAAAAGTTATTCCAGTCAAGAATCATACCTGTGTATAAACAAATGTACACCTAATTATTTCCTCCTAATAAAATGACTTGGAAAATAAAGCAAAATATTCCTGGAGTGGCCATTTTTAAACACAAACTACTGTACAATATTATTTAATTAGTTTTTATAAAAAATAGTCTCCCTAGTTCTACCATTGCTAGGTATAATTTGAGAAGACAGAGACTGGGAAGAGCATATAGCAACAGTACACTAGACTTACATGTCTGAGGCCCCAAATGTCTGTGGTTCAATTCTTGGCACCACCATATTCAAAGTTAGGCATATGCATTCTTTCACACTCTGTCACTCATTCATTAAAATAAATAAATTTAGTTGTCAAGAAAAAAGAAGTTCCTAGCATGATCAATAAATAAATGAAGAGATAATGATATTACATGGAAAAGATAAAGCATCTTGTACCATTTAGATCCTAAACACCAGGGACTGGAATATGGGTCCCCCTATGTCATGTGCTTTGCCATGTGCATGGTCAAGGTCTGAGAACTTTAACCAGATGGGTGTATCATGGTGCTGAAGGAAGCTCCAGTATTGTGGTGCTTCTCTCTCTCTCTCTCTCTCTCCATATATATATATATATATATATATATATATATTTTTTTTTAAGAAGCAATGAAATTACACATGATTAAGGTCCTGCTACCCTACTGCACTTCTGGTGGGAATGTAAATTGGTTCAACCTCTGTGAAGAGCAGTCTGGAGAACTCTCAGAAGGCTAGAAATGGACTTACCCTATGATCCTACAATTCCTCTCCTGAGGATATATCCTAAGGAACCCAACACACCCATCCAAAAAGATATATGTACACATATGTTCTTAGCAACACAATTTGTAATAGCCAAAAATCTGGAAGCAACCCAGGTGTCCAACAACAGATGAGTGGTTGAGCAAGTTATGGTATATATACACAATGGAATACTACTCAGCTATTAAAAATGTTGACTTCACCATTCAGCCGATCTTGGGTGGAGCTTGAAAAAAATCATGTTAAATGAAATAGGTCAGAAACAGGAGGATGAATTTGGGATGGTCTCACTCTCAGGCAGAAGTTGAAAAACAAGATCAGAAGAGAAAAAGAGATCCTAAACTGGAATCGGCATATTGCACCAAAGTAAAAGACTCTGGGGTGGGTGGGTGGGGGGGGAATACCGGTCCAAAAAGCATGAAAGAGGACCTAGTGGGGGTTGTATTGTTATATGGAAAACTGGGAAATGCTATGCATGTACAAACTATTGTATTTACCGTCTAATGTAAAACATTAATTCCCCAATAAAGAAATTAAAAAAAAAAAGGTCCTGCTATCAAAAAGCAAACAACAAAAAACCTACCTGAGTATCATAAAAAAGAATCAAAAGAATGGGGGGTGGGAGTGGGTGGGAGGGATGGGTCACAGTCTTTTGGTGGTGGGAATGGCGTTTATGTACACTCCTAGTAAAATGTAGTCATATAAATCACTAGTTAATTAATATGAGAGGGGGAAAATTAATTGTATGTCTCGAAGTTTTTTAAAAAACAGACTGAGTCTTTATAATATATAGGCTGTGTATTTGATATGCGGACTCTCTCAAAAGCCTAGACCAAGTAGATCAGAAGCAACCAATAGCATAGCTATATACAAGATACTGGATACAGTACAGCCAACCCTAACAAAAGGACTTTTCAAAGTTAACCCAATTACCAAATAATGTGATGATAACATTAACTATCGATTGTCTTTTTGAACCCTAAGACAGCAGGAACCTCACATCTCCACTATAGAGCCTCTACTTCCCCCAGTCCTGGAACCCTTGGATAGGGCCCACTTTCCTGTATGCCTCTCCCATCCATTAGGTTGTGATCGCAACCTAATCAACGCAACGATTGCCACCTCAACATGATTCACTTCAGACTGTGTCCAGAGACTTCACGTGTGGAATGACAACCTTTCAGCTACATTACTCAGGTGAGACCTTTCCTTTCATAGTATACTCTAATTCCATCTCAGGTGGTTCACTTTCTAACAAAGTCCCAAAACCTAGATATACACCAGTTTCTGTGAGAGAGAGCATATGTTCACATGTATCCATAAACTAGTGCAAAATCTATACCTGAAAGCAGAAGTACACTAGAGTTTGCAGTGAGTACCCCCCTAACACTTCCTCTCCACTATTCCAACCTTTGGGTCCATGAGTGCTCAACAATTTGTTTGGTTTTGTATGTTGACTCTCTTTTCAGTCACCAGGTTCCAGATGTCATCAGGATTCCCTGGACTGGGGACCCCACTGATGTGTCCTGGAGCTCTGCTTCCCCAGAGACCCACCCTACTGGGGAGGGAGAGAGGCAGACTGGGAGTATGGACTGACCAGTCAATGCCCATGTTCAGCGGGGAAGCAGCTGTGGAGGCCGGACCTTCCACCTTCTGCAGCCTTCAGCGACCCTGGGTCCATGCTCCCAGGGGGATGGAGAGTGGGGAAGCTGTCGGGGGAGGGGGTGGGATGTGGGGATTGGGTGGTGGGAATTGTGTGGAGTTGTACCCCTCTTACCCTATGGTTTTGTTGATTTATCCTTTCTTAAATAAAAAAAAAAATTAAAAAAGAATAAAAAAGAAAATACCAATAGGGCTGATGAGATGACTTACCTGGTAGGGTGCCTATTTTGCAATGAGTTCAGCACCCACTGCATTGGGGGGACCTTTCAGTGCTAGAATGTCTTTCCCTCTCTCCCTGTATATGCTTCTCTTTGTCTGAAAAAGTGAGCTCAGAGTAATGAATTTCTGGTTGAAACAACAATGAAGAAAATGCCTACATTGGTTTAGATTGATAACAGATGTATTATTGTTTTGCCTTTTAGATTTAGAAAAATAAATAGGTAAAATATTTAGAAAGGAAGGGATATACTGTTTTCTGTTTATGGGTTTAAGAAAAGGACTGTGCTGTGTGATCAATTTGCAAAATAACTTAAGATAAACAGAAAGATGCATGCCCAAGAAAAAACTTCCTTAAAATTATTCTTCACAATATGTCTTTGTTTTAATCAAGGTTGCAACTCAAATAATTGCAAAGTCAATAGAGGGAGAATAGTTACTAATCTTTAATTTTGCCTCTATATGCAATCAATGATTATAGATCTGTATGTCTTTTCACATCCTTAACTGTGATTTTGTTTTTTTACCCTTTGAACACAAAAATACATCATCTTTCTATATCAATGTGTATAGATATGACTCATTTATTTTTTTCATAAAAACTCATTTATGCAATAATGTTGCTGTCCATGGAAATCCAGATTTCTAAATTTTGCCACCACTGACAAAATTATAATATAAATACTGACATACAAATTCTCAAATACTGATATTTTCATTTCCATTAAAATATTTCCTCAATATGGGATTAATGATTTAATGAAACATTTTTAGTTCTCAGAATATAGTGCTTGATAACTTTCTAAAACTATGATTAAAAATCATGTTTTAATTTCTCTTATTTTTTGGAGGAACAGAGAGGCTGACACAATCAAATATACAGAAAATAAAATCACATTTTAATCATAATTAGAGACCTCTTCTTATGTTTATTGTTCATTTGCATTTACTCCTATATTAAATTTCTATTTTTTTCTGTTATTTTTATATAGAGTCCTTTATTCTTGACAGTTTGTTACATATTAAAGTTTTAGTCTTTTGTTTGTCATACAGGTCATCTTTCTCTCATTTGCTATGTTTTAGGAAAATTACTTTACTCACACAATTATATACATGGGATCCTGAAATTTATCCTAAGGATTTTTTTTTTATATATAAAAAGGAAACACTGACAGAAGCATAGGATAGGAGGAGTACAACTCTACACAATTCCCACCACCAGAACTCCATATACCACCCCTTTTCTTGATAGCTTTCCTATTCCCAAGGTCATGTGGGATGCAGAAGGTGGACGGTCTGGCTTCTGTAATTGCTTTCCCACTGAACATGGGCATTGATAGGTCAATCCATACTCCCAGCCTGCCTCTATTCTAAGGAATTTTACACATAGACTATTAGTGTATATCAACTTCACTTTTTTTATTTGGTGTAAGATAAATTTATTTCTTGTGCCCTATTACAGTTGCATAAATTTAATTAAATAAATAAATAAAATATCTTTCCACAGAGTTAAAATGCCACATTTGAGTGCCTATTGATTTTCCAAATACACACAGGTGCATTTGGAACTCTCTGTTCCTAAGTGAAACATAGTGGTGTATTGAAGCAATTTTTAATCTTAATTAAAAGATGCCATGGAAGAAGACAGAATGTTGTTTCTGGTGAACTGCCCTCAAGTAGTTATGGACTTGTTTCAGAAGGAACATAAAAACCCCAGAAGCTCCAGTCTATAACTTTGCTATTACAAAAGACATAATAGAATTTTGCCAGAGAGGCAAGTAAATAAATAATTAATGGCAACTAACTTCTCTAATAGACATTGTAGATCTTCATAATGAAAATAGAACAAATGGAAGATTAACATTAACCAAAACTCATTTTTAACAGTATAGAAAATCACCTTTACTACTGGAATACAACATATGGTCTATATATTTTCTTTGAATGGTAAATTTTGTATCATTCTAGTCTATTTATGGTTATAAGTGACAAACTAACACAAACTGACATAAATGAACAAAGATACACATTGGTCCACCTAACTGAAATTTTTGAGTTATTTTATTTCAGGTGTGGTCTGATGAAGTGCCAATATAATATTAGTGAGACCTCAGTCCTTGCCACTTCTGACATAATTTCTCATCTGTGTTTACACCCCGTTTGTATTGATATGCCAATAAATTGGCTTCGATATACATCTGTATGCTTACACGATAAATTTCAGCAGAAGTAGTAGTTTTATTTCTAGTAATTTTTCTTTTTAAATATTTTTTCATTTATTATTGGGTAAAGACATTGAGAAGGGAGGTGGGATAGAAAGAGAGATAGGGATAACTGCTTCCCATCTGCCAGGGGGCTCGCTTCACAGGTGGTGAAGCAAATCTTCAGGTATCTTTTTTTCTCTCTCTCTCTCTGTCTTCTCTTCCTCTTTCCATTTATCTCTGTTCTGTCTAACAACAACGAAATCAATAAAAACAACAATGATAAACAATAAGGGCAACAAAAGTGACAAAAAATAGCCTCCAGGAGCAGTGAATGTGTAGTGCAGGCACCTAGCCCTAGCAATAATCCTGAAGACAAAAATAAATAAAAGACAATAAATAAATAAATAAATAAATAAATAAATAATGAGAGAAGAGAGAGAGAGAGAGGAGAGAGAGGTGCAACCCTACTTCACCACTCCTGAAGCTTTCCCCCGGCAGGTGGGGGATCAGGTGCTTGAGCCTGGGTCCTTGTGCACTGTAATGTGAGTGCTTAACTAGGTACACAACTACTCTGCTATCTCTTACTTGCAAACATATGAGTGAGGGGAGTACAAAACTGAAACACAAATATTTACAATAAGAATTTGTATTATAATAATAAGTCGAAAATATCACTATAGGGGCCGGGTGGTGGCGCACCTGGTTAAGCATTCATGTTACAATACGTGAGGACCTGGGTTTGAGTCCCTTACTCCACCTGCAAAGGGGAAAGCTTTGCAAGTAGTGAAGCAGTACTGCAGATGTCTTTCTCTTTCCCTCTCTACCTCCCTCTCTCAATTTCTGACTGTCTCTATCCAATTAATAAAGGTAATTAAAAAAAAAAAAATATATATATATATATATCACTGTCAGGAGCAGGTAGAAGAGCACTGCTCTAAACTGTCCCAAAGTTACTTGGCGGTCTGGTCCAGATTTCCTCAGATTCCTATAGTCTAGCGAGCCCCCATACAGAATGAGGATGAGGAAATTCTGGGGAATTTTGAAAGAATTAAGCAGATAGTTTAACATTGATGTTGTATGTCAATTAGTGGCCCTCTATTGAATAAATAGCACAAACTTTTTTTATGACTTTATCTTTCAAGAATCTTATAATATTTTTAAGCTTAGGGCTGTTCCTTGATTCAGTTTAAATAACTTTATAAGAATGCTAGTGTTGAATAGGTGTTTCACTTAATACATATCTCAGTTCTAAATCTATTTATTTTATCACTGCTGATAATTCTTGGTTTGTATTGAAGTAGTTTTATGAAAATTAAGCTGTCTTTTCTGATAAATCCAAGCATCTTTCTTACTGTGGTCATATAAACAAAGCTTTAGTTTAAATATTGCTGGAAATTTTAAAAGAGAAGGCAGAGGGCATGTATTTCCTCTTTATGAGCTATTTCCTACATGATTTGACTCAGTGGTGTAGTCATTCTTAATCTGGAAAGGGATGATTTTTGAAAACACATGGATTCTTTATTATTCAAAATGTTTTTGGAAATTCTAAAAGCAGTTTAACACTAAATCCTGTGTGGCCAGAATCAGCGTTTATAGTGCACATTTCCTTTAACTGGTGGAAATAATTAAAGTTGAGGGTCTAGAAAATAGAAGTAATATCTATCACTTATTATAGAAATTCCTGTGAATATGATGCATCATATATCCTTACACTTTTAATATGCAAAACAATTCTATTATTTTTCGTTATTATCTCCATTTTACCAAGGAAGGAAAACCACAGATCACAGAGATACGTAATTAGAGCAAGTGATAGGGTGTAAATCACAGTGTTCACCTGAATTGTTGTTATAGGGTATCAGTAACTTCTTTAGAAGCTAGAACATACTAAAGCTGAAACTATAGTAAGTCTTCAAATGGCCTAACTTAGAATATTATCCATAAAACAAGGAAAGGGACAAAGGACATGTACATATAAGTAAAAGCATAGGGTCCCATAGAAAATTATTCCACCTATACTAATGAAATCTAGTTGTGTTATGAAATATGGTTATAATTAGAAGAACCATAATAAAACTCAGATAAAACTGCATCTCAAATAAGTAAATTGAACTTCTTATTCTCCAAATAGGAAAATATGTTTGCCTTTTATTTCCATTTGGAATATTAGCATTCTATTTTCATGGGTCCAGAATCACACAGAAACTTTTTAATGTTGCATAGTTATGCCAGAGTTTATATGAAGCTATCAGAAAGAATAATGAGTAAATGATCAATCTGGACAAGAAAATAATTTATGAACTAGCCATATCTATATTACATAGTTTCAGCTTCTTAAAGTAGAAACACCTTAGATACAGAATAGGGAAGGCCAGAAATTCTTGTCTAATTCTAAACCCTCCAGTAATATCAACAATGACACAAAAATTAATTTCATCACAAAAATTTTAAAACACATAGTAAGTGAAAGACAACTATGATTGGTTAAATTAATCCTCACACACAGCCCAAGAGACTCTAATCAGAGCCTTTCTCTCTTTCTTTCTTTCTTTCTTTCTTTCTTTCTTTCTTTCTTCTTTTTTCGGGCTTAATTTTGACACTGCAGTAGTTAAATAGATACAATCTCATATCTCCCCATGATAGATGTCTGAAAGATGTCTCTGTCCCAACCCTGGCCCTCTTTCATCATCATGCCCCTAGCATTACCCTTTTACAACTTTCAGTCTCAGCAAGTGCTAGCCTGTCTGCCTAGGATCAGATAAAATGAAGTGATGTAAGGTTATCTGACCACTGTAAAGTCCTAGAGCTGAAAATGAAGATGTAGTATCTACAAAGGAGAGAGTAAACCTCAGTAGATCTCGACATTCACTACACATGTGTTAGAGTACTCTTAATCGACTGAATACACCCTGGTGCCTAGGTCATACACAAGAACAATTATACAAGGATTTCTATGGGAAGAAAACAATGTTTTGTTTGTTTGTTTTTTAGCTTCCTGTCAATTTCAGAAGGTAACCAAGGTTGAAGACAAATGCTCTAGAGGAAACCAATAAACAGACACCAATATTAGGCATTCCTCTGAGATTACCTCCAGGCTCCATGAAAGTTAATAGAACTTGGTTGAAAGATCCAGTAACCTTGCTAAAGATCCATATTTGGTTAACTCATGTTTATATACAAGATACAACAAACCCATATTTCTCCTGATGTTTTACTCAGTTGTAGCGTGATTCTTTACCACAGATGACTAAGCATGAGTAAATACAGAAAAAAAAAAAAAAAACTAAAATGGCATGGAATGCAAAAAAAAAAAAAAAAAAAGACGACTACCTGGGGTTGATGGTCAACAGAAAGGTGACATGAACACTTCTTTCATTGAAGAGATAGCATCTCAGGATAGGCACTCCCAGGGAAAGGGCAGTATAAGCAATTTAGAATCCTAGAAACAGTAACCTAAGGGGTTTAAGGGAAAGTAGGAACATGAAATAATGACAGAAATGGATCAGATAGTTGAAGAAAATTATTTTTTTTGTAAAAGACTCAAGATTTCAATTGTCCTGTATCACAATTATTACATAACACTCAAAAGAGAATTACTAGTAGAAGAAAAGAATGAGCTATTTTGCTGCAGTAAGGATGTCTGAGTTCAACAGAGCTTTCCTTTGGCTTGTTCTGGTCTTTATTATGCATATAAAATAGAAACTTCACAAAGCAAAAAGCCCAGGTCTACTTTACAGTTTTATGAAGGGAGCCAGTCTGACCAGTGAAAATGTCATTCAATACCTGTTTTTCCAAATAAGGTGAAATGTGAAGTTAGTAGTCATCTAGAAAGTTGTAACCTATGTAGTAGGAAAACTAAATGCAGAATTTTTAATAATTTTTTTAAAAAACAAAAACTGATAATGAAAGTGAATTTGTAGCCCAAACTTAAGTAACTCATTCTTCTTCTTAAAAAAAAATATATGTTTCAAATTTCATAGGCTGCCCCCTTTGAAAAGACTGACAAGCCTGACAGCTATTTGCTCAAAGCCATATGATACTCCACAAGAATTTTTTAATATAAAACCATAAGCATTTTGAGTAAAAATGGCTTTGTACTTTTTATAGTGAATACAGTTGCCCAAGGATATGTACATAAATCACATCAATGGGGTCTTGTGGAATGACCTGGGTTGCTTAGAAGCTAGAGATATTTTATTTCTTCCTTTGGCTACTTACTTCTATACAATAAAATCATGACAACTTATTAAACAGTCTCCAAAGTCACTATTTCAATTGCCACCAAAGGTGATCTCAATGAAGCAAAGTCAAAAGGGGGGGGCATATTATTACTCATTATCAATACCATGATTGATATCACTGGTTAAAAAGGGAGGCTGAGCATTCTTGTACTTTCTTTTAAATGCACCTATTGGTGAATGATAAAATATTTCTCTATTGCTAAAAAGTTCAGCATAACAACACATGTAAAGCAGTGGGGGGCACAGGTGGTGGCACACCCTAGTTGAGTGCACATGTTACAATGTGCATGGACCCAGGTTTGAACCCCTGGTACCCACTTGCAGGGGGAAAGCTTTGCAAGTAGTGAAGCAGGGCTGCAGGTGTTTCTCTGTCTCTTTCCCTATCACTCCTTTCCCTCTCAATTTCTGACTGTCTTTATCCAATAAATAAATAAAGATTAAAAAATTTAAAAAGTAAAGTAGAAAGCTTTAACCATATAGAAACACATCTCTTGCTAGTAAATAAGTAAGTGCAATTTGAATTTAGGATGCCTGGAAGCAGTCAGCAATTTAACACTGGTGTACTCTACGTGACCTTCAGTACTACTTAGCTACAGTAATACTAGAGTAATACTTCTTACCCAACAGACATTTTGGATATTAAATATACAAAGCAAATTATTCAAAACCAGGAAGAAGGTTTAAGTTAAATATCCAATAAGTATTCACCCTATTATTAGTGAATTCCTCTCCATAATCAGGTTTCTTCCACAGTTCAAAGTGTGTTTTTCTTGTAGTTCTGGTACTATAACCTAGGATGTTGTTCATAGTTTTTATATATATCATCAGGGTTATCACTGGGACTTAGTGCATTCATGATAAATCCATTGCTCCTGGTGGCAATTTTTTCCTTTTTTTTTTTTTACTTGACAGTGACAAAGAGAAATTGAGAGGAAAAGAGGGAAGAAAGTGAGAGACAAAGGGAGATATCTACAGCATTTCTTCACCATGCATGAAACTCCTGAAGCTGGTACCAGGGGTTTAAGCTGAATCATTGAACATGGTAAGTATGCACCCAACCTGATACACTACTGCCCAACCACTAAAGGAAATTTTAAGGATATATATTATACTTACATGCATATGCACAGGTATATGATTATATATGTGTACAAATAGATACGAGATGCATATAAACACACAGAGATACTATATGTTATGGATAAATAAGACTAAATTGGATAGAAGACCTTACTACCAACCTACCAACTTTGCTAATGTAGAGGCATATAGCAAAATGTCCTCTGAACCTAACAATCACTTTGTTGACATCAACCAAATTGCTACTGGTGCTGCCATCTCACATGCTGCTATTGAAATCCTACTGTGGACTGTAACCAGAGATATCAGCCTGAGAAGTCAACCTTGCAACTCTCTAAATCTGGTCATTCCACCCTCCAGACACCAAGTTACAGATGCTACCATGATTCCACCCTGACTTTTCTGGGCAGAGGACCTCATCAATGTGTCCTGGACCCTAGCATCTCCAGTGCTCTGATCCAATAGGGAAAGATAGAAACAGGTTGGGGGTATGGATTGACCTGTCAAAGCTTATGCTCAGTGGAGAAGTAGTTACAGAAGCTAGAACTTCTACCTTCTGCTCCCCATAAACAACACTGATCTATCCTCCCAGTGGGGGACAAGTGAAAGGATGAAGATAAAAGGACTCTGCACTCCAGCACCATCAGCACCCAGAGAGAGAGAAGGGTAAGGAGAGGGACATATGGAGGCAGCTATGCTGTTATGAGTGGCTTAGAGGGGAAGAGAGGATTGAATCAGAAAAAGAAGAGACAACTCTGTATAATTGTGGACAGATAGTTCTGTAGAGAAGATGGTTGGCCCATGTCTACGACCTTAGGGGAACTGTGGTGGATTGCAGTGGGGAGAGTGAAGATTCAGAACTCTGGTGGTGGGAATGGTGTGGATTCAAACCCCTGTTGATATGTAATTCTGTAACATAAAAATAAAAAAATATATTAAAAAAAGAAAAATGCCCTCTGAAACTAACAATATATAATAAATGTGTATGCATGCATATGTGTTTTGAAAGAGAAGGAGAATGTGTGTCTTAGGGGGCGATAGAGGAGGAGGAGGAAGAGAAGGAGGAGGAAGAAGAGGAGACTACGTTAAGAAAGGGTTTAAGGAGGGGAGAAAAATTATTCAGAAAACTACTGTAAGCTGCTTACAATTGCCAGCTAAGACATCAGTAAAGTTTGTTAACCTAATATTGTTTTTTTTCCATAAAACAACTGTATTTTGTTTGCTTGTTTGTTTTTTCCTGAGCCTGACATTTGATATGCAGGTGGATCTAAGTTATTGTCTGGGGGAGATGATGTCATGGCTGGAAAATGGACCAGAAAGCTGGATCAGGGAAGAGAGTAGCTTCCAAATACGCAAAAGGTGTATAAATATTGTTGACTGTAAACCCCACCAATTTCATCTGATCTAAGGCCCATATTCAGTTTAGTAACCTATGTGACCTCTACATCCCTATAGATCTGAGCTTGAAAAAGAAGAAGAAGAAGAAGAAGAAGAAGAAGAAGAAGAAGAAGAAGAAGAAGAAGAAGAAGAAGAAGAAGAAGAAGAATGGAAGAGGGAGAGGGAGAGAGGGGGAGAGGGGGAGAGGGGGAGGGAGATGGGGAGAGAGAGGGAGGGGGAGGGAGGGGGAGAGGGGGAGAGGGAGGGGGAGGGAGGGGGAGGGAGGGGGAGAGGGGGAGAGGGAGGGGGAGGGGGAGAGGGGGAGGGAGAGGGGGATAGGGGGAGAGGGGGAGGGAGAGGGAGAGGGGAAGGGAGAGGGGGAGGGGGGAGGGAGAGGGGGTGGGGGAGAGGGAGAAGGAGGAGAAGGAGAAGAGGAGGGAGAAGGAGAAGGAGAGGAAGAGGGAGAGGGAGAGGGAGAAGGAGAAGGAGAAGGAGAAGGAGAAGAAGACAGAGAAACTGGTATAGTCATGGGCTCTTTGGAATATAATTAAAATAGGACTACTAACTATCTACAAAATGGAGACCCCCCAATTCTTCATATGAACTTTTCCAGCCTTTAGGTTCATGATTATTCAACATTTTTTTGACTCTATATGTTAACTCTGTTTTCAGCCACCAGGTTCCAAATGCTAACATGATGCTGATCAGACTTCCCTGGACAGACAATCCCACCAATGTGTCCTGGAGCCCCACTTCCCCAGAACCCCATCCCACTAGGCAAAGAGGGAGACAGGCTGGGAGTATGGATTGAGCTATCAACACCCATGTTCAACAGGGAAGCAATTATAGTAGCCACACATTTCTACCTTCTACACCATATAATGACCCTGGGTCCATACTTCCAGAGGGATAAAGAACAGGAAAGCTATCAGGGGAGGGGTGGCATACAGAGTTCTGGTGGTGGGAATTGTGTGGAGTTGTACCCCTCTTATCCTATGGTTTTTGTCAGTGTTTCCAAAAATTAAAAAAAATGAACAGAAAAAATACTACTGCACAAACATACTAATTAATTCACGTGAAATTATTACAATTTGGTCACAACTTTATATCAATTGAAAGCCTCATCTAAAACTCATGGCTTCTGTTATCAATTGACTAGGAACACACCTACTAGCTGTTCAGTCTTCTCCAGAAATCCAGCATTCATCTTCAAAACCAATTAATGATC
This sequence comes from Erinaceus europaeus, assembly GCF_950295315.1. NCBI lineage: Eukaryota > Metazoa > Chordata > Mammalia > Eulipotyphla > Erinaceidae > Erinaceus > Erinaceus europaeus. The sequence continues at coordinate 57,935,191 of NC_080162.1, forward strand.
TTGTATATACAACTGGAATTGTACAGGAGACACAGTTCAGTGTTAGAATAATCAATGACTTTAGGTCTAAAGGCTTTATTTCCAGATTCTAACACAATTGTTGCAATTGCATATGGATTTCACATTATGGACTTTCAGCCCCTCAGCCATTGAAATACTTAGATATAATATAATGTGACTAAGAAAGGAAAAATTGAATTCTTCAGACAAATTACTCTCTGGGCAGACTTGAGGACATTAATGAATGAATGAATGTGTACTGGATAATAATTGTGAACAATGAACATTTATAGAGCAGAAGTAAGATTCAAGTATGCTAAATAGCTCATTTGGATAGTTTGCTGTTTTTGCATGTGCACAATCCAAGTTCAAGTCCAGCCTACAATGCATTGAAGGAAGCTTCGGTGCTGTGGCCTCTTTTTGTCTCTCACCCTCTATTTTAGAAGATGATGGAGGAAGAGAAGGCTGGGAAAAGAAGATACCCTGAAGTTTATTATTAAACACAGAGAAGTAAGGATTACTTCCAAGAGCAACTCTGAATAATCAGGCTGTTTTTATCTTATCTCTGATTTCTACATAACTTGTTAGAATTTCACACCTCTTCTTTGTACAATGAAGTTAACTGTAGTGACCTAAATATGGCTTTGAGAATTGTAAATATCATTTAACATCTCTGGAACAGCTACAGGTATTCTGATAATAATCATAAGGATTAACTTAAAGATGTAGTTCAGTAAATTCAATGTGTAATAATTTAAATCTAAATTAAAATACCCATAACATACAAATATTTTAGGAACATATCAAGATAATAAATTTTTGGAATGGTTCCATAAGTTGTACTTCCTGGAAAAAATGTATATGAATAAGCAGTGGGAGAGATTGAATGAGGAAGAAGGAAAATAAGATTCCTGACATTCAGTGAACATTGGAATATTGCAGATTTCTGAAAAAAATTGGGAAATTACTATGTATCTTTCTCAGGGAAAGTAAGTGGAGAAATAAAAATGCATATCCTTTCTGATGCCTTTTCCTAGGCAAGATTCATCCAAAACAAGTCAAATTATATCCTTCTGAGGAAATACTAAAAGGTGCTAGATAGTGTTCCTGGTTGAGCTTCTATAAAACTTTGTGCAAGTCACTGACATCCTGAATTTTGTGCAGGGAAATACTTTATTGTAATTTGGACCTCAGATGATAGCTATTAAAAATAAACTCCAGAGGCCAGGTGGTAGCACACCTAGTTGAGCGCACATGTTACAGTGCACAAGGACCGAGGTATGAGCCTCCAGTCCCCACCTACAGGAGAAAAGCTTTTGGAGTGATGAAGCAGTGCTGGAGGTGTCTCTCTGTCTCTCCTTCTCTATCACCCCCTTCCCTCTTGATTTCTGGCTGTTTCTATCTAATAAATAAATGAAGACAATTTAAAAAAAAAAGAAACCAAAAATCAACTCAAGTGAATAAATACAATGCTAGTTCTTGATATATCAGAAGAAAGTGGCATTCTGCATAAGTACATGAGAAAAATATTAAACATTAAAAAGTTGTCAGACACAATATCTTAACCATCTCTTATTTGTACACTAATGTCTAGGAGAGCTGAGAAGGAAATTTTTCAGAAAATAATGTTATGCAATTCTATACTCTGAACAATGAAACATTCTACTACCTACCTATTAAATCCTGGCCCCAATTTTAATGAAAATCATATAGTATAGTTGTGCAAATGTCACTTCCCACAGTTGTAAGAAGCAAAGATAACTAGACTAGAAAGGATAGGTTATTGCAGTACATGCTTAATTCAGGTCAACTAAATATTCACATCTTGAAAATTACAAAGGAGACATGAGGGAAGAGAAGATAGATATGACTTATGATGGATTCTAATAATATATTCATCCTATCATAGTTTATCTATTTAGAAAATCATGGGTGCATTTAAAAAAATAATCTATCAGTGTTAAACTTATTCTTTTATTTACTTTTTTATAAATTTATTTTTTAAATATTTTATTTATTTATTCCCTTTTGTTGCCCTTGTTGTTTTATTGTTGTAATTGATGTTGTTGGATAGGACAGAGAGAAATGGAGAGAGGAGGGGAAGACAGAGAGAGGGAGAAAAAGATAAGCACCTGCAGATCTGCTTTACCACTTGTAAAGTGACTCCCCTGCAGGAGGGGAGCCGGGGGCTGGAACCGAAATCCTTACTCCGGTCCTTGCGCTTTGCGCCATGTGCCCTTAACCCGCTGCACTACCGCCTGACTCCAGTTAGACTGATTCTTATTGCCTACAGAGCATCTATAGGACTCCTGTGGTATTTTTGGCATCTTTTAATTTGTGGCAGACTGAAAATATGTTCTTTTAATTTTTTTAAAAAAATTTTATATTTATTTATTTTCCCTTTTGTTGCCCTTGTTTTTTTTTATTATTGTTCTAGTTATTATTGTTATAATTGATGTTGTCGTTGTTAGATAAGACAGAGAGAAATGGACAGAGGAAGGGAAGACAGAGGGGGGAGAAAGAGAGATAGAAAACTACAGACCTGCTTCATCACCTGTGAAGTGACCCTCCTGCAGGTGGGGAGCCAGGGGTTCGAACCTGGATCCTTATGCCGCCCTTGTGCTTTGTGCCACCTGTGCTTAATCTGCTGCACTACCGCCTGACTCCCTGAAAATCTGTTCTTATGATGGCCGAGATAAAAGTTATTAGGCCCTGCATGAGGGCTTGAGAAGAGTTTCTATGAACCAAAATATGATGAATTTCATTTTTTAATAATGGACTAGGTATATGTAACAAATGAAAGGCATTTTTAAAATGTATTTCAGTCCTTTGTTTACTTATGCAGTAGAGATCCTTAAAAGTTTAATCTAATAAGATCATGGAAAAGGCTTGATATTACACTATATAGCTGATGGGTAATAGACAATAGAAAAGCAGGAAACAAGGACAAACACTCTCATTTGGAACCTACAGTTGACTTCAACCAACCGTCATACACATCACTCTCCAGCGTTCTATTATCCTCCCCAGCCTTTGTAAGCTAAACTCTGATTGGATAACTGGAAGACCTCATGGAAGCCATTATAAGATCACCCAGGCCCTAAGATGCAGAGTAAGCAGTTTGTTTATGGGTGGTGCTAATGGCAGGCAAACCACAGTGTCCCCTTGTTCATTCTAATGGGGTGAATCGAATGATTCAGCTGTCAGACCAGCATGAAGCCTCATTTTTCTTCCCTGGTGGATAGGGTGCCCCTTGCTGCAGCCAACATTTGATTGTGATTAATTTGTCAGGGATGGCTATACAATGGAAATGGAGAAATAGATTGCCAATTATAGCTAGTCTTCTCTCAGACTGCTTGGTAAACAACTTTTTGTTTGTTTGTTTGTTTGTTTGTTTGCAAGGCTGACAAGTCCCAAAGCACACTAGACTTAGCCTGTGACAGAAAGAACTGATTCTCAAGTGTGTCTTAAAGAAGAGAAAGGGCTCAAAGGTGACTTGCTTTTTTATTTACCACCCTTCAAGAAACTTGCTGACATGCTGTCCTGCTATTTTTGGCAAGCATCACAGGAGGGGAGTCACTCTGAGGTTTGATTCTTATTTTGTCAATTTAAAATGCTTTGTACTTCTGATTTAAGTATTAACAGCACAAATGAAAAGTGTGAAAGAGTTCTTTCCTTCCTTCACACTGAAAAAAACCCAAAGGAAACACATCTCTGACTCCCTCTGAGATGTTTATAGCATGCTAATTGTGGTTAAATTAAACTCTAATATAAGCATGTCATCTTTTATTCAATGTATGTCAAAAATTATATAACTTTAAAATGATAGTAATCACAAAATAACTTGTGTTAGCTTATCTTCTCAGAGAAGCAATGACTTTTTTTTTTAATGCTAATAACTATCCCAAATAAATTGATTACTAAATGAGAAAAGTAGTTGCTAAGTTCTGTTTGATTTCAGGTAGTAAATGAAATGGACACAATGAAATCTGGCACTTGCAGAAATCACTAACAAACTGATATGGATATTTATACAGCTAAGATAACTCACTACACCTCAGAAATACTTCAGTTACAATTGTTGAAGTATTTCTTAATTTATTGACACACCTCATGAACTGCTCATTTGTAGGAACAGGAGGAAGTTAGCTACACTTTAATCATTGGAAACAACTAATTACTATTTTTTTTTAAAAATTATTCTTCCTTTTTTGCCCTTCTTGTTTTTTATTGTTGTTGTAGTTATTGTCCTTGTTGTTATTGATGTTGTTGTTGTTAGATAGGGCAGAGAGAAATGGAGAGAAGAGCGGAAGACAGTCATTGTTAGATAGGAAAGAGAAGGGGAGAGAAAGACAGAAACCTGTAGACCTTTGAAGTGACTTCCCTGCAGTTGGGGAGCCAGGTGCTCAAACTGGGATCCTTCATCCTGTCCTTGTGCTTCGCACCACCTGCGCTTAACCCTCTGTGCTACTGCCCAACTCCCTAACTGCTATTATTTTTAAAAAGATGAAAATTAACAAAATAGCAAGATTTTAGACAGAAATTTTAACATCCTAGAATTTTCTTGGTGTATCAAAACTATTTAACATATAAAAAAACACATTATCAGCCTAGAGATGACTCAATGAAGCAGGGGATTTGCAAGCATAAAGCCCACAGCTCAATCACTAGCACTGCATATGTCATAGCTGTGTGGTGCTCTGGTTTGTCTCCTCTTACTTGCTACTTTTCCTTCATAACATTAATTATTAAATTTTTTAAAGGACAAGTGCATTTCATTGTCTTATATTTGTACATAAATATCCACATGCCTGATACATATACAGATACATATTTGTATGATAATATAAACACATATGGATAACACTTGGCACTTGTTGTATATACATATAAGTAATAATAGAGATGTTTCCATAGCAACTATTGGGTCTAAAACTAGTAATTGCTTATGAAGGAAATGGATAATGATTGTTTAGATGCTTGCCTAGAGTTATAAACAAAGCCTCCAAACCTTTCAATCAATTAATGCTTTCTTTCAAACCAGTATGTATACATGGGTACATGCATGCATTTATCCTTCTTATAGTAAAATTTATTTCGTATTCAGTAGCTTAGGTGTATAAAGGCTTTATACAGTAAAATCTGTGTGAAATGTATAATACAATTTATGAATATTTTCCATATCTGTATATATCATATGGATAAATATATCATGATACATGCATGGATAATAATATGTCACACATGTATGTGTACATAGACATTTACATGCACATGTATATACATTGCTTAATACATTTACATCTATTTATTTACCTACCAACTCTCATTATAAATAATAAAGTATATATATATATATTTTTTTTTGTTTGTTTGTTTGTTTGTAAAACCAGAGCACTGTTCATCTCTGGCTTATGTTTGTGCAGGGGATTTTGGAGCCTCAGCATGAAAGTCTCTTTGCATCACCATTATGCTATCTATGCCCACATAAAGTATATATTTACAAAAAGTTTGTAAGGGTTAGTTTTCCCTCGGCATTCTTGTCAACACTTGCTACTTCATGTCTTTTTGATAATGATCATATTAATTGATGTGAAGGAACATCACATTGTAGTTTTGATTTGCATTTCCCTAATGATTTAATAATGTTGCCTTTCTCTTCATGTGACTGTTGACTGTTTTAATATATATATTTTTCAATCATAGTAAGATTATTTTTTTCCATTTTAAACTGAACTTTTTCTTTTGTCAACTTACATGAGTTTGCTCATATCATGGATACTAACTCCTTAAGAGATAATATGCTTGCGAATATTTCTCCATCATATCAGTTGTCTTTGCATTATGTTGTGATTTCAATTTGCTGTCAGCACATATTTTCTTTTCCATTTATTGCTTATTTTTGACCAAGACCAGTGTCAAGTTTTCCTTATGCTTTCTTCTAGGATATTCACAGTTTTATATCTTACATATAAATTTTTAATTTAGAAGGGTTTTTGTTGTTGCTGTTGTTTTGTTTTGTTTTTTGAGAGTGGTGTAAGAGAGAAGCACAGTTTTGTTTGTTGTTTGCATGGATGTTGAACTTTGTCAGATGCTTTTTCTGAATTGGGATGATTATGTGATTTTTTTATATTTAAAAATATCACACTTACTGACTTCTATATGTTGAACCACCCTTGTATCCCAGTGATGAAGTCCACCTGATTGCAATGTATGGTCTTTTTAGGTGTCTTTAATTCAGTTTTGGGGTTTTTTTTTTTTTGGCACCTGCCTGAGAATTTCTATCCTTTACAAATATTGGCTTATAGGGTTGTTTGTGATTTTTGGTTTCACAGTAATGCTGACCTCCTAAAATGAATTTGGAATATTCCTTCTCCACAACTTTTGGAGAACTTTGAGTTAATTCTTTAAATTATGAGTAGATTTCACCAGTAGAGTAATTTGGTCTTGGCCTTTTTTTTTTTTTTTTTTTTTTTTAGGGAAAAGGTAGTTGAGGGATTTTAGATTGCTGTTTGATTGCCTTTATTCATTATTGATCTATTCTTATTATCTACATCTTCATGATTCAATCTTGATGGATTATAAACCTCTAGAATATAGCCATTTCTTTTTCTGTCATAATAGTTGGTATATAACCCATCACAATATTCTTTCATAACCCTAGCCACTGTAAAGTTGTAAAGTTTTCCAATTTATTTGTGATTTTATGTATTTGAGATGTCATATTTTTCTTGGATAGTCTAGGTAAAAGCTTGCCAATTTTGTTTAAATTTTCAGAGTATTAAATCATAGTTTTATGCATTTATCTCTAAAGGTCTATTCTAAGTTCTACTTTTACCTCATCCTACAACTTTTGGTATATTGACTTTACATTTATGTTTTATCTCAAGATGTCCTTTTTTTTTTTTTTTTTTTTTTGCCCCCAGTTGCCTGTACAACTTCAGATTCCCTGGTGGCTTTTTTCTTATTTTTTTATTTATTTAATTTTTTATTTATAAAAAGGAAATATCGATTAACCATAGGATGAGAGGAGTGCAACTTTACACGATTCCCACCACCTGGTGGCTTTTTTCATTCTTTCTCTTTTACAGAGGCTGAAAGGCAGAGAGAAGGAGAGATACCTGCAGTACTCACTGTTCATGAAGCTTCCTCTTACAAGTATGGATCTATATTTGAACCTGGGCATGAATTTGAGCATGGTAATATGTGCACTCTATCAAGTGAGTCACCACCTGGACCATTGCAAAATATTCTTTTAGTTAGTATTTTATTTCTGCTGCATAAGTTGGTTGTCTATTGATATACTGTTCAATTTCTTTATCTTTGTAAGTCTCCAAATTTCCTTCTCTTGTCAATTTATAGTTTCTTTCCATTATGGTTAAAAAGTTACTTGATTTATATTTTTTACTTACTTGCATTTTTAGGACTTGTTTCGTGAGCTAACATATAGTAAATCCTACCAAATGTTCCTTATGAACTTGGAGAGTAATATGCATTCTGATGCTACCGGATAGTGTGTTCTGCATGTGCCCTGTAAGTGTGGTATTATTAAAATATTTTGACTTCACATAATCCTGAACCACTTGATATTAACCTTCTTTGTTTTATATAAATGGCAGTGGAGCAAGAGTCAGCACATCTCATCACTATCACTTGCCCATAAGCTTCTTATCTATTTCATTATACTACTTAAATACAAAAAGTCACTAGTTATTTGACATTTTCTTAATACTTTAAGCACATACATATTTTCTTGGGGTTTCCTAAAGATAACTAACCCTGGAAACCAGAAAATACAATGGAATAGAAAAATTCAATATAAATAGATTCAGCATGGAAACTCCATTGGACAATGGACTACTCTCTTGGTAAGGAAGCTGTGTGAAGATAGTGATAAAACTATAATAAGAAATGAGATGGGGGTGGAGGAAGTAACCAAGGTAGCTCTGGATCTGGAGAAGAGTCTGGTGGGAAAGTAATCAGAGTAAAAACAATCTTCCCACTTATCTAGTTACTATTATAAACTCTAGCACTGCGAACCTATCTGGAATACTCATTGCTCCAAGTGACATGAAAGTATGAAGTAGAAGGAGTCAGAAGGGAAAGCCAAAGGGACAAGTAACACTAACTGGTAAGAGTAGAAAGTCAAAAATATTTCTTTTTAAAATTTTTTTTATCTTTATTTATTTGATAGAGACAGCCAGAAATTGAAAGGGAAGGGGGTGATAGTAAGGGAGAGAGACAGAGAAAGACACCTGCAGCCCTGCTTCACCACTAGTAAAGCTTTCCCCTTGCAGGTGGGGACTGGAGTCTCAAACCCAGGTCCTTGCGCACTATAACAGGTACACTCAACCAGGTACACCACCATCCGGCCCCCCAAAATATTTTTCAACATAGATTTGTCTCCATATCCTAGCACACACTCTAGTGAATTTCTGGAAATGGCTGTCCTGCCAAACTCTTCAGCTCACATTTTAGCTTTCTGGCATTTCTTCTTCTTCACCATCCCCTCATATTCACTATATTTTCTACTTCTTACCTTACTCTTATTGTAGGAAATATGATTTGAAGTGAGGTATGTCAGGAGAAAAATATTATACAAATGCTTACACACACACAAAGAACAGAAATCCTATACCCCTATACTCCCTTCAACATGTACAGAGATATAAAAAAAATACTTTTACAATTTCCAGACCTCCTTATGCATCTCATCATTTCATGCTGGCAATGTTGCATATTTTTGTTGTTTTCTGAAGGATGAAAAAAGCTGATGCGTCCTTATTTCCTTCTGTATACAACATAGGGAAAAGTAACTCTATGTACTTCTTTTTTTTTTTTCCTTTTTCTTTTCCACTATGGAATAAAATATTTGCAAAGTTGAAAATGATGAGTGATGATAATTTAGGTTGCTAACCTTTCCCCACACCAGCACTAATAGATCTTTCCAGTTTGTTAAGGGATTCAAAATTTACAGAAGCCGGGAGCCCCTGAGCTGCTGGTGATCATTTCCCCAGGTTCTGTAATTATATGCAAAAGCTGACATTTGTGAGGTTGGCTGAAACTGGGTCTATTGGCAGTATGCCAGAAACAGCATAAACTACACAGTGGACACCTTCCTGAGGGTTAATTTTTATGTGAATTTTTGGGAGAGAGCTGTGAAACTAATTAGTTTTTGTAAAAATGTAAAAATATTTTGCTTAAAGAAGTGGATTAGATATTATATGCTTGTGATACTGAATGAGATGTGAGACTTCAATTAAAAAATAACCCTCACATAGCCTATCCCATAGGAACCTGATGGTATCAGCATTTATTTTTAAAGTATATTTGATGAATAAATGCAACAAGCTCAGCTGTAATGCAATATATATATATATATATATATATATATATATATATATATATATATGTTTTCTATGTTTAACACAGTCTTTACAAATTACTGATAGCAAACTCCAAGGGTCTGGGATGTAATGACTCAAATGAAAATAATCTGAGTAGAAAGATGAGGTGAAGTAGAGGTTCAGAGATAATATGAATATTATGACCTTTACTGACATAATTCTGTGGTATTCTACTCAGTTCTAGAAGAGTTTCAGTTTAATTCATTTATTTTTTTTAATAACAGAAGGTATACATTAATGTTATTCTCATGTAGCATATGAAGAAGCTTGGAAATGAAATTCAAAGAGAGCTTAGCCAGTTGACCATGCTAATCCATAGTCATATATCCTCCTGATTCCAAAGCCTTTGCATCTGTTACTCTGCTCTGTTGATAGATGGGAAATCAAAGCTCAGTTCTCAAATAAAATAGTGGGTGTGACTAGACAAGTTACTCAACAACTCTGGACATTACTTTTTCCAACCAGAGAATATAAGGAGTTAAGCCAAGTATGATATCCACAATGATTTCCAGCCTTAGGAATCTGTGATCTTAGAAATGAAAAAAAAAAAAAGTGCAAACTTTCTCACAAATTTAGGCAGCAAAAAGCAAGCACTGGACTTGCCCCAACCCCTCTTTCAGTTAAGTGGAAGGGCAACTGTTCTCCATTCCCCAGGTCCTCTTAGGTGGGAAGCACCAGAAAGTTAGCTTACAAAACCACTGTTTGGGTTTGTTTGTGTGCTGTTTTATGACATAGAATTTCACTTCTGAGGCCATCATTTCTTTCCCTCCTTTGTCCCTGAAAACTTTTATCTAAAATAAACAAACAAAAAAAATCATTCTTACAGCTTAGATAAACTGTAGGGAACTTGGAATTGCTGAGACAAGTTGACTTTATCTTTTAAACAATAGCAACAGTGGTTGTGGATAAGTGTGATAAAAAAAAGAAAAGGAAAAAAAAGCATGGTGTGATGTTGCAAATGGGCTTCATTTCTAGACAGCTGAACTCACAGGGTTTAGCCACAGGATCCAGCAGTGACTGAGAGAAGACAAACAGCTCTCTGAAAAGCAGCAGAGGCAATTCAATAGAAGGTAAGGTGGTTCTTGTGTTAAGGGGCTGCTGAATAGTGTCATTCAAAGTCTGAGTAAGTCTTCTTCAGATAAACTATTTGTTCAACAATGTAGTAACTATTCTAGAACATAACCGAAATGTATAAGGAAAATAAAGCCCCTATTCTCTAGATATGAGAGTAACAGTGATAACAATAATAGAAAAATCAAAATTATTGTTAGTAACAATAGAAATCATAATTGCTATCCCTGTTCGAGCACCTGGCTCCCTAGCTGCACAGGAGTCACTTCACAGGCGGTGAAGCAGGTCTGCAGGTGTCAATTTTTCTCTCCCCCTCTCTCTTCCCCTCCTCTATTTCTCTCTGTCCTATCTAACAACGATCACATCAGTAACAACAACAATAATGACTACAACAACAAGAAAAAACAACAAGGGCAACAAAAAGAAAATAAAGAAATATTAAAAAAGAAATCATAATTGTTAAATGCCTATCTTTATGTATATTACAATGATACTATATAACAAATTGATGTATTATATAATATACATTGTATGTAACAATGTATTATATAATAAATGAACATATTCTATTAAAAATCCCAGTTTTTTGGCATTATTATTTCAAATTGACAATTTATATCACTAGAGAAAGTTGAAGCTTAGAGAAGTTGAATCACTTAGGGATACAAAAATAACAAAAGATAAATTCAGAATTGAACCTAAACTCATGGAATTTATAAATCTAGTCTATAAATACTTTTGTACATATTCTATATCTACATTATTCATTTTAACACCAAAAGAACGCTAATGCAGTGGTGCTCATTGACTAACCATATATAATGGTAATACCATACTAAAACATACGCCACCACTTAGATGAGTAAGACATCAGAATCATGAAGCAAAGGTGGACTTCGAGAGGTTTGGAAAAAAAAATCTTGGCAGCCAAAAGCGGAAATGAGGAATGGATAGGGGAAAATAACACACCAGGTAGAGCACACCTTTATCATGTGGGCAAGGACCTGGGGTTGAACTACATACTGTCATACAGGAACATTGCAAAGCTTCATGAATGGTGGACCAGTGCTGTGGTGTCTCTCATTTCACTCTGTCTCTCTGTTCTGCTCTGTCTCTCATAGTTTATGTAAAAAAAAAAAAAGATAACTATATAGTCTGTCAGGAGACGTCAAGGCTCATAGACCCAAAGAAGTCTCACAAAAAAAAAAAAAAAAAAAAAAAAACCTGATGAGAAAGAGAGAAAGAAACAGGAAGGAAGGCAGGAGGGAAGGAAGGAAGTTTGGATGGACTAAGAATGTTTTGGGATTATTATAGAATACTAGTGTATCATATCCATGCATATATTTAGTGACATAAATATGCCCAAATTAACTGCATGTACACATAATTCATAAATAGTAAAACTGTAGAAACAACTCAATCATCTATTAACTGCTGAATGGATAAACAAAATGTGGCAAACCTATGCACTGAAAGATTAATAAAATAAATATATTATTGACATGTGTCACAATATAAATTAATTTTAAAATTTGTGCTAAGTTTAAGAGACTAGTCATAACAGACTACAAATAGTATCACTTTACTTATATGTAATATCGATCTAGAACAAGAAAATATGAGAGCAAAAGTAATATTTGCCTAATTTGGGGTGTTGGGGAAGGGATAGGTGTTGAAGGGTGACAGTTAATAAAGGGTTTCTTTTGGATGCCATGGACACTTTCTAAAACTATACTGATTTAGAATGTTCATCTATATGGCTTGAGTAAACTCACCTTAAAATATTTGGTATATTATGGGGATTACATTTTTATGAAAATACTTAAAAATTAATGACAACAATGCAAAGATTCAATTCTTCTAGAATTAATTGACTTTTTTGTTCTCCTAGTGAAAGCATTCCTTTTACTCTGTAAAACATAGATCATGACAAACCCTTGTAACTACTAAATCAGTAGAATGGTCTCTAGCATAAACATGACAGACTAATCCCAATTTCAATCACTAGACAGCTATCTATTTATTTATTTAATATTTATGGAGCAGTTGTAGGTTTAGAGTAATACTGACAGGGAGATATAGACATATCTCATATACATTTGACATTTTAATTTATCTGTCCTGCAACTTGAGTAACCTCCCTCATTATTAGTATCTAGTTCTACAGCTGTATATTTGTTACCAAAGATAACTTTACACCAGCATGCCACTGATTGTGGGTAGCTGACACTACCCTAAACTAAATTACTACTTAGTAACAATTTGTTTTATTTTTTATTTTTTTTAACCACCACATTTTCACTGCTATAAAACAAAATTTTCAGAAAGAATAGAGTAAAACAGAAAGAGTAAATGTGAAAGAAAGAGAGAGTTAAAGATGTCACAGAATAAAGCTTCCTCCAGTGTAATGGGGACTAGACATAAACTTGAGTTAGGAGTATGGCAAAAACAGGCACACCACCCAGGTGAGCTATCTTGGCACTCTAAATAACATTTGATTTAGTTTGCTTTTATTTCCTCTTTACCAATGACATCTATAAGTTTGTTATAATCTAATGCCCTCTTCTTTTTTACATAACAGAATTGCAGTCATGAATGTGGATTCAGTGGTAAGCTAAATTTTCTAACATTCTTTATAGTTTGGTTGGTTATAAGACCAATTTCTCAACAATAGAAGGTAAGTGAAAGTGATGAATGCTACTTTGAGTTCAGAAACTATAAGATAGGAAGTGTTTTCATCTTTTGTTCCTCCTGGAACCAGGGCAGTTAAGTACATGAAATCAGTGCCTAAAGAAATACAGAAAACTGCTTGACATCAGGATAGATTTCTGGCTCCTTGAATGACAGAGCGGAAAAAATCTCCCCACAAGAAGAATGTTCTCTTTGGTACTGTTAGCAACCAAAAAATTAAACTTTTATATTCACCAAGCCACTCTATTTTGGAGTCTCTTTGTTACAGCAGCTTAGTTTTACCCTAGCCAACAGTTTTTTTCAAGGGCATTTCAAGATGCATTTTAAAAATAGAGTCACTGACTAAAAAGGATTTGACATAAAAATCATTGTCCTGAATAACTAAATATACTTTACTTCTCTAAGAACTGTCAGATTTATTTTTCAATTTTTTTATCTAAAGATAATTGAAATATGTTTATTGACACTCATACTTTATATGTGTGTATTTAAGTAGCAAGAAATAAATATTTAATGCAGGATAAGAAAATGACTGAGCACATAGAAATTATTCCATACATTTAACAAAGAGATCCATAATTCCTAGATGCCCCTTGACAGTTTTTTAGAGAGAATGATTTAATAGTACTCCTATTATTTAACATGCTTGAAAGACACTTCCAGAGTTACTACAAAATGAGCATGTTGTGTAATTTAATTTACTGATGTGGTTTTCCTTAAATGGCATATTGCTTTCATACTTCTTTAAGAAAAATAATTTTTAGAGGCATGGGGTAGCTCACGTGATATAGTATGAGTTTTTCCATGTACAATTCCCAGGGCTTGAGTCTCTGCACCACATTCCAGAGCACTATGGCACTAGACAATGCTCTAGAAATGGTGCACTGCCCCCCTCTGCTACATGTGCTTAACCAGGTGCAATACCACCACCCCCATTATGTATCTAAAATAATAATGAAAAAGCTCACAAAGGAGTAGGTTAATTAATATGTCATGTGTAAGATCCTGGAACCATGGATAGAACAAAGAAAGGAAGGGAGGGAGGGAGGGAGGAAGGAAGGAAGGAAGGAAGGAAGGAAGGAAGGAAGGAAGGAAAAAACTATTTAAAAATGTAGGATGACAATAAATAAAACCTCAGAGAAAAGGATGGGTTAGAATTCATTTATGTCTTCTAGTTTTTTAAGTCATTTTTTTTTTCTCTGACAAAATTGCACGGAGGTAGACAAAAAGATCTCAGGAGCAGTGGTAAAGTTTCTAATCTTTATTACTTTTTGAAGCACTTAGTCTTTTAATTAAGTTCTGAAATTGTTCAGTTTGAGAAGGACACTAGGGAAAATGAACTGATTTCTTACAGTATCTGTGGGACCAGAAAGTTACCTTTCCAGGATAGATAAGTCATTTCTTTTGGCAGTTCTCCTGGGGGGAAATCATCCATGGGTCTCACTGTCATTCTGCTGTCAGTTGAACTAGAATATATTGAGATCATGTTCTAAAGCAAAGACAGTATTCTGGGTTTATGATTTTGATATCTTCATACTACTAAAAAAAAAAATCAATGTAACTTAGAGTGAAAAGGGGAGATTGTACCACATTTTCTGCAATGAATTAATATATGTGTGAATGCATTTGATAACAATGCCTATTTGCATGTTATACACTTAGAAGACTAGAAACAATTTAAAAGCTGGAATTTGGGGTGTTAAGTTCTTTCTCCAATGCTTCCTAAAGATCAGCTAACAGACTAATATTCAGATGTGTTCTAATTGAGATGGGGTTATCTCAAGCATACCCCCTACCCAAAGGGCAGTAAATTACACTGATTTAAATGTTACTTAGCTTTGGGAGTCAGAAAAAAAAGGGCAAAGATTGCAAAGACTAGTAACACTTCATATGGTGGGAGTAATTTGAGCAGGACCAAAAAAAAAAAAAAAAACACATAATGTCAAGAAGGAAATTTATTGTAGAGCTGTCATTAGGCCACCTGAAGTGAAGTTTTCAAAGCAAATAGAAATATCAAAGGGAAGAGAAGAAAGCAAGGGGTGGGGGAAAGCTGTCTGAGGATGAAAGGGGGAGGCACACACATTTTGGTCAGTTATGCTCTGGTTTCCAAATGTACATATTACATAAGGAAACTCTTCCAGGAAATTCAGAGCTACACAGCAATGGTTGTCACACCCTCTGAAATCTGTCAGCATTTAGGGTTGATGGAGGGCATGCCCTCAGTATAGCTATTGGAGAATGCCCTGGTTTATTTCCAAGTCACTTCTGAGAACTTAGACAGATGTAGTGATACAAATACTTGCCCAGTAGATATAATGTTAACAAAACATCACATCTGTCTTCTTTTACTACCAGTTATAAGCAGAGAAGAAGATAATTTGAATATAAATGAGGCATTAAGTTAGAAGTTGTGTCCAGGCAACATTTCCTGGAAAGCAAAGGTAGGCCAGGGAATGTGATATAAACAGGTCCTCTACAGTGATAACAGGAATATAATAAATAATTATGGAAATTGCTTTGGTTAAGTTATGCCATACTTAAACTTTTTCTGCAAATGTCCAGTCAATAGCCCAATATCTGATAATCACTCCTCTCTAAAAGCACCACATTTTACTTGGAAAACAAGATTCATTTTTTTTTCTTTTTCTCTAGAGACTCGCTTACCCCCGCAGTTTCTTAAGGGATGCACTTTTCCAGCTGGACTTCATTTCTGTTGATTATACTGATTTTCTTAAAATTATTTTTGCTACTCATTTCTCAGTAAAAATTCCATTGCAATGTATCATGTCTAGTCTCTTTTGTTAAGCTTATTAGCACCAGAGAATCCAAGTCAGGCTCAAAGGGCAGAGGCATATAGAAGATCTGAAATGTCCATCAGGGAAGTTCAAATCTCCTCCTCTGAGACTGGGTTAGTGGCCAATTCAAATCTCTTAACAGCCAGCTTGAAGTTTAGAGTCTGTAAGCCTCATCTGGATTTATTTTTCCAAAAGTTACAGAGGGCTTCCTTTGGTATTTTACCAAAAGTGGCTTTTCTTTTAGAGTGTAAGCAGGAGGTCTGGTGGAACCATCCTGGAAGCATTACATTGTAGTAGCAACAGCAGTCACTGAAAGTTAGAGTAGAAGGTTTGGTTCTTCTCCTATTAGAATTTCAAAAGGAGATAGAGCTTGCTTCCATCATTTTTCCTCCTTAAATCAGGCTGAATCACACTGCATATTTTTCAACCTGAGTCTTACAATAAAGTACAGGTGGTTTGTTGCCACTGAGCCTGGTCCCCCAAAGGTTAAGAAATGAGAAGGCATTGGTAGAAAAAGTGGCTTCTGCTATGATCTTCAGCACTCTCAAAATGTTGGTATGTACCAAATTCTCCTGACACACTTTCTGTGTCTGAGTTTCTATAAAACAGGTATGTGTGCTCTTGAAATTATCCTAGTAGATACCATCCTGGTGATGAAATAACCAAATTTTTTTATAAGATAGCTCTGCCATGGTAAAAATAAATAAACGAATAAATAAATAATTGGTCCAGTAGATCTACTGTTATGATGAATTTGTGGACCATTCCTCTAAGAGTAAACATAATTCTAAAGCAAACAGGAGTCTGAAAACTATTATCAGCTGGGGAGATAGGCTGGGCTTCAAGCATGTTATAAGTTGGGGCAGGGATTCATGGCTGACCTGTACCTTGCTGACTGACAAAACAAAAGGGATGGAAAGAAGTGATTCACCATACAGGGCACATGCTTACTTTGATGTCACTTAGGTATAATCCCTTGCACTGCATGAGAGGTTCTATGGGAGGTGCTATGTTACCAGAAGTCTATCTGTCTATCTGTCTCACTGTGTCTCTCTATTTGAATGAAAATACAGCCTGAACTGACAGCATTGGCCCAGGATCAGCAACGTGTGCAGACACACACAGTAGAGACGTGGACTTTGCTTCTTAATTGATGCTAGATGTTTAACTTATTTAACTGAACAAGTTCTTGAGTTTTTATTTTCTCCTTACTATTATAGGTACTTCTTTCTATGCCTGCAAATACCACATACAGTTTGGCAATATTTTTAGAAGTACGTTTGTTTTTCTTTAAATAAATACAATTTATTTTAAAGGAATATCAATTTAATTGTTTTCTCTATTTTGTGTCAATCAGCTGTTTTGTTTTTGTCTCTTCCTGTAGACAAAAATTGGATTATAGTCATCATGATCATCAAATACTGTCTACTGAGCTTGTCCTATAGAAATAATGTTGTGTTTACATGTATTGTGTACAGAGTATGCCCATGTGAATATATGCTCCTATGGTATGATAAACTTGGGTTATAGTGCACACAGTTAAGTACACATATTACCATGTGTAAGAATCCAGGTTCAAGACCCTGCTTTCCACCTGTGGATATGGAGGGATGCTTCATGAGCAGTGACTTAGGTCTGCAAGTGTCTATCTTTCTCTTTTGCTCTGTGGTAGAACACACATGTTACAGTGTACATGTAACTCCTCTCCTTTCAATTTCTCTCTGTCTTATCAAATAAAATAGAAAGGGAAATTTAAAAAAAATGACTGTTGGGAGTGGTGGATTTATAGTGCTGGCACCAAGTCTCAGCAATAACCCTGGAGGCAAAAATAAAATAAAATCATTAATTGTGAACTGACTTTGAGCAAAGGAAAAAAGAAAGAAAGGAGCAGTTGTTAATTGTACAATTGAAAATACTGAGAGATTCAGATTATATGATGACTACTAGAAGTTGGTATACTCAAGGAAGCTATCTCAGGGATGAAGGTTCAACTTGTATAAGTATAGGTGATGTATCTGTCTAGGTAGTAGCTTACAGAATAGTGGTAGTGGAATAGGTGAGTATGGGTACTGCCTGTGTGTATATGTGAGTATACTTGTATACACTCTAATGAAGAAAAACATGTGTCAGTACATGTTTAGAAATGTAGAAGATTTATGGATACAGAAGATGTGTTCATGATGAGTGAGATCCAATAAATGTTTCTCTATATTCTGGAGAAATGTTGCATCTAAATGATGGGAAAATAACTCCCTTTCACTTTGAAATATATATATATATATATATTATTTGTAAAAAGGAAACATTGACAAAACCATAGGATAAGAGAGGTACAACTTGACACAATTCCATCATCAGAATTCTGTATCCCCTCCCCTCCCCTCCCCTGATAGCTTTCCTATTTTTTTATCACTTTAAAATATTTAATTTATTTATTTACTTAATAGAGACAGAGCAGATGATATAGGTAGGGGAGACTGGAGGAGAGAGAGAAGAGATACACCTGTACCATTGCTTCACTACTTTTGAAGCTTTCCCCCTGCAGATGGGGGCCAGGGGCTTGACCTCAAGTCCTTGTACACTGTAACATGTGTGTTCTACCATGTGTGCCCACTGCCAACTCCTCAGAAAATAATGTCTATATTTAGAAAATTCTGCAGATTGCATCATCATTTAAAGGCACATCTTAGGTGAGATAAGACAAAAAGAAAAGGACAAGTACTAAATGGCTTTACTTATAGACGGGGCTTAGTAAACAGAGACATGGAGGGAAAACAGGAAGTGAGAATTGGATTGGGTGTGGTTTATTGCATCCAGGAAAAGGGCTCTGGGAAAGGAGAAGGAAGAGAAAGGGTCTGAAGAAAACCACGGGTCCTGCTTTATGATGATGTAAAAGGACCTAGGTTGTGAGAGTGTTCTGCAGAGAAATTTCACAGGGAGATGAGAAATTATACCTATGTGTCCATGGCTGCACTGTAAACCATTAACTCCTCCAATAAAATGATAAAAAATTATGTAAAGAGGGCCGGGTGGTACTGCAGCAGATTAAGTGTATGTGGTGCGAAGCACAAGGACCTGTGCAAGAATCAAGGTTTGAGCCCTGGCTGCCCCACCTGGGAGGGGTACGTCGCTTCACAAGCAGTGTCTTTCTTTCCCCTTCTCTGTCTTCCCCTCCTCTCTCGATTTCTCTTAGTCCTATCCAAAAACAACAGCAGCAGTAACAACAATGATAATGGCAACAAAATGGAAAAAAAAAAAAGCCTCCAGGAGCACAGGATTTGTAGTGCAGGCACTGAGCCCCAGCGATAATCCTGGAGGCAAATAAATAAATAATAAGTATGCAAGTGAAATATAGACATAATTCTTTGACAAACCAATTCATACCCTCATGAAAATATTTCCCCTTTTCACATGTGGAAAGTATTGCTTTATGAAATACATAATATTTATTGTTCAATCTAGAAAGAGTGAATATTCTTAAAAGCATTCTTGTACTCTACAAGTAATGGAATCTGGTCAAAAGACTCTAGAGCAGATAAGAAACATACAACAAATGGGATTTTAGAAAATCTAATCTAGGGGGCCAGATGGTGGTGCATATAGTTTAGCAGACATGTTACAATGCGCAAGGACCCGGATTCAACCCCCAGTCCCCACCTGCATGGGGAAAGTTTCACAGATGGTGAAGCAGGGCTGCAGGTGTCTCTCTATCTCTCACCCTCTCTGTCTCCCCATTTCCTCTCGATTTCTGGCTTTCTCTATCCAATAAATAAAGATAATAATAAATAATAATTTAAAAAAGAAAATATAACCTAATAAGTTTAGATATATGGAATGAGAAGGGGAGGAGACTGTTTTGACTAATTGGTCTAAAACTATTCAAATATGATTTTTGAAACTATGGGGAGTTTTATCCGCTTGCTTTTTAAATTGCTTGATTTTAAGTTGTGGATCATCTTCTTTGAGTAGAGTATTATTTAAAGTAATACTGGTTTTGATAATGGAGAAGTAGAAACAGTTCTGATAAGACCAAGAAAACTGTCCTATCTGAAATGAATACTGACAGATAATCAAGGACTCTTCAGTAAGCTATAACTTTACAAGAGATATTTGAAATAACTTCCAAATTGTATGATGCTAAATGGTCCATGAACTAAAGAGAGCTGGAAGAATCTAAAAGTTACTCAATGGAATGCAAGCATAGACTGGCAGGTATGCAGAGATTACACAGGATCCAGTGCTAAATATGAATAGACATGAGCCTGTGATCAGATCTATGGGAATTACAGTTGATGGTATTTATATGCTTTTCCCATATTTGGGAGATTCTCTCTGCCCTTATCTAGATTTCTATCCTCAACTCTGACACCATCGTCCCAGACAATACTCCTAGCCTACATGCATGTTAGCTGTGGGGCTCAGGCAAAAATTAGTAAAGTCAGTGGCCCCTTGGAATGTATTTAAAATAGACTTCTTAGTTCTTTCCAACACAAAGACCCTAAATTTCACCTGCTATACTTTTACCTTTATGTTCCTGGTTATTAAACACATTGTTCTATTTTATATCTTAATGCTTTTCAGCCACCAAGTTGCAGATGCTTCCGTGACACTAACCTGACTTTTCTGGGCAGAAAACCTCACCAATGTGTTCTGGAACCCCACCTCCCTAGAGCCTCATCACACTAGGGAAAGGTCAGAACAGGCTGGGGGTATGGATCGATGTGTTAACACCCATGTCCAGGGAGAAGCAATTACAGAAACCAGACCACTCACCTTCTGTACCCCATAAAGATATTTGGTCCATACTCTCAGAAGGATAAAGAAGAGGAAACATTCCAGTGGAGAGAAGGAGATATGGTTATGGGAATTGTACTCATTTTATACCACTATCATGTTAATCATTATCAAATCACTAATAAAAATTATTAAAAGTTACTCAAATAGAATCTCATGGAACCAAAAAAATAAATATAGACCCGAAAAAAAAACCAGTTTTAGTTTTCAAAGTTATATGTTTTTTTACTAACAGAGACCTATTTGGATTCATTTTATAATTTATATGTACAGTATCTGTGTATGTGTGCACTATAATATTTCTATTTATTTGCAGTTTACAACAAAATGTAACACTGGTTTTATATGTATTCTGATTCACCTCAGAGAAAAAAATTGACTTAAGTAAACAAACACTGTTATCCACCAATGTGCCCTGGAGCCCCGCTTCCCCAGAACTCAGCCCCATTAGGGAAAGAAAGAGACGGAGTGAGAGTATGAATGGACTTGTCAACACCCATGTTCAGCGGGGAAGCAGTTACAGAAGCCAAAACTTCCACCTTCTGCACCCCACAATGACCTTGAATCCATACTCCCAGAGGGATAAAAGAATAGGAAAGATACAGGGGAGGAGATGGGACAAGGAGTTCTGGTAGTGGGGATTGTATGCCTCTTATCCTATGGTCTTGTCAGTTTTTCCATTTTATAAATAAAAAATTAAAAAAAAAACACTATTAGTGGTCAAATTCTAACAAAGCAAAAAATTTTGGTTACAAAAATACATCAAGAGACTATGTATCAAATCACTGCTTGTGACATTCAATATAATGAAATTCAAGGATACAAAAAAATATTGAAATAGCCTCTTGAGTTAAATAGGAATTGATCTATATCGTGAGTCTTTTAAAATTACATCTCCATCAAAGAACCTCTACTGTAACAAAACGAAGTGATGCAAACATTATCAAAAGCTAAATTACTCACCATAAATGCCTGTTGAGATGCAGGGAAATGCCTGTGGGGGGGGGGGGACAGAAATAACATTAAATTTAAAGTACAACTGTGATGGTAACATCATGTATTTCTACATCAATTTCTGTTTGATAATGAGATGTCCTCTTTTCACCTACTATAAAATACAGTAGAACAGAACACTATAGAATAGAATACAACATTGGGAATCAACACCTTTGGGTCTCAGAAGGTAGTGCACTGGTAGAGCAACCAACTTTTTTAAATTTTAATGTTTTTTAAGAAAGGAGACATTAACAAAACCATAGAATAAGAGGGGTATAATTCTGCACAATTCCCATAACCCGATCTCCATATCCCATCCCCTCCCCTGATAGCCTTCTCATTCTCTATCTCTCTGCGAGAATGGGTCTAGAGCAACCAACTTTTATGCATGGAGTTCAGTTCTATTCCCAACACTCCATATGTCAGAATGATAGTCTACTGCACTATCTCACATTTTTCTTTATCTATATTATTAATAAATTAATGAATATTAAAACATACTTAATTAACTTATTTTTATCTCTGAGTATCAGGGACTGAATAACTTCACTGCTGCCAGCAACTATTCTTCTTAGGCTCTAGCCTAAGTAATTGTCCTATTTACTAAGTATTCCTATTTAGTAATAGGGTTCTGTGTGACTTGGAGGGGAAGAAAGTACTGTACCTGGAAGAAAAAAAAGGGTAATTATGTATAAATGTAGACAGATAGTTGTAGAGATGATAGATAATACATGTTTGCAACCTTGGGAGAACTGCAGTTGTTTGCAATGGAGGGGTTGGGGATTCAGAACTCTGGTGGTGGGAATGGCGTGGAATTATACCCATGTTAACATATAATTTTGTAAATCAGCATCAAATCACCACTAAACTTAAAGAAATAACTATAATGATTAACTGAGACCTTTCATTACTCGAAATCATACTACATCCTTCAGAAACCTTGTGACCAGAAACTAGAAGGTGACACACATTACTATGCACAAGGACCATATTTGGAAACCCTGGTCCCCACCTGCAGGGGGGAGTCTCTATAAGCAGTGAAACAGGGCTACAGGTGTCCTTTCTCTTCCACTATGGCCCATTCCCCTCTCAATTTCATTTCTTTTTAAAATTATCTTTATTTTATTTATTGAATAGAGACAGCCAGAAATCTAGAGGGAAGGGGGTGATAGAGAGGGAGAGATAGAGAAACACCTGCAGCCTTCTTCACCACTCGAAAAGCTTTCCTCCTGCAGGTGGGGACTGGAGGCTAGAATCCGGTCCTTGCGCATTGTCACATGTGCGCTCAGCCAGGTGCGCCACCACCTAGTCCCTCAATTTCTTTTCTGTTGAAATAAAAGAATGAAGAAAATGGAAAAAAAAACTGTCACTTGGAGTGGTGGATCCATGCTAGAAATAGTGAACTCCAGCAATTAACTTGGTGACAACAAAGAAAGAGAGAGAAAAAGAAGAGAATAGGAAATAAGGAAAAGGGCCAGGTGGTGGCGCACTTGGTTGAGCACACATATGACAATGCACAAGGACCCAGGTTCGAGAACTCTGTCCCCACCTGCAGGGGGTAAGCTTTGTGAGTGGTGAAGCAGGGCTGCAGGTGTCTCTCTGTCTCTCCCTCTCTATCATTCCCTTCCCTCTTGATTTCTGGCTGTCTCTATCCAATAAATAAATAAAGGTATTTTTTAAAGGAGAGTCTTTTTTAAATTTTTAAAAAATATTTATTTATTTATTCCTTTTTT
Source organism: Erinaceus europaeus (assembly GCF_950295315.1). NCBI lineage: Eukaryota > Metazoa > Chordata > Mammalia > Eulipotyphla > Erinaceidae > Erinaceus > Erinaceus europaeus. The sequence continues at coordinate 57,958,678 of NC_080162.1, forward strand.
TGCCCTTGTTGTTTTATTGTTGTAGTTATTATTGTTATTGATGTCATCATTGTTAGAAAGAACAGAAAGAAATGGAGACAGGAGGGAAGCCAGAGAGGAGGAGAGAAAGATGGACACCTGCAGACCTGCTTCACCTCCTGTGAAGCAACTTCCCTGCAGGTGGGGAGCTGGGGGCTCGAACTGGTATCCTTATGCTGGTCCTTGAGCTTCAGGCCACGTGCGCTTAACCCACTGCGCTACTGCCGGACTCCCAGGAGAGCCTTTCTTACTGGGCAGGTCTCCTGGTATTAAAAAAAAAAAAAAAGGATATAAGGAAAGAAAAGAAATCAAGTTATACAATAGCTGAAAAAATTTTTTTTTTCCCTCCAGGGATATCACTGGGCTCTGTGCCACCACTTCCAGTGGCCTTCCCTACCTACCCCCTCCTGATCTTTCTTTCTTTCTTTCTTTCTTTCTTTCTTTCTTTCTTTCTTTTTGCTTATAGAAACAGAACGATGTTAAGAGGGGGATAGAGGGGAAAAGAGAAAGAGAACACAACTTCTCTTTTGTCACTTAGGTTCATTTCCCTGTTCTCCCTGTGGGTAGAGATCAAGGTCATGAACCAAAGTATTCAAGCATGGTAAAGTATGCCCTACTCCTATTACAGTGATTTGTAAGAAATATAATCATATAACCTGCAATAGAGTTAGTTATACATAACAAAAATAATTACAAATCATCTCATCAATTCCTAATTATTTTGCCACATTTTACTATTGCCTCTTGAAATTATGTCAATTATATGTGTGCGGTAGAAATATGTGCGTGGATGAGTGTCTCCTTTCAGATCCATGTTAAATGATGTTACACTGAAATCTTAAAATCTAAAAATATTGAGGGTTGGCAGGAACACATTGCAGAAAGTTAAGCGCACATGGCATGGAGCGCAAGGACCGGCTGAAGGATACCGGTTCAAGCCCCCAGCTACCCACCTGCGGGGGGTGGGGGTCGCTTCACGGGAAGTGAAATAGGTCTTCAGTGGTCTTTTTCTGCCCCTTTCTGTCTTCCCCTCCTATCTCGATTTCTCTCTGTCCTATCCAGTAACAACAACAGCAATGGCAACAGCAATAATAACAACAACAACAAGGGCAACAGAATGGGAAAAATCTCCAGGAGCAGTGGTACAGGCATTGAGCCCCAGTAATAGCCCTGGAGGCAAAAAAAATAAATAAAATAAGAAAATCTAAAAATAGCAGTTACATCCAACTGGACAAGTAAAAAGTATTCTCGAGGTCAGATGTTGGCACACTTGGTGGAGCTTACAAGTTACAATGCAAAAAGACCCGGGTTAGAGCCCCAGGGCCCCACCTGCAGGAGGAAAGCTTTGCAAGTGGTGAGACAGTGCTGCAGGTGTCTTATCTGTCTCTATCCCTCCCTATTTCCCCCTTCTCTTTCAATTTCCGGCCCTCTCTATCCAATAAATAGAGATAATAAATAAATAAACAGCAAAAAGTATTCTGTAAGAATTCAGTGACTCCACAGATTTTATGCAGAGACTTGGGCATATAGACCTTAACTGTGACAAAAATATAGTAAGAATCAATTTCTGGACTGGGTGATGGAGTACCTGGTAGAACATACATGTTACCAAGCACAAGGACATGCCCTCAGTGCTGCAGATGTCTTTTTTTCTATCTTCCCCTAATTCTAATATCTATTGTGTCTATTATAAATAAATAAAATTAAAAATATATATTTTAAAAAGAATCAATTGTCTATTATGGGATCAGCCCCCTCAATGGAGACAGAGAGGCTTTACTCAATATGCCCAAAATTGGCTTCTTTAAATAGGTATCACTTTGGAACAAGAAACTAAGTATTAATCAAGTCCCAGTGGGTTTCAAGAAAGAAAACAAACAAAACTGTTTCCCTTACTTGGGAACACAGGTTGTTTTGTTTCTCTCTCTCTCTCTCTCTCTCTCTCTTTTTTTTAAATTAAGAATAATGAAGGCCTTTGAGGCCAAAAAGAAGTTCTAGTCCCATCTCAGTTCTTTATCCTCTTACTATTAAAGAAACTTTCATTGCATGCCCACCCCCACCCCACCCCCGTGACATAGTGGAATGCATTTTGGGAAGTATCATACAAATCTAAGGTTATCAGTGAACATGACTCTCAACACAAGTAAATATTCCTGGATCAACCCATTTTTCTCTGGATTAAATATGTGTGTTGTATTTTTTATTGGGGGGTTAATGGTTTACAGTAAATACAGTTGTTGATACATGGGTAAAATTTCTCAATTTTCTGCAAAATGCTGTCATCCCCAACCTAGGTCCTCCTCCATCATCATGTACCAGAAACTGAAAGCCCACCCCAACCCCAGAGTCCTTTGCTTTGCTGCAATACACCAGACCCAGTACAAATTCTACTTTGGTTTCTTTTTCTGTCCTAATTTCTCATCCTTCTATTTCTGGCTTATCTCCCCTAACATGATTCCTTAAGGTCTATCCAAGTTGAGGAAAAGATGGTGACTTGATCATTCTTAATAGCTGAGTAGTGTTTCATTGTGTATATATATCACAATTTAGCCACTCATCTGTGGTTGGATGGTGAGATTGCTTCCATGTTTGGGCTATTACAAATTGTGCTTCTATGAACATAGGTATACAGAGATTTTTGACCTAGGTGTGTTTGATTCCTTAGGATATATCCTTAGGAGAGGAGTAGCAGGGTTATAGGTCCATTTCTAGCCTTCTGAGAGTTCTCCAGACTTTTCTCTCTATAGGGATTGGACCAATTTACATTCATTCATATCAGCTGTGCAGGAGGGCTCCTTTACTCTTGCAACCTCTCCAACATTTGGCATTACTATCTTTTTAAAATTTTACTTAAAGTGTTTAGAGATTACATATTTATTCCCTTTACAAGGACATCCTATTTTAAAAGTCACAATTTATTTGAATTTATTTTTTAGTAAAAGTAATGATTGACTGGAAAGTTTACCTCTATGTTTATAAAATGCTAGTTTTTTTTCCTCTTCCTTTATTTAATAAATGCTATTGTTTGTAATAAGAAAATAGGTCAGTTTCTTCTGGGTTCTTATGACAAACACTAAGAACATATATATGAAATTATTAAGTAACTCCATCCATCCAATGACCAGAAACTATAAAGACATGGTACAAAGCAAATTGCTCTGGTAAAATATTGTAGTCTCTATGTAGGTGTTCAGGTTGTTTTTTTTTTTTTTTTTACCCTCTGTGTGAAAAACTGCAAGCTTACTGTGAGCAGTAAGGTAGCAAGGATACATAATACTAGAATCATCTACTTATATAATAAAATAAAATAGAATTTAGATGATTTATGGAATCCTCCCTTGTCCATTTTATATGACAAAGAAAAAGTGAGATTATAGTTTGTGTCCCAGGAAGCCCAGAGAAGCAAACTGATTGTATCCATCCTGCACTTAGAGAAGAGTGAAAGGAACGGTTGAGGACTGCTGCACAGATTGAGCAAGGGGAAATTAGAAATGATCAAAGGAATTTCAACAAGGATTTTGACTTTAAATCCAACGTGGGTGTCACTTCACTTTATGATGTTAGACAATTTACCTAACTGTTCTGAGCATCATTATCATCATTAACAAATGGAAACCAGGTGATTGCCTTTCAAAGCTCTCTGTGTGGGGATTGTGAGAAATAATGAAAGCAGAGAACCTTAACAAGCAGTGATGTCTCAATACTTATCCCTGTGGTCTGAAGTGATACCCACGAGTTTTGCTTTAAATAACTTTCTGGCTTAAATTAAAGACCCCCCCCCCACAGAAAAACCATTATTCTACACTGTATAATTCTTTGCTGTTGGTGGCTGTCTTCTGCATTATGATATGCTTAACTGGATTCATGTGCCAGCATTCGCTTGACTCCAGCAGCAAGCCTCAAGGTGTGACAAAGTTTTTTCCAGGAATTTTTTTTTCCAACTTAATATCAATTTTTGAGGGAACTTTATTTTACAGTATTGTTTTTACTTGGGTACATTTACCCCAGCTAGGTGTCAGTATATCTCACCCTCCACTAAACCATCATCCTGTTCCATCACAGGGACTTAGATTAGTGCCCCTTCCTTCTCCCTTCTGAGTCTCCATATCTGACATGGTACCTGGTGATAAATTTATTCCTGGTTGGGACCAACTAACCCTAGGCCTCAATATTACTATTAGTAGGGAGGCTTCTGCTATTAATCTTTTCAAATGTAAGTAGCCACTCATTCATGGTCATGACCCTTCCCGGGACAGTAACTATCCAGTAGCTAACCAATATAGCTCTGGAAAGCTCTCCCTTCTTCAGAGCTTTCATCAATTTGCAGGGCCAATGCTAGACCTACATCACAGTTCACCTTTTCCTCATTTACTCTTGCTTTCTTCCCTTTCCTTCCCTAGGTACTTATTCCAAGCGATCATCTTTATAAACATGGGTACCTTCTCAACTTTGGGAAAAAAAAAATTATCCGAGTTAATTCCTTTCTGCTTCTCTCTTAGATTTGGTTGAGTCATTCTCCTATCAGATCTAGCAGATGAGAGAATATATTGAACACTTACTGGCAACTTTTATTTGCCTAAGCTCCCCCTCTCTATCTTACAATCAATCATGCAATTTGGTAATTGAGACTGAATATATTAATTTCCTTATCTGTTTTTACAAGGACAAATAGCTTAATCTGAAAATAACTGTTCCTTTGAATGTGAAAGCAAATGGTCATGAAATGGAGGGTGTCTTTGGGGCTATTACTACATTCCTTTATATAAAAATACAGTGATAAAGCAGAAATAGAAATACATTATTTTGCTTCCCCAGAGACCCACCCTACTAGGGAAAGAGAGAGGCAGACTGGGAATATGGACCGACCAGTCAACACCCATGTTCAGTGGAGAAGCAATTACAGAAGCCAGACCTTCTACCTTCTGCAACCCACAAGGACCCTGGGTCCATGCTCCCAGAGGGATAGAGAATGGGAAAGCTATCAGGGGAGGGGGTGGGATATGGAGAATGGGTGGTGGGAATTGTGTGGAATTGTACCCCTCCTACCCTATGGTTTTGTTAATTAATACTTTCTTAAATAAAAAAAATATATATATATATATAAAAGAAATACATTATTTTGTAAAAAATGCATTTGTGTAAGACAACATCTAAGTTCTTTAAAATGAATTCCTATGAAACATTATGTATTACTTAAGAAAGAGACAGAGACTGAGAGACTGAGAAACAAAATGGGCAAGTGAGTTCGACCAAGGAATTTTACAGCACATAGCCCGTTCATTTTCATAATAAATTTCGGGTGTGGTCACCAGAAATGAGTAGCATGGAATTTCTTTAGATCTAAGTTACATTTAACATAAACACTTTGCACAAAAATCCTCTCCTGATAAAGTGATGGATTGTACCAAAGTGTAGGTCAATTAGCCAGCTTTAAGTGCACATAACCCTGGAATCACTTGTACAGCATGGAGAATGGCATCACCAGTCCCAATTTTATGGCTCCAGAGTCTCTATATCTCATGCCCCACAAGTAAGAAGTTTCCATAATAATCAGGTTCAAGCACACAACTATCACAAATTGGCTTCATAGCATTTGACTTTTATGCCACTTTCTAAATCACTATACATTTAGTCTCTTGAGAGGGACAAATTATCCTTTGACTTTTTTTTTGCCTCCAGGGTTACTGCTGGGGCTTGGTGCCTGCACCACGAATCCACTGCTCCTGGAGGCTATTTTTTCCCCTTATGTTGTCCTTGTTTTTATCCTTATTGTGTTTATTATCATTATTGTTATTGCTGTCATTGTTGTTGAGGGAGAGAAAGATAGACACCTGCAGACCTGCTTCACTGCTTGTGAAATGACTCCCCCACCTCTGCAGGTGGGGAGTCAGAGTCTCTAACTGGGATCCTTAGGCCAGTCTTTGTGCTTCACGCTATGTGCGCTTAACCAGCTGTAATACTGCCTGACCCCATCATCTTCTCTATTCTTACCTTTAGGTTCCTAGTTATTAAACAACTTTTCCTTTTATAATTTTATAAAAGGTGGTAACCTTTCAGACAACATGTTGCAGATGCCACCATGACTCCAACCTGACTTCCTTAGGTAGATGACTTCACCAATGTGTCATGGAACCTGACCTCTCCACAATCCTAACTCACTAGGGAAAGACAGGAACCGGCCATGGGTATGGATCAACTTGACAGTACCCATGTCCAGTAGAGAAGCAATTACAAAAGCCAGACCTCTGACCTTTTGCACCCCATAAAGGTCTTTGGTCCATACTCCCAAAGGGATCAAGAAAAGGGAACTTTCCAGTGGAGGGGATGAGATGTGGAACTCTGGTGGTGGGGATTGTATGGAATTGTACCATTCTTATGCCACAATCTTATCAATCATTATCAAATCACTAATAAAAATAGCTTACTTAGATAGTTTGCTGCTTTGTCATGTTCACAATCTAGGTCTGAGACCTGTTTCCACCAGGATGAGGTCCTGGAAACACCTCCTTGCACCACCTCACCCCCTTAAAAGAAAAAAAAATGCTTTTTGAAGTCACATCCATAAGACTTCTAAGCTTTAAGTGATTTTGAAACCTGTATTCCTGTCTGTCTTCATGTCTGTCCATTTTTCACCTTCTTCACAGAATTTCAACCACAATGGATAACTTATATTATTCTTTTTTTAGAAACTTATTGAGTAATGGTTTACAGTATAGTTTTTTTTATACTGTACATATGAATGAAACCATTCTGCAATTATCCTTCACCTCATTTGCTTCACTAAACATAATTTTTTCCAGTTACATCCACTTTATCCCAAAGGACACAATGTCATCTATTTTTTTTTTCCTGAATGATACTTCACTAAGTATATGTCCCATAACTTTTTAGGAGCCTCAGGCATGAGAGTCTGTTTGCATAACCATTAGGCAATCTCCCTCACCTGTCCCATAACTTTTTAATCCAGTCATCTGTTTAAGGGCATTTTGGTTATTTCCAAGTTTTTGCTCTTATGAATAAAGCCACTATGAACATGGGGGCACATATTCCAATCAGTCTTTTGGGTATATACCTAGTTGTGGAATTTCTGGAGATAGCTTTTGTTCTTCAGACATACTAATAACAACTTTGCTTTTGGGCCTTTCAACTTGTTGTACCCTCTGTCTATACACTTAATTTCCCACATACTAGTGTCTCTTCACCCTCTTGCCATCCATATCTTTTTTCAAATGTCACCTCATCAATAAAACTTTTTCTGACCTCTAGCTAAATTATTCTTTCTTCACTTAGACTTTGGTGAATTTCTTTAGAATTTTTACCATCAACTGGCATATAGTTGTTTCTTCAACTTCAGTCTCCCTCATTGGCTTGCAATCTCTATGAAGACCTGTATCCTGAAATGGGTGTATCATTTGTTCTTTGAATATGATCTACATATGGCCTATCTAAATGTAGTTTTGTGTAATTTTTTTCCAAACAAGTTGAGGCCTGTATTGTTTTTAATTAGAGATCAGCTTGTTTTCATGTACTAGAAGTTCGGGATATTTCAATGTCAGTATATTGCTTTATTTTATGTCTGCCTCCTATTTATGACATAATTGCACTTATTAATGATTGCCAAGGCAGTGATCCTGTAAGCTGATTGCAACCCTATGAAAATATCGATAAATTACTCCTCCCTAGAAAACTTTTCAATGTAAAATCCTGAAACATTAGAGAAAGAAGAAGGGAGAGGAGGAGGAGAAAATGATGATGATGACATGGGTAACTATGAGAAAAATGATGCTGTCTCCATTACAGAATGTACTTAAAATGCAAAGAGTACCCATGCACCATCAATTTCTAATGCTTAATAACCCACAGGTCAAGGTTATTTAAAGAAGACCTTGAAAGAAATTATAAGGAAATGGCCAGTAAATTATTTGGAATGCATGTGCAAGTTTATACTCAGGCATCATAATTATAAGCAATAACTTTGTTTTTGTTTTCTTCATCATACCTTGGAAATAGCTGTCATAAAGTCATTTACTGCCAGCTGCTTTCATGTTTATAACTAGAACTCCACACAATATAAAACAATCTATTATATAGCCATGAATAGTAGCAGTCCACTTCCAAGCTTTATATTTTCTAAGACAGCTGGATTAGTCCTACTGTGAATTTATGAGGATGTAAGATGTCTGAATTAGCAAAGGAAAGCCTTACATTTTGCCCTAGCTTACTCCTATGACTGGTAGGAATGTTCAACTGTAAAGCATACATGTGTGAAAAGGAGAACCGATCACTATAAACCTGCTAAATGCAAGAGAATATGCTTTCTGTCTCAAATTTTGTCCATATTCAAAGTCCCTTCACATAGAAGAAAAAGGAAGAAGGGATTAAAAAAGCTTATATAAGTAGAAAGCCAGGTGTGAAATAAATATGTAAGCTCCTATTGATCAAAACTCCCTTAAAATGATGACATTTCAATAGTCTAAATCACCTCCAATTTTATGAGTACACCATTCTCCATCTTCTTTAGAATTAAGTACATGTATAATGCACATTTGGTACCCCTGGAAATGAGTGGTGGGACTCTGTGGGAATGCCCTTAGGTGACTTTTTCCTCTGCGGTGCCTGAGAGAAATTGAGATTATAGTCAATAATGTCAGTTCTCCAGAGAAGTAAATTACCCACTTAAGACTGAAAAGCCTCACAGCTCAAAGCTATTGCTTAGGACTAACTATGCCTTCAAGGAGGAGCCTCCCAGCTGATAAGGGGCCTGGATGACATGAAGGAACCCTATGCTCAAAGATATGAGGGTCTAGAGTGCTGCCTGAAGATGACCGGGTTCAGGGAGGGGGAGGAGGAAAGACTCTGGAGGACTTGTGGCTGTTGGAAATTTCCCCACTGTGGCCATCAGGGACATTGTCAAAGTCCTGTCACTTGTTATTCCTTTCTGACATTCTGATCCAGTTTTATTACTCAGAGTACACAGTTTGAGAATAAACATCACTCTCCTCATAGTAGCCCTTAACTGAAGACTGAATAATGGGATGTGAGGCAGTATAAGTGCTCTACAGTCTTGCCCTAATAGGGGCAATGCAGAGGTGTGACTTACAAAGTCTGGGAATCATTAAGTAGGAGTTTGCAATTACCTGGTATATGGCTTTATATCTATTCTTCCAGTTTTAGCTCTTCACATCTCAGCTAACCCTACCCCCCGCCCGACCTATGATTTTTACTAATAAGTTCCTTTCCTCCAAATCCTTACCTTGGAGCCAGCTAAAAGAAAAGACATTATTATGATTGATGTGATAGTCAGAACTTTAAATATGAAAATAAATCTGGGAGGTAACTTGAAGGGGGAAGCCTCAGTGGACAATGGAGAAAGAACATATAGGTATCTCCAATCAGACTCAATAAGAGGGAAGGAAACAAAATAAAAATATATACATATCTGAAGAGTATATAACTTATAGTGAGGCTCAGAGAAAAGGGTAGTCTCAAGACCCAGACAACAAGATTTTTGACTCCTTTGCTTCTTTTCATAATAATCATGGAGGACTGAGAAGAGACACCATTACTAGTTTTACTGATGGAATGAGTAACCTCCCTAAAGCTGTATAGTGGCTAAGAAGTAAAAATGAGAGAGAAGTGCTGTTCTTTTGACTCAGAATTCAAACATTCTCCACTACAAAATATATTCTAGGGACCAGGTGGTGGCACACCTTACTAAGCGCACACATTATAGTGTGCAGGGACCTGGGTTCAAGCCCCTGGTCCCCACCTGCAAGAGGAAAGTTTTATGAGTGGTGAAGCAGGGCTACAGGTGTGTCTCTCTCTTTCCTTCCCTCTATCTCTCCCTCCCCTCTCAATTTTTCTGTTTCTACCAAATCGTAAACAAATTATTTTTTTTAAAAAAATCTATTCTGTAGTCAGAAATAACAAAAGAAAAGGAGAAAGATGAAAAAAGTCAAATATATCTTGGACTTTCTTAGTCTTTAAGAAAGGACTGATTAGAGATAAATATTTTTCAGCATCGCCCTCATAAGGTAAACATTAGGCTGCTTTGGAAGAACTGCTGTATTCTACTCAGTATTGTTACTCAGTAAGTCACCTTTTAAAAAAATCCTTTATTGGAGGATTAATGTTTTATAGTCGACAGTAAATACAATAGTTTGTACATACATAACATTTCTCAGTTTTTAAAAACCAATATTTATTTTTTTTCACTGCTGCACCAGGCAATTGTAGCTTGGGCTGAATTTCCTCTTTCAACATAGACGCTTCCCCATGGGCAAAGCTGAAGCCTTTCTTTTTCTGCATTTACTAATTTGTCTCAGACCACATAATTGGAGTGGGAACAGATTGCTAGATTACCAGCACATATGTAGGTATTACGCCTGCAGATTTTTTGACACCTCTGTTCCATCTCTTAAAATGTCAACATGTTCTTTCCACAAATTGAGCAATTTCATTTCATACCCTTCATAATTTTATGGTTAAAAATTGAAAAACCCTACATAAAGGAATAGATGGGTTTCCATATATATGTGGATTCTTCTTCAGTCAATTATATATGCAAGCACCTGATTCCACTGCTTAGTTACGTGAATCAGCTGAGACTCTCTTGGCAGATGGCTGGGCCAAAACTACAGCATAGTTTGTCAAAAAAAGGGGGGGGGCTTAAATATAACAAGTTGTGATTGTGAAGCTTGACTCAACATATAAAGGTAAAAAGTACTTATTTCTTTTCCACAAAGGAAGGCTTTAGTCAGGCTTAATGCACACTTTATGCTTAACAGGGAATTAGTTAAGAGATTGTGTCTAAGAAAGACCTACCCAAAGGATACAAACTGTAGAACTGACTAAAAGTAATGAAAGAAAGTAACAGGAAATTGATTATAGTCATATTTCCCAAGTACAAGATTTGCTACTCATAGTCTGAAAATGCCTGTGCTTTGCAAGCCATCAATCACTCTGAAGAGTTTTATCAACTGGAGTCTATTGTGGAAATGAGTAAAAAGAACAAAACCAGGAGCAGCCAGACAGTACAGAGATATCTGACAGCTCAGGCCCCTGGAGGTGAGTTATTTGTACATATTTCCCAGTGATCACTGCATTAATCCAACAAGAATCATCCCAGAATCACAAAGAGGGGAGTAGGTAGCTAGTCTCTCACTGTGTATATTGAGGGCCAGTGCAGGCTCCTGTACTGGCTGATGAATAGATTGAGTAGTCAATATTTTGCCGAGTGACACTCCTATGATTTGCAAAGATATATTTTAGGCTAAATTGATTTCAACTCTTAAAGAGAGTGAGTTCAGTGTATGCATTAATATGTCACTATGATTAGAGAGGCAATGTGGAGGTCACACATTCACAGATGAGTGGATGACTATATGTATCTGTGGGTGAAAAAGTGGTGAAATCAAAGAATAAATGTATGGACGGAAGAATGGGGGACTAAAACAACTTTTGATTCAGAGATATAAAATTTTAGTTGTTGCTAGCTCTTCTAGACTTTGACTTCTGTGAAAGCTTAATTTCACAAAGCAAAGAGCTTAACTTTTAATCTCTCCTCCTCCTCCTCCTCCTTCTTCTCTTCCTCCTCCTTCTCCTCTTTCTTCTCCTACTTCTCCTCCTCCTTCTTCTATTCCTCCTCCTCCTCCTTCTTCTGTCTACAGGGTTATTGTTGGGTTTGGTACCTGCCCCAGAAATCTACTGCTCCTGGTGGCCATTTTTCCATTTTATTAGATGGACAGAAAGAAACTGAGAGAAGAGGGAGATAAAGAGGGAGGGAAATAAACACCTGCAGACCTGCTTCACCACTTGTGAAGCATCCCTCCTACAGTTGAGGACCTGGGGGCTAAAACAAGAATCCTTGTGCAGGTCCTTGCACTTAGTACTGCTATGTGTGATTCCAAGAGCTTAAATTTCCATCACATTCTTGTAACTGCATTCCAAATAAAGAAGAACAAAATCCATCCATAATAAGTTGTAACTATGTCTCAGATAAAATTTTATTAGAGTCAAGAGTTATATATTCCTTTCAAGTATAAGTAGAGGATGTGAGGGCAATCTGGCAGAGACATCTGTCACCCCATTGATCCCCAGGGTTGATTCGGCTGGTTAGGCGAGTGTCCCCTTCCTCCCTCACCACTCCATATGTGTTCCTCCTGAAGCTCCTGCGCACTCGGTCTAAGAGGATGGCTTTCCCCAAATAGAGATGGACTGGTCTTCGGTCAAGGGTATATGAGTAGCTGTGCTCCCCTGCTAGAACCTCCAAACAAGCTCTCAAGTATAAGTAGAAAAAAAAAAAGTATAAGTAGAAAAAATTCTGCCTACACCTTTCCCTCTCTCACAAAGTCAACATGTCTTTATTTGGGTATTCTCTGAAAGTAGGACACACCACCAGTGAAGCAGGATTGCAGGTGTCTCTCTCTGTCTCTCTATCTCCCTATTCCCTCTCGATTTCAGCTGTCTCTATCCAATAAATAAATAAAGATTGTGGCCCCCGGCTCGCCACCTGCAGAGGAGTCGCTTCACAAGTGGTGAAGCAGGTCTGCTGGTGTCTATTGTTCTCTCCCCATCTCTGTCTTCCCTTCCTCCCTCCATTTCTCTGTTCTATATAACAACGACGACATTAATAACAATAACTACAACAACAATAAAAAAAACAAGGGCAACGAAAGGGAAAATAAATAAATAAAAACGAATAGAAGATGAAAAATATAGTGATTGAAAGTCAGTTAGAGGTAGAATTTTTAATGTGGTTATTATATAGTATCACTTATCCTGAAATTTCTATTTCATAGGTATCTAGGATAATACTCATTTTCCTTCCTTCTCTCTTTCCCTCCCTCCCTCTCTTCCTCAGTCTCTCATATATTATCATCTTTCTATTATTTATTATGCACTACTCTATATTATATATGTTCACAACATATATTACAATTTAAACATGAAATCAACAATTTGAAATTGCTTACTTTTACTTTCTTGTTAACTTACATAATTTTCAACCTAATCATATTCTTGCTGGATTCTTTAGAACTTCCTATGTATACTATCAAATCATATGCAAACAGTGACAGTTTTACTTCTTCTTTATCAATCTGTATCAATTTAATTCCTTTCTCTTGCCTAATAGTTATGACTAGGACTGTCAACACTATGTTGAACTGGAATAGTTTCTCACCAGTGATCATGATGATATTGGCTATGGCTTTGCTGTATACATACTCAACTAGATTTAGAAATTTTCCATATATTCTATTTATTTATTTTGTTAAGAAAATATCTGAGGTATCCTTTTTTTTTTTTTTTTCAGAATTTCAAGTAGATTTGTTTTTCTTGGGTTGGGAGGAAGGCCCTGGGGCATGGGAAATGATTTTTTGAGCTACTTCTTCTGTTCTGAATACTATGTTTATATGATCAGAAAGTCTTAGAAGAAGTTGATTATGATTAGAAGGTATATATTATCAAGGTCTAAAAAATTGAACAAATGAAGTACTGTGCTCTGCTTTTTATAGTAAGGCATAAATCACCAATTGATTTATGATCTTTTAAAACTCCATGAAAATTCTATGAACTCTCAATCCAGTGTCCAGTAATCCTCCACAATCACATATAAATGTTCTGTCTCATGGTGTGTTTCCTCTTCTAATGCCTCTATGTCCGTGCGTTTCTTCTTGTGGGGCTGGAATAAACTCATCCTGAGTGAGTCACACTGGGCTATTCCTAGAGGACTAGAGGTTCAAATCAATAACTTCAGAAAAAAATTAACAAGTTGAAGGAAAGATAGAGTTTCTAGTTCCTTTAGTTATGATGTATTTCTCTTCCTGGTCACTCCAGTCCTTCCACTCAGGACTCTAAAATATATAGCTTCTCAGAACACATTTTCATTCACCTTTATTATAGAGCAAAGAACTTACTTAGAAAAACTTTCATATTCCTATAATAAATGTCATGACATTTTGCATTCTGCAGTGAACGCACAAGCTTGCAGGATTATGTTGATGCGATAGTGGCTCTGATATCACTTCCAGGAATTGAAATGACGGAAGAAAAATGCAAATATTTCACTAGATGAAATCAAGGAAAGGTACTTATTTATAATTATGAATCTTTATTCTATTTTTTCTTCTGAATGATGATATACATCATTTTCCTGGTTGTTATGGTAAGGATTATTTTTGGAAAATTATTAGCAATGCAAATATGAACATCTTTGGGTACATTTTATTAGAGAGATTTTTAAGCGGGTAGACTCTCTTACAAAATTTTATAAGTTTTTAAATAGTTGATTTTTAAGATGAGAAATTTAGTTGTAGAATGAACATAGATTATTTTGGTATCTTAATTACATAATCCAGAACCCCTGGAAAATTAATTAGACATAATAATTTCCAAGTTTCTCAGAGAGTGGACAACTGAACAGGGAAGATCTCACTGTGGTTATTTTCTGGTTTTAAGAGGTCTTTAATTCCATCCTGTAATTTCTCAATAATTTCAGTGGTGTACTTACTATCTGTCATTTGTAGATGGAAAGCACTGTATGTCGTATAGAGGTTCCACAACTTCTAGAAACTTATGTAATTTGAATAAATCCATAAAATTAAATGATTTTAATAAGGGTTTTATTTAACTTATGTGGTGCTGATATTTTGTTCACTTAGCCCATATGCTTTGATTTTTTAAATTTTTTATGACTGATTAACAATAAATGACATTATCTAAATCAACATTTAATAGATATTTCTACTAAATGAGTTGGATTTTCTTCTTGCCTTGATGTTTTCAACCCCCTTTTTCAGATTTTATTCTTCTTTCCTTCTTTCCTTCCTTCTTTCTTTCTTTCTTTCTTTCTTTCTCTCTTTCTCTCTTTCTCTCTTCCTCTTTCTCTCTGTTTTATTAACCACATGTGTAAAGTAAATCCTAGATGAACTTACTTAACCTCTGCTTCTTACATTGTCATCTATCTCACTGACACAAATAAAATTATAGGGTATTTGGAGGCTCCAACTGGTAGCAACAACTAATATTATTTATATCTCTTTTTCCAACAGCAGCTGTACCTTAGATAAAATAATGAGAAGCTAATTACTACTGATTTAGCAACTGAACTTTCCAGGCATTCTTTGTCAACCACTATAAAGCAAACATTAGGAACAATGAGGAGACAGGCAGGAGAGTGTAAGGAGGCACTGAGGACCTCCACACAGCCACAGGTATTTCAAGAGGCAAAGGAATCCCCTGACTACAACCTGTGCATGACTCCTGCATCCCTATTTCCATAATTCTATGAAACACCCATGACTAAGGCCTATCGACATGTCCTGCTACGGATTGGAATTCGACTTCAATCAGTAGTGTAGATGCTTTATCAGTTGGAAAATGCTTATTAAAGCACCAGTGACACCCCTTAGGTCATATTCTTCTCACAGGTCCTTACCGAAGTCTAAGAATTCAATTGCACTAAGGCCATAAAGTTGTAGTCAAAGGATAATATAATCACAACTTCTTGCTATAGCATTAAGCACTACCTATAATATGGAGACAGTTTCTAATGCTACTTTCATTAGGTTAAATATATCGTAAGGTTGGAAGAAATTATGTTCTTCAGTATAGTTTATTCAAACTCATCATTGTTTTGTATTATACTTTCATGAACAAATGATGAATTTTAGTAAAACAATCATACAAAGATTCAGACCTCAAAAAATGTACATGAATAGAGAAAGGAGATAAAGGCTGTGGGACAGGATTTTCAAAAGTTGACTTTTATCATTAACTGATAAAATTATATTTTATCTGGCAAGATTATAAAAAAATTATAATTTAAATGGAGTCTAAAGAGTGATGCTAATGTTGTAGAAAAGTAAATAAATGTCTTTACCAGTACACCAGATTAACAATGGAGTATTTCAAATTAACATACTATTTTGACAAGAAAAGCAATTGTGAGTTTTAAAAATAAACAATAATTACTCTAAGTTATGACATTTAAATATATCTACCTCTATCTCTCTCACTACCTGCCCTTCCTCATAAGTTTCCTTTCCTCTCTGTGTGTATGTGTAAATATACACCTTGGAAGAAATTAGTTAATATGAAGTATTCTAAGTCTGTATCTACCCTTAAGGGAAACCTACTCAACTTTTCAACCATCATTATTGAATAGCAGAGTTAGATAAAAAGCAGTTGAATATTAGAAATTATTGCTTATTGATGAAAAGAAAGCTGTTCAAGATATATAGCTGCTACAGAGATGTATGAGTATAATTGTCCTCACATAAGAGAAATGTGAGAAAGGAGAGATTCTTTAAGGTCAGTCACTTAAGACCTTGGGAGTTAACACAAGGTCCACAGGTCTATCTCATCTACAGATGCACACTGCATAGATGACTTCTAGAGGACTGAATGCTCAGAAATGAACTTTCCTACAAAGTAAATATATTTTAGAGTACCTGAAAATGGATATGGTATCACTAAGGAAAGGGTATCAGAATGAAACTGGATGACTATTATTGTGACTGCTAAAGAATTTTTCTACATTTGATAGATTTCAGTCTGAGAACTTCAGTGTTATAAAGTTTGACATGTGGGATATCAGTGAAAAATTCTCATCTCATTTATATTTTTACTCTCATTATAGAATAATAATAACACAAGTAAGGGTTATTGGTAGAGTAGAAAACAGGATAGACTCATTGTAATCCATCAGAGATGGATTAGGATGCTAGAGAAACCTACTTTGAAGCAGACAGGAGGTAGGCATTGCTCCTTAAATATAAACTAAAAAGGGAACACATTCATGTAAGGAAGATATAATTACAAAATTATAATTACATAATAAAGTACTGGCTCAGTTAATGCTGCCATCTAGTATATTACCTCTTGTTAAGATTATTTTTAAAATGTTTTTACTTTATTTGTTAATTGATGAGAGAGGTAGGAGGAGGAATATAGAGAATCAGAGCATCACTCTATTGCATGTGCTGCTAGGGACTGAACTCAGGATCTCATGCTGGAGAGCTTCATGCTTTATCCACTGTGCCACCTTTCAGACCATGCTGTTAAATTTAATTCTAAATATTAGAAAGCTAGAGGTATTCAATATTTCTATCTGTGGAGTGGAGGAGTGAAGAGGCTCTGGTTTCACTGAAACTTTTTGGTCTTTGTTTATTTTTTAATTATTAATGATTTAATAATGATTTACAAAATTATAATATAAAAAGGGTATAAGTCCATATCTTCACCACCAGCAGAACTCTGTGCCTTCAGTTCTTCCACTGGGAAGATCACAACTATGAGTTGACTATTATCTATATAAGTATATATCCATATTTATTATTTGCCTATTTTTCCTATGGTCCTGCCTCTTCTTCCTAAGTCACACCTACTAGTTTTAAGTGTCCTTCATTTCTGTTTTTCTCCTTCTTTTTTCTACTCTTATCTTTCTGGGTCCTGATGGAATTGGAGTTTTGAAGTACAGAGCACTAACATTTACCCCTCTGTGAATATAGACCAAAATTCTTTCTGAGAAGCAGAAGATGGAAGGTCTGGCTTCTATAATTGCTTCTCTGCTGGACATGGGCATTGGCAGGTCAATCCATACTTCCAACTTGTTCCTATCTTTTCCTAGTGGGGTAGGACTCTGAAGAGGTGAGATTCTGGGACACAAAGGTGAGGCTATCTGTCTAGGGAAGTCAGTATGGAATCATAGTAGCATCTGCAACTTGGTGGATATAAAGCAAGATATAAAGAAGGACAAAAATGTTTAATGAACCAAAAAGTAGGAATAGAGAAGATAGAAACAGGGATTTTGGGGTGAAAAGGAGCTTGGAAATATATTTATGGTATGTTCCTAGGGGCCCATGACTGGTATTTTTTTTGGAGCTTGACAGCTGACATAGAGAAATTCTGAAAATGTTGTCTGGGCAGATGGTGTCAGAGTTGAAAATTGGATTAGAAAGCTGAATAAGGGCAGAGAGTACCTCCCAAACTTGAAGGAAATATATAAATACAATTAACTATTTACCACTCTTATTTGACCCAGGACCCATATATATTTTTATTTACCACAGGATCCCATATAATTTCTAAGTCCTTGTAAGTCTGTGTTCACAGTCCATGGTCACAGTTGGGAACATTCTAGGCTGCACTCATTTCAGGACCAGTTTTCCTTGAATTGTAGAGTAGAATGACCCTGCCTCCCTTTGGAGAGTGGTGCAGGCCTTACTATTGCTAGTTCTTAGTGAGGGTCTGGTCCTGAAGAAGCCCACAGGAGGGTTTATGAGATGTTCCTGATATAAATGACCAAGGATGGTGGAGAGAGGGATGTATTAGAGGTTGAGGCTCATTGAATCTATGGGAGAATCTATAGAGTCCCTAACTAGGGCCCCAGGTGATGGGATGGCCTAACAGTGACCAAAAAGGCCACCATTAAGTGAGCCAGTCTATTTCCCTTTTGCAGCTTGTATGGTCCCTTCTTTACATGACAAGCTTGGGCTTTCTCTTAGTTGTTAAAGCATTTAGTGTTATTTCTTGTATTCAAACTGATACTAGATTTAGGGGGTCTGGCCTAAAGTTAAGGAGGAAATACATTTAGTATTTTAGTGACTTCTAGAATTAACCTTGAATTTGACTGTATTTACTTGTTTGGTGAGTCTAATACAAGGTTATATTCTTTCTTTTTCTTAATTAGCTGGATTTTCATTCACACAGTATTTCATCACTCCTGGCTAACAAGGGTGGGAAACTTTTTTCTACCAAGGGCATTTATAATAATTTGTGATCCATACATAATTATCAGCTTAAAATTAGCATTTAGGGGGCCAAGTGGTGGTACACCCAGTTAAGCACACTTAGAACCATGTGCAAGGACCCCCACAAAGATGTGGGTTGAAGCCCCTACTCCCCACCTGCAGCAAGGACACTTCATGAGCAGTGAGGCAAGTCTAAAGGTGTCTATCTTCCTCTCTGACTCCCCTCCCCTCTCAATTTCTCTCTGTCCTATCAAAGAAAAAAAAAGAATAGAAATGAAAGGAAGGAGAGAAGGAAAAAAAAAGGAAGAAAATAAAGAAAGAAAAAAGGAAAGAGAGAAAGAAAGAATTAGGAAAAAAAAAAGAAAAGAAAGAATGACTGCCTGTAGTAGTGGATTCATAGTGCCAGCACCAAGCCCCAGTGATAACCAGGGAGTGCGAAAAATGAAAAAGAAAGAAAAATAAAATAAAATAAAATAAAATACTTAATGTTGCTATGAAAAAAATAACTATATTAAATTTTGAGTCCTACTTGTGGTTGCCTTTGCAGGGCCAGACCAAATGAAGTTCTGCAAACTAAATGCTCCAATTTCTGATATAAAGAGACAGGTACAGAGAGAGAGAGAGACAGACAGATAGACACAGAGAGGGAGAGGCACCTCAGAACTTCCTCTAGTGTTATAGTGTCCTGTGTTTGATGCTAGGACTCAAACCTGAGCTGCACATTAGAATAAGCATATGCCCTACTCATGGAGTTATGTCTCTGGTCCTGGTTGAAACTTTTCCTTCCATTATGTTTATTCTTGTCATTTGGCTAATGGTTTTCTTTTGCTTACAATTATGTTTATACTATTTCCAATTTGTGTTCATTTAATTTTTTCAGATACATTAATAAAAATAAGGATGTATTTTTAGAAAAGGGAAGAAAGAGAGGCTCAGATACAGATCAAGACAGAAAAGAATTAACAATATCCTAAATTCCCAGGTAGCACCTGGATTTGTTTCCTTATAACAACAGTTTCAACTGGAGCAGATGCTGTCAACATTCTACCCGCAGCAGCCCCTATAAGCTCAGAGTTCCCTTGCATACTAAAACTTTCTTATCCCAAGTTCCTGGTTATGTACGGGTGATGAAAAAAAAAAAAAGGTAATGGCATCAGGTGGGACCACAGATCCACGCAGTCAAAGAATTTCCAGGAGGGGGCCAAGTGGTGGCGCATCTGGTTGAGCACTCATGTTACAGTACACAGGAACTGAAGTGGAACTCCCCTGTCCCCACCTTCAGGGGAAAAGCCTCACAAGTGGTGAAGAAGTGCTACAGGTATCTCTCTGTCTCTCTTCTCCTTTTTCTTTTCTTTTTTTTTTCCTTATCGTGCTTTATTTTCTATCTTCTCCTTTTTCTTCCCATTCCCTCTCAATTCCTGTCTCTATCCAATAAATAAAGATAATAATAAAATATTTAAAAATGAATTTACAGGATTCAACTCTCAGCAGTGGCCTATTCAATAATGCACCTATATTGACAGCTTTTTTGTTACTATCTCATTTCCCTATGATGGGTCCTAGTAACACTTCCAAAATCAGCTACGTATATTCATTTCCATATCAATTTGGGGAGGGGCCTTAGCCTCAAAACATGCTCATATTAGTGCCCATATTAAGCACACATTATATACTTTTTATTATTCTAGAGACATCAATAAGATACCCTCCTCTTTTAACCACTGTTTCTGCATTCTATTGTCATGTTCTTTTACTCTTCTGTGAAAGAATTATAAACTGTAGCATCGTGACTTCCAAAGCTGCATATAATTGCTACTCAAGAGAAAAAATGAATTGCAAAATAGAAAGACCTTAACTGCAATTTGATATACAGAAAATAAAGGCATGAAAGTAGTGTAGTGAAATCTTAGGGAAACTTGATGCTTAATCATGGCAATTTAACCATAAAAAATGATGAGTGTGAGCTTTAGGATGTGTATCATGCACCATTTGATCTAATGTAGAGGGTTTTTGTTTTTGTTTGTTTGGTTTTGCACAAAGCCTTGTGGATTGTTCATTTTTACACAGTTGATCTATACCCAAACACAGTTGGCATTAGTGGGAGCTTTAAAGTAGGGTAACAATAATAGAAGGATGATTTCATTTGAGTTTCAATTATCAGCTGTATTAAGGAAAAATAGGGTGAAATGAGAGCTGATGTATTGATACCGGGTTATATAACAAGCAAATGATATTAGGGATACTGACTTACTGGTACAAATAAGTGGTGTTCAAAATATAAAGATAGAACGGACAGTAAATTATAAAAATCCCTTGGTCTGACAATGTGGTGGCAATTATTTACTGTGAGACCACAGAGATTCCCTGGACCTGAATAAATAAAAAACACCATTTTCACAGACCAACTTACTTCACCTTTGAAGATATTCTCTCCAGATATTCTTTGCTAGACATACTCAAAGATAAATAGAAACATGACTCTCAGACAAATATTTACAAGTTTCAGCACCACAAGGCTCTCTCCTTTCCGTAATGTTTTGTGTATTTATATGGAGGCATACTTGCTGCTGCTAAAAGATATCATCTTTTGAGGGTAGAGGCCAGAGGTCATCTTTAAAGTGGTTTTATTCTACTGATCTCAGAGGCTGAATGGGACGAAGAGCTTTCATTTAGTGAGTCTTTGCTCTGATTAACTTCTGGTATCTTCATATGTTTAGCCCCAACATAGTTTAAGGTCAAAAGTAAGATGAGAAACTGTGGTTTGCATGAAACAGTAAATTAAGACACACACACACACACACACACACACACACACACACACACAGAGAGAGAGAGAGACTTAGAAAAGGAAAGAACTGTTATGGCAAAGTGTATTTGTATTTTGTCAAGACTACAAACCACCATACACTGGAGAATACTACCAAAGCTGTGAACTATAATCAGATAAATGCTGTCAAATGCTCTAAGGATTTTCACTCTGCACAGCCAGAAACCATCAATCTGTCCATGCCAGGAGGTTAAACTGAAGTTTGGAAAGGACTCTGCAGAGGAAGAAATCCTTGTGTAAATTTTACATTTTCTAAAAGGGTATTATGTTTATGGTATTGCACATTTGATTTTTTTATTCCCTTAAAACAAGTTTTTTATATTTAAAATTCATGGAGATCTATAATTCCTGCACATTTCCTACTTTGCACTGATGAGGCACTTACAATAAAATCAGCAAATTAATATGATCATAATGGATCACATTTCTTAGTGGAATAGTTGGAGGTAGTACACTTCTGAAGCTAGACATTTCTTGTGTGCTGGTAGACAGTACAGTGAGGAATCTTTATGCCTTGACATCACTATTAGCCATGCCAGTCTGAGTAAACTACTTTGTGACTCTGTGGGCATCAGTTACTTCATGTAGAAAGAAAAATGATGAGGGCCAGGCATTGGTGTATCTGATTGAACACACACTTTACAGTGCACAAGGACCCAGTTTCTAGCCTCCAGTCTTCACCTGCAGCGGTAAAGCTTCACAAATGGTGAAGCAGGGCTGTAGGTGTCTCTCTGTCTCTTTTCCTTTCTATCTCCCCTTCCCACTCAATTCTTCCCTGTCTCTATTCATCAATGAATAAATTTAAATATTTTTTAAAAAAGAAAGAAAAGTGATCACACTCACTGATCTGTAAACTTCCCCTCCTTTTTTTTTGCCCTTGTTGTGGTTATTATTATTGTTGTTATTGATACTGTTGTTGTTGGATAGGACAGGGAAAAACGGAGAGAGGAGGGGAAGACAGAGAAGGGGAGAGAAAGACCTGCAGACATGCTTCACAGCTTGTGAAGCACACGCCGCTCCCCACCCCGCTCCACCCCCGCAGGTGGGGAGCCATGGAGTCCAACCGGAATCCTTATGATGGTCTTTGAGCTACAAGCCATGTGCACTTAACCTGCTTGGCTACTGCCCAAACCCTGTAAACTTCTTACCCAGTCTGATGTTCTAAAATTTAAATAACAATAGCCAACTTGATCTATCATCTTCTTCTTCTTCTTTTTTTTTTTTGCACCTCCAGGGTTATTGCTGGGGCTCTGTGCCGCCACTATGAATCCACTGCTCCTGGAAGCCATTTTTCTCCTTTTGTTGCTCTTGTTGTCTATTGTTGTTGTTGTCATTGTTGGATAGGACAGAGAGAAATGGAGAGAGGAGGGGAAGACAGAGAGGGGGAAGAGAAAGATAGACACCTGAAGACTTGCTTCACCCTTTGTGAAGCTACCCCCTTGCAGGTGGGGGACCAGGGGCTCGAATCCGGATCCCTACGATGGTCCTTGCACCATGTGCGCTTAACCCACTGTGCTACCGCCTGGCCCCACTCCTATCATCTTCTATGTCATATTTCAAAAGTAGTCTGTGGAATACTCATTTAATCTTCACCATATTTCTCTAAGATGGGTATTGTTTTTACTCAAGTTATGAATGTGGAAACTGAGGCACAGAGAGGTTGCACTGAATAAGAAGAAGAGGTCTTATGGGAGATCACAAACCTAAAGAATACAAAAGTCAGAATTTGACAAAGCACTCTGCCTTTAAAGGTGGTCTCTCTCTTTTTCAGATTCTCTCTTTTTTTCAAATCATTTTATTGGGAAAATAATGAACTACAAGACTAACATGTACATGGGTACAATTCCTTATCTCCTTGTAATAAGTGTTTGCAAACCACTATCACCATCAAAATATGCCCTTCTTCACTATCATGAACTATGCCCACTACCCACATTTGAACACTTCTCATCTTCACCCCCACCCCCAGAATCGTTGGTAATAAGTCACAGCCAGATCTAGGTTCACTTTGCTTGCCTTTGTTTCCCTTGTTTGTTAAGATCCAATTATAAGATAGATCAGTATTTGTATTTGTCCTTCTTCTATTGAAGGTTTTTTTGTTGTTTTGTTTTTTCCCCAGTCTACTGATCAGCTCTGGCACAAGCAGGGGATTGAAACTGGGACTTTGGAGCTTCAGGCATGAGAGTCTCTTTTAATAACCATTATGCTAGAGAACACTCTCTTGACTACCAGGCAACCTTGTCCTCTACCACTTACCTATTTAATGCTGTCCAAGGAGTAAAAGACACACAGCTACAAAAAGACTCATAGGATAGACTCTACCAAAGACAGACACTAAAATTAGGATTCAGAAGTAAATATATTTTATTTGGAAGATGATTACAGAGAGCACTATGAGGAAGATGAATAAGATAAGAGAGGAAAGTCAGTGTGTATTAATGAATGGCTTAGTATTGTGGATAAATAGTGCTCAAGCCTGCTTGGGGGTGGGGAGAAGCATTCTGAAAAACTGAAGAAAGCAACTTGGTGTTTTTCACTGAACTATTATTTAGAGACAGTTTTTACCAATCATCTCTCACTCTTGCTGGCAAACTCTCAGTATTTCTATCCTATCTGTACTTAAGCCAAGCACACCCACTCAGCTAAAGAATGCCTCAAGGCTTGAGAGGTGGGAAGTCTTTTGCAAGCTCAGGAACTAGGAGTAACATCCTGAGTAGGCTGAGTGTCAAGGGTAAAGCACTAACAGCACCTGCTACACATGGTTAGGAAGCACAGGAGCCAGAACTCAACACATAGGTCATTTGGCTTTAATCCTTGGTCTTTGAACAATCACCTGTGGTGACAAATTTGTGGGTTCTGAAGTTACTAAGGGGGCAAACAGCCTTGCTCAATCTCCCTCCAAGGGTATTTCTGTCAACCAGGTTTCTGCTTGGTACAAAAGAAGAATCCGAGCCATTCATTAACTTACTGTTTAATTCTAGGTTCAACTCATCTCATGATTTATAAGAGGAGCAGGATACTTAATGAGCTTGATCTGTGCCTTGAGCTAACTGCATCTCTCTGATCTCAGCTGCTAGTGATTAAAAATAAATGCTGGCTTTCTTTGTTTATCCTGGATAATTTGTTTGTCTTTTCTACAAATGTTCCACTAGCTATCTGACTCATTTTTCAGTTCAATTGCCAAGACCTCATACAAGTGCAAAATGATACATACTTGCCATTTATGTTCAAGTTGGAATCATTTAAAAATATTTTAAGCAAAACTTTTCATCTTTTAATTAAAGAATAAATACAGTTTGATCTTATTGCTCTGGAAGATAACATTTCACCAGGAAAAGACATTCCCCCCAGGGGCTCTAATAAAAAAGAACATATATAGTATTGTAATGTGATTAATCCACATTAAAGGCTCCCTTATTAAAAAAGGTTAGTCAGGCTCATTTGGTAGCAAGCATAGCTTGGTTGGGAGGCTAAGGATTGTCCCTATTTGTTGTTTATAGACCTGACAGTAGAATATGATGAAGCATTTGAGTGAGAAAACTGGATATGACCTAACAACCCAATAAAATTATTCTGGATGCTAGCACTGAACACTGTAATCATTTAGTCATAATACACTTACAGTACATGGCAGGTGATCTGAATCTAAATGAAAACTGCAACATCAAACTACATCACTGAGTTCCTGTGAGGATAAGATGATCAAATGGTTGAAAAAAAAAACTTTTTTTTTTTTTGGCTGGAGGAGGTTGCCACAGTGACAAGACCTCTCAAGGACTGAGAGGATAGATATTCCCTTTTAGGCTGCCCCTAACCCACATTCTCTTGGGCAGTCAGACAATTATTCACCTTTCCTATTAATTCTTTCATTATGTCATCAGATACCCATTGATATTTTACTATGTGCCAAACACCAAAGAACTGGTGAGCAAAATTGGGAAAAGTCCCTGTTCTCAGCAGCTTCAGATTAGCAGGAAAGGATAAGAGAGAAAAATCTTACCAATGTGAAAGTGCATTGCATACATATATATTACAATTTTCTTAATCCCTCTGTCATTGGAGAAGACAAACTGCAAGAGGTTTACTGACATCTACCATAGGGGAGCCTGAAATTGATTGCATATTTTGGTCAGAATAATACTTAGATTTTTAAAAAATATTTTATTTATAACAAGGAAACATTGACAAAAATCATAGGATAAAAAGGGGTACTACTTAGCTTTCATCAATGGTGGTGCTGGGGATTGAACCTGGAGCCACCATGACACTAGATCTTTACTGAATGTGTTCTGGATTTACATGTGGAGTTCTATCCCACCTTTGAGACCTCCTACCTGAGTTCTAAACCATCCTCACCCCCTTAAAGTATTCAGGTCCTTGAAGTTACTCCAGGAATTATCCTTAAAAATAAAATTCTGCTGGAATGGAGAGATAATATAGTGGTTATGCAAAATACTTTCATGTCTGAGAAACCATAGGTTCAAGGTTCAGTTTTCATCACTATCATAAATCAGAAATGAATCTCTTTCTTTCTGTATCTCTTTTTCACTATAATAAATAAAGTATTAAATCCTTCCTAGTACAGTTTATGACACTTGTCCCACTAATAACTACAAGTTTTGGCAACCAGCTGACTGACAGTACCCCTAGCTATGCACTGAGCCCAACTTTGGTGAAGAATCAAAACAATTATTCCTCTTTTAGTGAGCAAGTTATGGAATTAAGGACTTGAGATGGAAGACTGAATGAATTAAGGAGCTTTCAGTGAAACATTTCTTAGCATGATGCAAAGTTGTTTGAATCATTGTCTGGGAAGTTGGATAAAAATCAAGAGTAAATCATTTTCAACACTTTTTTATCTTTTATCCTTATTGACTAGAAAAAAGAGAAATACCTATAAGCTATGGATAAGTAACTTCATCATTAAGGATGAACACAGAATCCAATACACACACAGACTTGACTCCTACTTGAACTCTGCTATCCATTGTACTGAGTAAGGTAGAAAATGGAGCTATGTAGTGCCAAATATTGCTATCCCTTCCATGAGAAGTACTTCTTTGTAAAGCACTTCAGGAACTACTCTGCTTTCCTTTGAAACCAGGTCTTCCACTTTCCCTTTATTTATGCCCTCCTGAGAAGCCTGACCAGTGATTCAGAAGGCATAGTGGTTATAGTTACGAGCACTTGGGTTTGGCCCCAGGCACCAACCACATAGGCCAAAATGGGTCAGTGCTACATTGAAATTTCTCTTTCTAGCTCATACAATATATATATATATATATAAAGAGAGAGAGCAGCTAGAAGTCAGGCTTTCCTAGACCCTTCTCATGAGGTCTATCTTATGTTTAACAATCTGCAGATCTTTCCTCTGCTATTAGTAGACATGAATAAAACAGTTACTTTAGCAATTATGTTTTATGTGCCAAGCATTGCTCTATGATATTTGCATTATCTCATTTAATTCTCATATTTGCATTCATGAGTTAATGCTACGTGTCACCTTAAGTCTTCTTTCTTTTCCCCCTTGGTGCTTGACTTCCTAGGACTGGGATGACTTTTCCATTATTTTATTTTAGAAAGACAGATAACATTATACCACTGCTATAGCATCTGTAAAAATTCCCCTGAAGCTGTAGTGATTGCATGTTAAACCAAGGCTGCAATTCAGGGACTCATGCATGCTAGTGTGCATGCTCTATATTGAGTTATTTTACAGTTCAGTCCTTTCAAACTGTCAATCTTCTATTTTCTTATTAGCAAGATAAAAATAAGAATTTCAGCCAGTTGTCATCAGAGAGGTTGCTCAGTTGTACAGCATAGACTTTGCTTTCATTTGGTCCTGGGTTTGACTCCATAGTACCACATATGCCAGTGTGATGCTCTAGATTTTTTTCTCACAATATTTCTCTCTTTCATATGGTAAATAAATTGATGTTCTAAAATACTTTAAAAGGCATCTCAATTGTTCAAACTTCATGGATAATCCACGCACCATTCTGAGTACAAACTGGTATATAGTTAGAGATCAATAAGTGTGAGATAGCATTAGTATGACTATCATTTTTAGAGATAATAGATCTGATGTTTTGAATTGCTATAGCACTCTCATAAGGTTATACAGACACTGAGTGGTCCAGTGGAGATTCCAATGCTAGACTTCAGCATTTTCAGACTTAATCGTAACATGCTGCTGACTCAAAACAACATTTATTTTGTAGGTGCTTCCCCTGCCACATTCCTGTAGCTCACAGTAAAATGCATTTGTATTCTGAACTCACAGCATTTCTATCTGCACAACTTACTTTATTAAAATTTCATTCATATTTAATATTATAACCTAAGAAATCCTGGCATCTGTGACTTGTAAACTCAATCACTTAATGTAGCTAAATACCTGCTATGTATCAAAGCCTGTGATGAGGTCTAGAGTATTGCTGGTCCTTTTCCCACATAGAGTTCATAGTATACTGCTATGGAGATGAAATGGACATTAGTTGGGAGGGTTACATGAATGCAAGACTGTATTTGTGATGAGTTATATAAGGAAGTGTTGGATGTTTGCAAAAGCAATGAGAGATCAAGTATAATCAGAAAGTAATCAGAGATAAAGTGAGGAGATAGTTTAACTATGACTCGAACACAGTTTTTTTTAGAAGTTCTTGGAGATACACAACAAACACATTCCCCTCCCTAGCAAATCCCATTTGCAACAATGGAATTATCCCTTGCCTTAAAATATCACCTTTTATAATGCTCAGAGAAATGGGTGATTCAAAAATGGGAACAAAATATGTATAAGATAAGCCTGACAAACTTTTATCACAACAGAGAGAATGATTTGATTGAAATCGCTTATGGCAATAACTCACACCTAAAGCTTGAAGACTATCTAATCATTCCAAAGACTGAGAAGTCTATTTGAACAGATTTTTACTGATGATGATGGGACAATGGAAGTACTGGTAAGGATAATAATTGTAATGAATTAAAAAGCATACACAAAAAAATCTAAAATCATCTTATTTTGTTAGTATGTATAACTAAATTTATTCATAATATTTTCAAACTACTAAAAATCCCAACTCATTGTTTTAAAATTTTCAATAAATATTTAAAAGTATGATATGTTTTCCTGCTTTCTGTATTGGAGTTATACCATTCACTAACCTGATAGATAATAAAAAAGTTATTCTTTATTAGTAGTAATAATTACTAAATGGAAGATAAATAATGTAATTAAAATACCACCATTGTGTAACTCTTAATTAATGTTATGTATATATATAGATACATTTAAATATGCACATACACGTATGCATATACAAATTTATACATATATGTGTATTCATAAATATATGCACACTTGTATTCTAGACATTACTTATCGATTACACAATTATCAAGTTCAAATAATATAGGGAGCACAGAGACATATAAAAGCCACTAATAGTGTAATTAGAACACATCCAACTATAGGGTCCTTTATAGAACAATTATAAAATTAAAAAAGGAAATTAAGAGAGAAAGGGGGAACATGTTTTGAATGAGACAAGAGAAGAAAAGACTGATATGTTAAAAACAGCTTAGACATTGGGTATGGTATATCACATCAAATCAAAGGACTGGTGAAGTAGGGAGTGAGGTTGGCTAGAGGGACTCTCTGGGTTTCTGGTGCATGATGATGGAAAAAGGAGCTAGGTTGAGGAAGAGTGTCTTGCAGACAAAAACCTATCGTGGGGAGAAGAGAGGTTGCACCTATATGTCAACAACTATTCTTTAACTATTAACTCCCCAATATAGTGGAAGGGAAAGATATTTAAAACAATATGGTGGCTGTGTCTGTGGCTATGTCTTGTACAAATGTGCATTTCTTTTTCTAACACAGCAGATGAAAGCATAGCTCCATAATTTATCAATGTCCTGGGATACTTTGGTTCTTATCTGCCACTCTTTAGCTCAGTCAGCCATCCTATGGTTTCTACATCAAATCCAACGTCTAAAATCCAAGCAAAAAGAAGGCAAAAGGAAGAAGACACTGTAAATATCAAGAAATAAAAATGTTAACTTTCTGTATTGTCCAAAATCTGACATACAGTCACATCAGCTGCATAAGAGTCTGGCAAACATTTTTAAACAGCTGGGTACACACCAACATTCCAAATAGAACTTGGATTACAATTAATAAAGAAATAAGTTTGGATATTATATAGGAAATAGAGTTCAACATGATCATATAATGCAGACATACACATCATACTCTTAGATTTATATTAAAGATTACATTATAAAGCTAAAAAAAGGTGGGGGAGACAGCATAATGCCTGAGGCTCTAAAGTTCCAGGTTCAATCCCTAGTACCACTGTGAGTCAGAGTTGAACAGTGCATTGGTAAAAAAAAAAAAAAAAAAATCAGAAGAAATATCAAGTTTCTTTCTTGTCTCTCTATGCACATAACAAATGTATTACTTTAGGTAAAAACAGTGAGAGTGGAACTGGCCATAGCATCTAAATTCCTTTAGCATGGTAGAGGCCAGGCTTGAATATGGAACACACACATGACAAATCAGCACATTTTCCAAGTGTGCTGTTTTACCTGCCTTAACATTACAAATCTATTAAGAAAATCTGCTTGGGGTATTAGTTTACACTGCTAGTTTATACTTCTCTCATCACATTTAAATAATTCATGCCTCTTGTACACAATGGGAATTAGTCTCAATTTTCAAGGACTAAGATATCTAATTAAAGCAGAAAATCTTACTCAATGATATCAAACTATACCCTTTGGGAAAAACTCTACAACACTAGAGAAGGGCATATGTGAAGTATTAAATGAGTTCTATGTTTACATTTCTTTTTTCTTCGCTCTTCTCCATTTCCTAAATACATCTTTCCACAAGAACTACTGTATGTTCACTCATGGTTGTTCACATATTCAGCCTTCAATTTTGAGCCTTTGAAGCATCCAGAAAAAAAAAATCTTTGATCATATTCAGCTAGCCCTATGCATTACCCAGTCTTTACATATTTAAGATATTCTCAGAGCATTAGTAGAGAAAATAGTCACAATTTTATTATTTAAATTATTTATAGTTCTCAATAATGCAAGTAACGTGCAATTTCATTGCATTTATTGCAGGTCTAATTCTTACCAGTCAGCATGCTTACTACTTAGGTAGTCTATAAAATGAAATGGGTATACATTTTTTAATTTCCTCTTGTTTTTGCAGAAACTTCAACCAGCCAGTTCCTAAGGATGTATAGCTAGGTTGTCACCCATACTATTCCACTGCAGAGTGCAGAGGATATGAGGAAATGTAACTGACCTTCCTTGACTCACACAATCTTTGTGGATTTTGATAACTACTAAGAGCCCCAAATACCTTTTTCTTATAAAAGAAGGTTACTAAGACCTGGAAAGATCCCTAAGGGAGTGTGAGGTGATAGAATATATATTATATACATCATCTCCCCAGACAATAACTTGGATCCACCTGCATATCAGATTTCAGGTTCAGGGAAAAAAGAAAGAAAGAAAGAAAGAAAGAAAGAAAGAAAGAAAGAAAGAAAGAAAGAAAGAAAGAAAGAAAAGAAAAGAAAAGAAAAGAAAAGAAAAGAAAAGAAAAGAAAAGAAAAGAAAAAACTAGTATAGCCACAGGTCCTTTGGAATATAACTAAAATATGCCTACTAGCTATCTACAAAACAGAGACCCCTCAATTCTTCATCTGCACTATTCCAGCCTTTAGGTTCATGATTAGTCAACAACTTGTTTGGCTTTAATGTTAATTCTCTTTCCAGCCACCAGGTTCCAGATGCTAGCAGGATGCCAATCAGACTTTCTTGGACAGACAACCCCACCAATGTGTCCTGGACCTCCAAATCCCCAGAACTCTGCCCAACTAGGGGATGAGAGAGACAGGCTGGGAGTATGGATTGACCTATCAACACTCATGTTCAGCGGGGAAGCAATTACAGAAGCCAGACCTTCCACCTTCTGTACCCTATAGTGTCCCTGAGTCTATACTCCCAGAGGGATAAAGAATAGGAAAGCTATCAGGGGAGGAGATGGGATACAGAGTTCTGGTGGTGGGGGTTGTGTGGAGTTGTACCCCTCTTATCCTATGGTTTTGTCAGTGTTTCCTTTTTATAAATAAAATAATATATATATATATATATATATATACATACAAGAAATGTTATTTGCATAATGTCACAAAAGAACAAAAGTAAAACTCACCATTAAAAAAAAAAAGGCTAAATTCATTTAGGAAATGTAAAGTTCTTAAAATTCAAGAACTTTGGTCTTTGCTATTTTCCGGCTAGCAGGATGTTTGGTCCGAGTTGTTGACCTGCATCTCAAACATCTACCATTGATATCATTCCTCTATCTTCTGGGCTAACTGTGTCTTTTAGTTCACAGTTTCACCTGGTAAATCTTAAGACTACAGTGACTCTTATTACTTATAATCCTGAAAGTTCTTAGCTATATTTACTGTTTATTTATAGAAGACCTGTATACTTTGTTACTAGTTTTATGTTGAATTTTATAAATATTAACTAATATAGTCCATAATAATCCTATGGAGATAGCTCACCCCATAGAGAACACACTTTGTCAGTACCACATGGGAGCACTACACAGAGCATCAGGGGAAGTCTCATGAATATGAATGCTTATTTCAATGTTATATTTTATGGAGTGTGTTCTCTCTCTATCTCTCTCTTTCCTCTCTATCTGAAATATATAAAAAATAATAGTAAAGTATGCTTCAAGTAGTAATTGCACAGGTACAAGGCCCAGGACAAAAATAAATAAATAAATAAATAAATAAATAAATAAATAAATATGCTATTAAGTAAATGCAATTATCAATCCCATATTTAAGAGAAAGAAAATAAGGATGGTCTAGTAATTTAACTACCGTCATCCCACTACTAAGTGATGGATCTAGGGATGCACTCAGGATTTTACACTCCTGGCTTTCCCCACTAAATAACCTTATGTCACACAACTGGAGTAGGGAACCACAGTCTTGGAGATCATGTGGTCAACCTTTACTGGGCATAGAATTTTACCATCTTAAAAATGGTTGTTCAGCTTTTACTTGAATCCCTTTTTAGCCTTAAGATAAAATGTCTTTCAGGTCTTTATTTACGCTATCATTGAGAATCTACTTTCTCAGAGAATCTAACTTCAGGCCCAGATAAAGTCAAGTGCATCTCCAGCTCTCTAATTATAAGACTCTTACTAGATGTCTTTCATCTCTCATGTGACACAAGTGAGAAGCCTGTAATTTTGTCTATTTTGCTAGTCAGTGATATCTGGTAAAATTATGAGTCAAGACTGAGAGTCTTAAAACTAGCTACTCAAGGGGAATCACGCTAAGTAAGATAATCCTGAAAGGGAAGGATGAACATAGATTGATCTCACTCATGACAGAAGTTTAGAAATAAGAACAGAAAGGGGAAACACAAAATAAAACTTGGACTGGGCTTGGTGTATTGCACCAAAGCAAAAAACTCTGGGAAGGGGGTTAGGTTTTCAGGTTTTGGTGCATGATAATGGAGAAGGACCTAGACTGGGGGTGAGAGTGTTCTGCAGAAAACTGAGAAATTGTACCCATGTATCAGTAACTGTATTTAATGTATGGCATTAATTTACAACAATAAAATAATAATAACAATCCATAAACCATAGTAAACCACAGTATTATTGAATGTTTCTGGTAAGTAGAAGTATTCAAGTATAACTCAAACTAATGAGGAGGTTCTTCTGAGACTCAGCATTTCCTGTAGTGAGGTTACCTAAGTAGGAAATAAACTGGGGCAGTCTGATATGCCAGAACAGCCTGGGAAAACACATAAACTAAGCTAGAGATAATAGGTGAGGATTTATAGAAGCCTAAATAAGTTTGTTGCTTAGATATCAGGGGGAAATACACTACTACACTAAGCCGTTAGCAGAAAAATAGTAAGTGAACTAAAGCTCATTTACTTTTCAATTTACTAATTTTTCTCATAGTGGATGTTCCTAGAAGACAATGAGTATGAGTTTTCCAAAACTGAAGTTGGTCATTTCTGCCAATAACCCCTCTCCTCTCTTCCCTTCTGGGTCACCATATCAAATGGGACTTAAATGCTGACTCTTTCCCAGAGGAACATACTGAGAGCAGATCTGGAATGCTATGAGCCCTCAACTCAGATTCTCTTTCATTCCAAAGACTGATTTCTATTTTATTCAAACAGCATATTTATTTTCAATTTAAACAGAATATTGTAGTCAGATCATTAAATAGTCATTTCTCAATGCAAGAAAACACAATTGTGAAAATGTCGGAATCTGGAAGGGCATTCTGTAGTCAATCTTACTTCTGAAACAACCACTTAAATTACTATTATTCTTTCATTTATAACAATTACACTGCTAAGAGATAAAAAAAATCCCAATATTAGAATGGCTAAGGTAAAACTAGATAGCATGAATGAATATAGAAAATTACTTTTAAAATACCACAAGGGCGAGAAACAACTAAATTATTAAAGAGGAATTGGGGGGGGGCATTCTAATGGAAACAGTGGTTAGGATAAAGTACTTTTCCGGGATATATCTGGTATTAGGTGTATTTTTCTTTTGAGGGAAATCTCACGGAATCTCAAGCAATACATCATACAGTAAATCAAAGTTTTTGACAAGCCTCTAGAGACCAACTATTTTTTATTTACCTAAGTTTTAGAAAAATCATGGAAGTAAAATAAGAAATAGCAATTGTTGACAATGATACACCTGGACTGGGGTATAGAAGACAGAAGTTCAGCAGGTTAAGCACAGGTGGTGCAAAGCACAAAGACTGGTCTAAGGATCCCAGTTCGAGTCCCCAGTTCCCCACCTGCAGGGGAGTCGCTTTACAAGCGGTGAAGCAGGTCTGCTGGTGTCTATCTTTCTCTCCCACTCTCTGTCTTTCCCTCCTATCCTCTATCTCTCTGTCCTATCCAACAAGGACAACATCAATAACTACAACAATAATAAGAACAACAAGGGCAACAAAAGGAAATAAATAAATAAATAAATATTTTTTAAAGTTATATATAAAAAAAAGAAGATGGAAGTTAAAAGTACAGTAATAGTAATTGTTGCCTGAGATGGTCATGTGTCCAGGGCCAAGAAAGATAAGCACTACCACAGTCCTGAGTTACCATATGCCATATTGTAATCAAGAAAGTAGAGTTAGAAACTGCTCTAAGAGTTCTGATAAAACATTTGATTTTTCCTCTTAAAAACAATGGTAGAGATGCTTGTGCTTAGTTGTGATGCCTGGAACTGCAGTAGCCATTGTAGACATGTAAGGACATTCATCACGCTGAGTCTCTCCAGTAAGAAAGAGAAAAGGCCTTTTGTAGTAACAGTTACTAACTACACCTGGTCTGGACAACATAACATTGGAACTGTGAGAAAATTACTACTTAAAATTAGTTTATTCTTAGGGAGTCAGGCGGTAGTGCAGTGGGTTAAGCGCACCGGGCACAAAGCGCAAGGACTGGAGTAACGACCCTGGTTCGAGCCCCTGGCTCCCCACCTGCAGGGGAGTCGCTTCACAGGCGGTGAAGCAGGTCTGCAGGTGTCTATTTTTCTCTCCCCGTCTCTGTCTTCCCCTTCTCTCTCCATTTCTCTCTGTCCTATCTAACAACGACGACATCAATAACAACAATAGTAATAACTACAACAACAATGAAAAACAATAAGGGCAACAAAAGGGAAAATAAATAAATAAATAAATACATAAAAATAGTTTATTCCTACCTGACAATTTAATCCTATTGTTCATACCCTTATAAGAATATATGAGGAGAGATGAGCAGTATCTTCTTCTTTATCACCATTGACACCATCACTATTTCCTATTTCTCACCACTATTTGTGCCTCGAGCATAAGAGAGAATCCTAGTATAGCAGAAAGAACTATTTGGGTTGGAATGAAAAGATCTGGGTTCAAATCCCACTTACATCACTTAAATTAATTCTGAGCACCTAAATTTTCAGCCTTAATTTCTTATGACAATAGAGTAAATTAAGTTTGAACAGTACACACAAAATTAATGATTGCCTAACATTTATTTACTTATCTATTTAAATTGTTTTAAACATTTTTATTATATTTATTTATTTATTGAATAGATACAGAAATCAAGATGGAAGGGGAGCTAGAGAGGGAGACAGGTAGAGAGATACCTGTATACCTGCTTCACTACTCACAAAGCTCTCCCCCTGCAGGTGGGGACTGGGTTCAAATCTGGGTCCTTACTTACTGTAACATGAGTGCTTGATCAGATGTGCCACTGCCTGGCCTCACCTAACACTTTAAGGTCATGAAAACACTAATTTGAATGGATATATGCATCATGATTTTTATATTTGCAGTATTAATAATAGCTAAATATATGTAATCACTATAAAAGTCCATTGATAGGTGACTGGACAGAGAAGTGGCTAGATATATATCCAATGCAATATTATTATGCATTTTTAAATTGATGATATTGTAGCTGGGGAGACAGCATAATGATTATGCAAAAGTTTTTCATGTCTGAGGCTCTGAGATCCCAGGTTCAATCCCTAGTACGTACCACCATAAGCCAGAGTTGAGCAGTATTCTGGAATTTCTCTCTCTCTCTGTCTTTCTGTGTATATATTTCTCTCTATATCTCCCTTTCATTATAAATAAATAACAAGGTAAATAAAATATCTTTTAAATGACAATATTTTATTATTCAGGACTGAATGAACATAAGTAGAGCTGATTATCAAGTCAAATACATAAAAAAATACCATATGGTTTCATTCCTATGTAAAATATAGTTGACTAAATAAAACAAATTTGTAAAAATGATAATAATCAAACTATCTCCTAAACTTTATGCAAATAGTAGTTGCTATCAGAGAGAAGGAGTACATAGGATTGTTGGTTGCAGATGCAGTGAACTCTACATACATGTGAAAGTGTAAAACAATGGCTCCTGAAATTCCATAGTTCTGTAAACTAAAGTTAAATTATCATCAATAAAAAGTAAGTTTCCTTAGAATCTCAATTTTTTCTTTGAGTAGTGAGTCATAATTTTCAGTATATAAGTCTTTCACTTCCTTGGTTAATATTTTACTCCTAGATATTTTATTGTTTTTGTTTCTATAGTAAAAGGAATTGATTTCTGGATTTCAATTTCTTCTAACTTAATGTTTGCATAGAGGAATGCCACTGACTTTTGAATGTTAATTTTATAGCCTGACACATTACTGTATTGCCTGATGATTTTCAAAAGCTTCTTGCTGGATTCCTTAGGTTTTTCCATGTATACTATCATGTCATCTGCAAATAAGGAGAGTTTGACTTCTTCTCTTCCAATCTGTATCCCTTTAATTCCTTGCTCCTGCCTGATTGCTATGGCAAGAACTCCAACACTATGTTGAATAGTAATGGTGATAGTGGGCAGCCCTGTCTAGTGCCTGATCTGAGTGGAAATGCTTCTAGTTTTTCACCATTGAGTATGATGTTGGCTGTAGGTTTGCTATATATAGACTCCACTATCTTCAGGAATTTTCCATCTATTTCCATTTTTTGTAGTGTTTTGATCATAAAGGGATGCTGTATTTTGTCAAAGGCTTTCTCTGCATCTATTGATATAACCATGTGGTTTTTGGTCTTGCTTTTGTTGATGTGGTGGATCACATTGATTGATTTACATATACTAAACCAACCTTGCATGCCTGGGATAAACCCCACTTAGTCATGATGAACAATATTTTTGATATACTGCTGTATCTGGTTGGCTAGAAATTTGTTCAATATTTTCGCATCTATGTTGATCAGAGATATTGGTCTATAGTTTTCTTTTTTGGTTGTGTCCCTGTCTGCTTTTGGTATCATAGTGATGTTGGCTTCATAGAAGCTGGCAGGGAGTAAGCTGCCAGTGTCTTCAATCTTCTGGAAGACTTTTAAAAGTAGAGGTATTAGTTCTTCTTTGAAGGTTTTATAGAATTGATTTGTAAAACCATCTGGTCCAGGACTTTTATTTTTGGGGAGATGTTTGATAACTGTTTCAATATCATTAGCTGTGATGGGCCTGTTCATGTTATCCACTTCCTCTTTACTTAGTTTTGGAAGTTGGTAGGTATCTAGAAAATTGTCCATTTCTTCCAGGTTCTCTAGCTTGGTGGCAGATAGTTGTTCATAGAAGCCTCGCATGATATGTTGAATTTCTGCGGCGTCTGTTGTGATATTTCCTCTTTCATTTACTATCCGATTTATTTGAGTCTTCTCCCTTTTTTGTTTTGTGAGTCTGGCTAAAGGCTTGTCGATTTTGTTTACTCTTTCGAAGAACCAACATTTACTTTTGTTGATCTTTTGTATGGTTTTCCTATTCTCAGTGTTATTTATTTCTGCCCTAACTTTAGTGATTTCTGACCTTCTCATTGCTTTAGGGTGCCTTTGTTGTTCTTCTTCTAGGTCTTTAAGATGTGCAATCAGACTGTTTATTTGTGCTTTTTCTTGTTTCCTAATGTGTGCTTGTATACACATTAGGAAACAAGAAAAACTTCCCTCTTAGGACTGCTTTAGCTGTGTCCCAAATATTTTGATAGCTTGTGTCTTCATTTTCATTGAACTCTCGAAACATTTTGATTTCTTCCTTGATTTCCTCTTTGACCCAGAAGTTGTTAAGAAGTGTACTGTTGAGCTTCCATATTTTTGGACTGTTACTAATCTTTTGTTGATTGTTAAGTGTTAGTTTAATTCCACTGTGGTCTGAGAAGATGCTTGGGATGATTTCAATGCTCTTGAATTGGCTGATGCTGTCTTTGTGGCCTAACATATGATCTATCCTTCAGAATGACCCATGTGGATTTGAGTAAAATGTGTATTCCAGTTTCTTGGGATGAATGACTCTGAAAATGTCCAATAGTTCTAGTTTATCTCTTCATTTAGCTCCCTTATGTCTTTATTGATTTTCTGCCTGGATGATCTGTCTAGTTGAGAGAGTGGGGTGTTGAAGTCCCCTACTATGATTGTGTTACTCTAAATATATTGCTGTAGCTCTTTCAGTAGAAGTTTGATGTATTTAGATGGCTTCTCATTGGGTGTATAAATGTTAATGATTGTTAAGTCCTCTTGATTGACTGATCCTCTGAGCATTAAGTAGTGTCCATTCCTATCTTTTTTAATCTTATCTATTTTAAAGTCTATCATGTCAGATATGAGAATAGCTGTTCCTGCCCTTTTTTTTGGGCCATTGGCTTATATGATAGTTTTCCATCCTTTCACTTTAAGTCTGTGTTTGTCTTGTTGAGTTAGGTGGGTTTCCTGTAGACAGCATATTGTTGGGTTGTGTTTTCTGATCCATCTTCCTACTCTGTGTCTTTTAATAGGTGTATTCAGGCCATTGACATGTATTGATATCAAAGATTGAAGATATTTTAACGCCATTCTTGTAGAGTTTTAGAGTGTTTTGATATATGTCCTATTTGTGGTGGTCTGGTTGTTTATAGGAGACCTTTCAGAACTTCTTTCAGGGCAGGCTTGGTGATGGTTGATTCCTTCAACTGTTGCTTGTCTGAGAAGGTTTTGATGCCTCCATCTAGTCTGAATGAGAGTCTAGCAGGATATAGTATTCTTGGCTGAAAGCCTTTCTCTTTTTTTTTTTTATTTTATTTAAGAAAAGATTAATTAACAAAACCATAGGGTAGGAGGGGTACAACTCCACACAATTCCCACCACCCAATCTCCATATCCCACCCCCTACCCCGATAGCTTTCCCATTCTCTAGCCCTCTGGGAGCATGGACCCAGGGTTATTGTGGGTTGCAGAAGGTAGAAGGTCTGGCTTCTGTAATTGCTTCCCCGCTGAACATGGGCGTTGACTGGTCGGTCCATACTCCCAGTCTGCCTCTCTCTTTCCCTAGTAGGGTGGGTCTCTGGGGAAGCTGAGCTCCAGGACATATTGGTGGGGTCTTCAATCCAGGGAAGTCTGGCCGGCATCCTGATGACACCTGGAACCTGGTGACTGAAAAGAGAGTTAACATACAAAGCCAAACAAATTGTTGAGCAATCATGGACCCAAAGCTTGGAAAAGTGGAGAGGAAGTATTAGGGAGGTACTCACTGCAAACTCTAGTATACTTCTGCTTTCTTACTTTGGTGCCATACTCCAAACTCAGTCAATTTCTGCTTTGCGTTTCTACTTCTTCTTCCTTTTTTTTTTTTTTACATGCATAACATTCCCCAGATTCCCATTTAACAATACAACCCCCACTATTTCATTCATCATTTTTCATGGACCTGTATTCTCCCCACCCACCCACCCACCCCAGAGTCTTTTACTTTGGTATAATACTCCAATTCCACTTCAGGTTCGACTTGTGTTTTCTTTTCTAATCTTGTTTTTCAACTTCGGCCTGAGAGTGAGATCATCCCATATTCATCCTTCTGTTCCTGACTTATTTCACTCAACATGATTTTTTCAAGGTCCATCCAAGATCGGCTGAAAACGGTGAAGTCATCATTTTTTATAGCTGAGTAGTATTCCATTGTGTATATAGACCACAACTTGCTCAGCCAATCATCTGTGGTTGGACACCTGGGTTGCTTCCAGGTTTTGGCTATTATAAATTGTGCTGCCAAGAACATATGTGTACACAGATCTTTTTGGATGGATATGTTGGGTTCTTTAGGATATATCCCCAGGAGAGGAATTGCAGGGTAATAGGGTAGGTCCATTTCTAGCCTTCTGAGAGTTCTCCAGACTGTTCTCCACAGAGGTTGGACCAATTGACATTCCCACCAGCAGTGCAGGAGGGTTCCTTTGACCCCACACCCTCTCCAGCATTTGCTGCTGTTACCTTTTCTGATGTGTGACATTCTCACAGGAGTGAAGTGATATCTCATTGTTGTCTTGATTTGCATTTCTCTGACAATCAGAGACTTGGAGCATTTTTTCATGTGTTTCTCGGCCTTTTGGATCTCTTCTGTGGTGAATATTCTGTCCATGTCCTCCCCCCATTTTTGGATGGGGTTATTTGTTGTCTTGTTGTTGAGTCTGGCAAGCTCTTTATATATGTTGGTTATTAAACTCTTATCTTCTCCCATTCTGTGAGGGGTCTCTTGATTTGGGTAGTGGTTTCTTTTGCTGTGAAGAAGCTTTTTAATTTGATGTAGTCCCATAGGTTTATACTTGCCTTAGTCTTCCTTGTAATTGGATTCGTTTCATTGAAAATGTCTTTAAAATTTATGCGGAAAAGAGTTCTGCCAATATTTTCCTCTAAGTATCTGATAGTTTCTGGTCTAACATCCAAGTCCTTGATCCACTTGGAATTTACTTTTGTATTTGGTGAAATACAGTGATTCAGTTTCATTCTTCTGCATGTTTCAACCCATTGTTTCCAACACCATTTGTTGAAGAGACTCTGCTTGCCCATATAATAGTCTGGGCCCCTTTGTCAAAGATTAGATGTCCATACATGTGGGGCCTCATTTCTGGGCTCTCAATTCTATTCCACTGGTCAGTGTGTCTGTTCATATTCCAGTACCAAGCAGTTTTGATGACAATGGCCCTATAATACAGTTTGAGATCTGGCAGTGTGATGCCTCCGGTTCTGATCTTTTTTCTCAAGATTGTTTTGGCAATTCTAGGTCTTTTCTGGTTCCAGATAAACATTTGTAGCATTTTTTCTATTCTCCTAAAAAATGTGCTTGGGATCTTGATGGGGATAGTATTAAATTTGTAGATGGCTCTGGGTAGTATATTCATTTTGATGATGTTAATTCTTCCAACCCATGAACATGGAATATCTTTCCACTTCTTTGTGTCTTTTTCAATTTCTTTGAGTAGTGACTCATAATTTTCAGTATACAAGTCTTTCACTTCTTTGGTTAGGTTTATTCCTAGATATTTTATTGTTTTTGTTGCTATAGAAAAAGGAACTGATTTCTGGATTTCAATTTCTTCTAACTTAGTGTTTGCATAGAGGAATGCCACTGACTTTTGAATGTTAATTTTATAGCCTGACACATTACTGTATTGCCTGATGATTTCCAAAAGCTTCTTGCTGGATTCCTTAGGTTTTTCCATGTATACTATCATGTCATCTGCAAATAAGGAGAGTTTGACTTCTTCTCTTCCAATCTGTATGCCTTTAATTCCTTGCTCCTGCCTGATTGCTATGGCAAGAACTTCCAACACTATGTTGAATAGTAATGGTGATAGTGGGCAGCCCTGTCTAGTACCTGATCTGAGGGGAAATGCTTCCAGTTTTTCACCATTGAGTATGATGTTGGCTGTAGCTTTGCTATATATAGACTCCACTATCTTCAGGAATTTTCCATCTATTCCTATTTTTTGTAGTGTTTTGATCATAAAGGGATGTTGTATTTTGTCAAAGGCTTTCTCTGCATCTATTGATATGACCATGTGGTTTTTTGGTCTTGCTTTTGTTGATGTGGTGGATCACATTGATTGACATCACATCAAAGACATAAAGATTCAAGAAGCCCAGAGGGTCCCAAACAGAATTAACCCAGACCTAAAGACACCAAGACATGTCATACTTAGATTGGAAAGGAATAAGGATAAAGAAAGGATCCTCAAGGCTGCAAGA
This sequence comes from Erinaceus europaeus, assembly GCF_950295315.1. NCBI lineage: Eukaryota > Metazoa > Chordata > Mammalia > Eulipotyphla > Erinaceidae > Erinaceus > Erinaceus europaeus. The sequence goes on from NC_080162.1 coordinate 58,000,917, forward strand.
GAAAAACAAAGAGTCACCTACAAAGTAAAACCCATAAGATTAGCAGCAGACTTCTCCATACAAACACTACAGGCCAGAAGAGAATAGCAAGATATCTATCGAGTGCTCAATGACAAAGGCTTTCAGCCAAGAATACTATATCCTGCTAGATTGTCATTCAGACTAGATGGAAGCATCAAAACCTTCTCAGACAAGCAACAGATGAAGGAAGCAACCATCACCAAGCCTGCCCTGAAAGAAGTTCTGAAAGGTCTCCTATAAACAACCAGACCACCACAAATAGGACATATATCAAAACACTCTAAAACTCTACAAGAATGGCGTTAAAATATCTTCAATCTTTGATATCAATAAATGTCAATGGCCTGAATTCACCTATTAAAAGACACAGAGTAGGAAGATGGATCAGAAAACACAACCCAACAATATGTTGTCTACAGGAAACTCACCTAACTCAACAAGACAAACACAGACTTAAAGTGAAAGGATGGAAAACTATCATTCAAGCCAATGGCCCAAAAAAAAAGGGCAGGAACAGCTATTCTCATATCTGACATGATAGACTTTAAAATAGATAAGATTAAAAAAGATAGGAATGGACACTACTTAATGCTCAGAGGATCAGTCAATCAAGAGGACTTAACAATTATTAATATCTATGCACCCAATGAGAATCCATCTAAATACATCAAACTTCTACTGAAAGAGCTACAGCAATATATTAACAGTAACACAATCATAGTAGGGGACTGCAACACCCCACTATCTCAACTTGACAGATCATCCAGGCAGAAAATCAGTAAAGACATAAGGGAGCTAAATGAAGAGATAGATAAACTAGAACTATTGGACATTTTCAGAGTCATTCATCCCAAGAAACTGGAATACACATTTTACTCAAATCCGCATGGATCATTCTCAAGGATAGACCATATGTTAGGCCACAAAGACAGCATCAGCAAATTCAAGAGAATTGAAATCATCCCAAGCATCTTCTCAGACCACAGTGGAATTAAACTAACACTTAACAATCAACAAAAGATTAGTAACAGTGCCAAAATGTGGAAGCTCAACAGTACACTTCTTAACAACTTCTGGGTCAAAGAGGAAATCAAGGAAGAAATCAAAATGTTTCGAGAGTTCAATGAAAATGAAGACACAAGCTATCAAAATATTTGGGACACAGCTAAAGCAGTCCTAAGAGGGAAGTTCATAGCTATACAAGCACACATTAGGAAACAAGAAAAGGCACAAATAAACAGCCTGATTGCACATCTTAAAGACCTAGAAGAAGAACAACAAATGAATCCTAAAGCAACGAGAAGGACAGAAATTACTAAAGTTAGGGCAGAAATAAATAACACTGAGAATAGGAAAACCATACAAAATATCAATGAAAGTAAATGTTGGTTCTTCGAAAGAGTAAACAAAATCGACAAACCTTTAGCCAGACTCACAAAACAAAAAAGGGAGAAGACCCAAATAAATCGGATAGTAAATGAAAGAGGAGAAATCACAACAGACACTGCAGAAATTCAACATATCATGCGAGGCTTCTATGAACAACTATTTGCCACCAAGCTAGAGAACCTGGAAGAAATGAATGATTTCCTAGATACCTACCAACTTCCAAAACTAAGTAAAGAGGAAGTGGATAACATGAACAGGCCCATCACAGCTAATGAAATTGAAACAGTTATCAAAAATCTTCCCAAAAATAAAAGTCCTGGACCAGATGGTTTTACAAATGAATTCTACAAAACTTTCAAAGAAGAGCTAATACCTCTACTTTTAAAAGTCTTCCAGAAGACTGAAGACACTGGAATACTCCCTGCCAGCTTCTATGAAGCCAACATCACTCTGATACCAAAAGCAGACAGGGACACAACTAAAAAAGAAAACTACAGACCAATATCTCTGATGAACATAGATGCGAAAATACTGAACAAAATTCTAGCCAACCGGATACAGCAGTATATCAAAAAAATTGTTCATCATGACCAAGTGGGGTTTATCCCAGGCATGCAAGGTTGGTTTAATATAAGTAAATCAATCAATGTGATCCACCACATCAACAAAAGCAAGATGAAAGCCTTTCTCATTGAGCACTCGATAGATATCTTTCCATTCTCTTCTGGCCTGTAGTGTTTGTATGGAGAAGTCTGCTGTTAATCTTATGGGTTTTCCTTTGTAGGTGACTCTTTGTTTTTCTCTTGCAGCCTTCAGGATCCTTTCTTTATCCTTATTCCTTTCCATTCTAAGTATGATATGTCTTGGTGTCTTTAGGTCTGGGTTAATTCTGTTTGGGACCCTCTGGGCTTCTTGAATCTTTATGTCTTTGATGTCTAGACTAGAGAAATTTTCAGCTATTGTGGCCTGGAAAATTCTTTCTTCCTCTCCTTCTCTTTCTTCCTCTGGTATGCCAATAATGCGTATATTTTTTCTTTTGAAGTCATCCAATAGGACACTGCTGTTGTTTTCAGCATCTCTTAATCTCTTTTTGAGATCTCTTACTTCTTTTTTAGTTGTCTCTAATTCATCCTCAATCTTGCTAATTCTGTCTTCAGTCTCATAGATTCTATTCTCTCTGCCCTCTACTGTTTTCTGGAGTTCATCTATTTTGTTGCCCTGCTCTGATACTGTTTTAGCTGGTTCAGCTAGTTGCATTCTTAGCTCGGCGATTTCAGCTTTCAGCGCTCTAATAACCATGAGATAATTAGTATTTTCTTCTATATTCTCATTTGTTGTTTCTGTATTTCTGATTACAATATTTTCAAATTCTTTACTCACTCCTGTTATTATTTCCTTAGCTAATGTTTGGATGTTGAACTCGTTATTTTGTGCTTCACCCTCTGGAGGACTTTTAGCTGGACTCTTGTCCTGGTTCAATTCTCCAATATTTTTTCTTGTTGTTTTAACAATTTTATATATTATGTTATAAGTTCCCTTTATCAGTACTTTTCAAATTATTGATTACTATTGCCTGGATTGACTTGTGTCTAAGTAATTGAAAAAGACACAAAGAAGTGGAAAGATATTCCATGTTCATGGGTTGGAAGAATTAACATCATCAAAATGAATATATTACCCAGAGCCATCTACAAATTTAGTGCTATCCCCATCAAGATCCCAAGCACATTTTTAGGAGAATAGAAAAAATGCTACAAATGTTTATCTGGAGCCAGAAAAGACCTAGAATTGCCAAAACAATCTTGAGAAAAAAGAACAGAACCGGAGGCATCACACTGCCAGATCTCAAACTATATTATAGAGCCGCTGTCATCAAAACTGCTTGGTACTGGAACATGAATAGACACACTGACCAGTGGAATAGAATTGAGAGCCCAGAAATGAGGCCCTACACCTATGGACATCCAATCTTTGACAAAGGGGCCAAGACTATTCAATGGGGAAAGCAGAGTCTCTTCAACAAATGGTGTTGGAAACAATGAGTTGAAACATGCAGAAGAATGAAACTGAATCACTGTATTTCACCAAATACAAAAGTAAATTCCAAGTGGATCAAGGACTTGGATGTTAGACCAGAAACTATCAGATACTTAGAGGAAAATATTGGCAGAACTCTTTTCGGCATAAATTTTAAAGACATTTTTAATGAAACAAATCCAATTACAAAGAATACTAAGGCAAGTATAAACCTATGGGACTACATCAAATTAAAAAGCTTCTTCACAGCAAAAGAAACCACTACCCAAACCAAGAGACCCCTCACAGAATGGGAGAAGATCTTTACATGCCATACATCAGATAAGAGTTTAATAGCCAACATATATAAAGAGCTTGCCAGACTCAACAACAAGACAACAAATAACCCCATCCAAAAATGGGGGGAGGACTTGGACAGAATGTTCACCACAGAAGAGATCCAAAAGGCTGAGAAACACATGAAAAAAATGCTCCAAGTCTCTGTCAGAGAAATGCAAATCAAGACAACAATGAGATATCACTTCACTCCTGTGAGAATGACATACATCAGAAAAGGTAACAGCAGCAAATGCTGGAGAGGGTGTGGGGTCAAAGGAACCCTCCTGCACTTCTGGTGGGAATGTAAATTGGTCCAATCTCTGTGGAGAACAGTCTGGAGAATTCTCAGAAGGCTAGAAATTGACCTACTCTATGACCCTGCACTTCCTCTCCTGGGGATATATCCTAAGATACCCAACACACCCATCCAAAAAGATCTGTATACACATATGTTCTTGGCAGCACAATTTGTAGTAGCCAAAACCTGGAAGCAACCCAGGTGTCCAACAACAGATGAGTGGCTGAGCAAGTTGTGGTATATATACACAATGGAATACTACTCAGCTGTAAAAAATGGTGACTTCACCGTTTTCAGCCGATCTTGGATGGACCTTGAAAAAATCATGTTGAGTGAAATAAGTCAAAAACAGAAGGATGAATATGGGATGATCTCACTCTCAGGCAGAAGTTTAAAAACAAGATCAGAAACGAAAACACAAGTAGAACCTGAAATGAAATGGAATTGGCGTATTGCACCAAAGTAAAGGACTCTGCGGTGGGTGGGTGGGGAGAATACAGGACCATAAAGGATGATAAATGACATAGTGGGGGTTGTATTGTTAAATGGGAAACTGGGAAATGTTATGCTTGTACAAACTATTGTATTTACTGTTGAATGTAAAACATTAATTCCCCAATAAAGAAATAAATTAATAAAAAATAAAGAATCTCAATTTTTTAAACATAAAATAAATTTTAAAAAAATTAAAAATAAATAAAAAATTATCTCAAGGAAGGAAAGGCAGAAATAACAATTTATTTAAGCTTCTTTCTGGATCAGTTTCAAAGTTACTTCTTTTTACCACAGATTTCCCACCTACAGAACAGTTAAGTTCCCTTACTGCCTTGACAATTTAGCATTGCTCAGGGCTCTACAATGGCAGTTAAAGAGAAGTATCTATGCTTTGTATGCTTCTTGTAGCCATAACACATTTTGTTATGCTCTAAGTTTTCTAAATTGACTGATGTAGAAAGACATCTGACATAATGTGTGTACTGGAAGATAATCTTTCTTTGCCTAACATTCACTGTTTTTTTTTCTTTCTGCAAAAGAAAATCAAGCCAACAGTAAATTTGGAGAGGAATCCTATTGTTTGATCCTTATTTTATGCAAATCAAATCCTAAAAGAAAACCTCAAGATAAACTTCCAATATGATGAGCAAGTAGGAACCATGAATTTAAAGTAGTTATATAACAATTTATGCAAATTCCTAGATTTCAATATATGGGTTAGATCTTTCTATATGCTTCTAAAATATACCTTGATTTTAAAAGCAAAGAAAAAATACTCCCAGAAAATTCAAGAGGCTAAAATCACACTGACTATAAACGTAAGGACAAACATGCCATGTGAATGTAAGATTTTCTTTTTTATAATCATGGTTGTTTTTAATTTAATGGTGTTACTGTAACACATTACAATTCAACACAAAAAATAGTTTGCTTGGGTAAAGAACTTTTTTTGAGTCATCAGACTGGGACACCATATATATATATATATATATATATATATATATATATATATATATATATATATATATATATGAAGACAGCTATCTTTTGGTTATGTTTTGTCAGGGCTTTCAACTACCATCTGGGAAATCCAGAAAAGGCACAGTCAGTCCTGGTGTCTAGATTTGAACTTTTAATGAAGGAATGTATTGTTCTACTCTCCCAATCAACTGAGCACTGTGCGTGGGTTTGTTTCACAAAGATTCATTCTCCCAGAGCATAAGGGCAGATGAGGTGTCCCCAGTAGGCACATGAGTCATAATATACAAAAGCTTAAAAGAGCAAAGTTGTACATGTTACAGACTTTCACAGAATAATGTACCCAGTAGGAAGCAATCATTGTCTAATGAGTACATGTTCTCTATATTGCTACTTTATCTTCAGGCCATGTGGTATTTAAACATAAATGAAAATACAAAAAAAAAAATCTTAACTTTTTAACTTTTATAAGAGTAGCATTATACTGCTAATAATCTGCAACTACTTTGTCAAATTTCCAATTCTCTCTAAGCCTCAGTTACTGGTTTAAAAAACAAAATTGCACTAATAATCTCTAATTTTACTTCTTTTATAACATTCTATTATTGACCTCAAGTCCCTTTGATTTAAAGATTTGCTATCTTTTTGTTACTATTTTGAAACTATAATGTCTTGTGTTCAAAGTACATAGACTTTATGTGACTCTTAACAAATTCTATTAGCCTCTTTTAGCTCGGTTCCTCATCCATAAAATGGGGATGATAATAATGATATATGACTCATAAAAAGGTGATTAGGAAATTCAGCATAGATATTACCTGCAATGCACTTAGATAATATTTTTGCATTTCTAAACAATATTCAATATTGGTTATCATCATCACATAAATCTGTAGTCATTAAGGCTTTGGGATCTCTATGGTCTCTTAGACTTTGCTGGACAGAACATTCTCTCTCCCTCTGCTAGGATTATATCAGTTAAATTAGATGTTTATGTACTGAAAATGTCCTCTTTTATATGTAGGTACTCCTGAAGAATCAATAAACTAAGCATCTGCCAGTGAGTGAGTCACTCTTGGATAGATAGTATTTTATTCTCTATGTCCTCTGGATAGTTGAGGACAGTGTGCTGAGTCAGAAAGTTGTAATAGGAGAGAACAGAAGAGAATTTATATAATACTAAGAAACTCTAAGTATGTATACTATTTATTTGCTTCTTTATTATTTATCTGTCACCAGGGTTATTGCTGTGGCTAAGTGCCAGCATTATGAATCCACTGCACCAACAGCCATATCCTGCCCCCACCCACTTTTTTTTTTTTTTTCTGTTTTGGATATAGCAGAAAGAAATAGAGATGGTGAATAGAGAAGGAGACAGTAAGACAGACCTACTTTACTGCTCATCAAGTGGAGAGTGGGGAATAGAACAAGTATCCTTGCACAGGTAATGTGTGCACTGAACCTGGCATGCCACAGCCCCCATTATTTTAATTTAATTTAATATTATTTTATTTTATTTATAATAAGAGAGAGGTACAGAAATATACAGAGAGGGAGATCAGAGTAATGCTCAGTTCTGGTTTATGGTGGTGTGGGTGGTTGAAAATGGAACCTTAGTGCCTCAGGCATGAAAAACATTTGCATAATCATTATACTGTCTCCCAACCCCTAGGTATGTATATTGTTGACAAAAGTACTAATAAGAGATTCTAATTTAATTACTAGCCCAAGAACCTGAGGTATCTGTGAAAACAAACAAAAAGAAAAACAAAACAAAACAAATAAACAACAACAACAAAAACAGAGAGATGGATGTATACCAAAATTGACCGTCGGAGGCCAGTCTCATTTCTAATGATTTTAGCATTTTGTTATTCTGAGGCAGAAGTAAAGTTATAGTCAACTGTTTTTCCCAGAAACTATCCTTGTGTGAGTACAGAAGAGATAATCATTGAACCAAACTGGAGTCAACAAATAATAATAGTCCACTTCCTGCTTTTCTATAAATACAGCTTTATTATATCACAGGGATGTTATTTACTTGTGTAGTATTCATGGCTTGCTTTTGTGCTCAACAATAGATTTGATAGGTTCAAGTTTGTCCCCTACTATACTGAAGAAAATTTTGACACTGTGGTATCTCTCTCTTTAAGACTATAGCAAAAAATTTAAATATTCACCTCATTGTGACAGTGACTGCCCTGAAAAAATTTAAAGTTTGTTGTTTTCTACTCCTTGGCCATTTACAGAAAATGATTTTGCCAATACTAGTGCTGTACAGATTAGTGATAATACAAATGATTTAAAAATGTAATTATAAACTATTTTTTAAACATTTCCAAAAACAAGACAGAAGAAATAGCTAATTTTTATTTTAGGACACACACATACACAAATGATCAAACAAGTTGTTTAGGTTATTTCTCTTGAGCAAAGTAAGTGATTAAAGAGTTGATTCTGAATGGAGTTAAAAAGTGCAGAAACTTGGTAATGGGAGAGAAAAAATATATATATACATAAATAATTAGGAAAGTAGGGATAAAGACCTGAAATTGAATGGGAAGATGGGTTTATTAAACATTAAATAGGAAAAATTATGGGGCTGACTCCAAATGAAAAGACAGAAGGGATAAAAATAGCCTTGATATTTTGACTCCAGGTAAGGGGAAGAGATAATAATATTACTAATAGAAATGGAAAACTCTGGAGAGTAAAATTGGGGGACAAGACACAGACTTAGTTTTAGATAGGTAACCCTTTGTCACCATGTTTTCTTTTGATCATTCACTTATTCCTATCAGTATTATAAAACAAACAAAAATGATGTGAATTATCCTAGCACCATGGTGTCATCAATCTACAGGACCAATCCACAAGATGAACATGTTATATTCTTTAATTGATGTTAACTCCAGAGATAACAGAATTCATCAGCTTCAGAGATAATAGAGTTTGTGGAAATAGCTATAGGAAATGCTTAGCTAAGAGTCTTTCTTTCAGAAAAAGAGAGATGGCTACATAAGGAAATGAATTCCCTGCCCAATGTTTTTCTAGCTGCTTGTCTTGACTGCTTATCTCACCATCCCAAAATGCACTTACCAAAATTGAGAGTATAAAAATACTTACCTAAGGAGTACTTTCCTTAAATATAAATTGTACCTTTATCCTACATAATTTCCTATCAAATAAGTTGAAATAATATTTTTTGGAGTATATTATTTAGAATGAAACAATGAAGAGGAGGAAGGAAGTGAATGAAACAGATTCAGAGAGAGGGAAGAAGTAAGAAATGGAAAAGAGTTCCCAGAAGATGGCAGACTGAGAAGCTGCCAGTGGCTTGAGCTCTGACACATCGTCTGGAAACGGTAGGATTTTCTGCCTTTAGTAGGCCAGTCAATAAGGGGTACTAGCAGGTACACCAAGGAGGTGACTATAACTTAATTTGGGTTTAAAAATAGAGTAGGAAAAAAGGGAAATTTTTTTTCTTTTAAATTATTATTCCCAAAGCACAACTCCCCCCCACACACACACAACCCGTCCCTGGGGACAGCTCCTAATAGGCTCCCCTGCTGAGCTTCTTTCTTTACCAAGATTCCTGTCCCATCAGGGAGTATCATTCATTCTAAGTCTATTCCCTTCTGAAACCTCTGGCCTTTTTTCTTTCTAAGTAGCCAACCCCACCCGCCCCCCATATAGCTAATTAAATAATAAAAAATAAATTTAAAAAACTCTTTCCTTTCACTGCTCTTTTATTACTGTTCTTTTTCTTATCTTTTTCTTTTTTTCTCTCTCTTTCCATTTTTTTTCTTTTGCTCATTCTTGTCATCCTTTCTTCCTTAATCCTACAGCTTCAAAAGCCACAGGCCCCATCCCCCAAACCACCAAACTGTGTGCTTTCACTGAATTCACTGATACACATTTGGGAATTATTTTGGGGAAGAATTCTGATTCAGAGTGGACTCTCACTGTGAGTATCTCTGCTTAACTTCCCTTCCTCCTTTAGCTACCCATAGAATATGCCGGGATAGCCTGAGGGTACTTCTTCCCGAGCTAGTGCTCTCTGGGTTGGAGAGAACTCAACTGGAGCTGATCTAGGCTGCTGTGTGGGAGAGGGATCAGGAACTCGTGCTGCACCAACTTCCGCAGGAGACCACTACCCAACAAGAATATACAGTGGATAGTAGATTTGCATAACTGTCTATTCCAGCTATCCTTGTCTAGTCCTGAGGTTTCTTTTTTATTTGTTGGTTTTTGTTTTTTTTTCTTAACAATCACCTGCCTCTGCTCACGAGGTTTGAGGTAATCTGGGGCAGGGTTTTTTTTTTTTACCCTGCTCTATTTTAATATTATATAAAGGCATATATCTTGCCCCCACTGTAGGTTGATCAGAATTAACTCTTAGGGTATCTTTCATTGCTAGGGTAGTGGGCATCCTATCTGTTGTGGGAGGAACTATTCTCATTACTCCTACCTCCTCTACAGACTCTCCCCTTCCTCCTCCTCCTAGCTAATTAAAAAAATTAAATTAAATTAAAAATAAAGTAATCAAAAAAAATTTCACTGCTCTTTAATTACAGCTCTTTTTCTTATCTTTTCTCTCTCTTGTTTCTTTTTTTTTTTTATCTTGTCATACATTTCTTCCTTCCTTCTTCTTTGCCTTTCTGAATTTGTGAATTATTTTGGAGAAGAAATTTGATTCAGAGTGGACTCTCTAGGTGTGTATCTCTGCTCTACTTCCCTTTCTCCTCTTGTTACCCCTAGAATATACAGTGGATAGTAGATTTGCATAACTGTCTATTCTTTCTATCCCTTTTTTCTTTTCTCTTTCTTCTTCACTGGGATTTGGTTACTATTTTTTCACGGACTGGAGACATTGTTTGGCTAACTGGTAGTGATTAAATTGCTTCAATACTTGCTTCAGTTGCTATTGTAATTCCTGAAGTTGGTGAGTGCAATTGTCATAAAGGTATTTAGTACAGTGTTGCTTGTACTCAAGACACAACAACTGAGGAACAATGGAGCATAAAAAAAAGAAACACATAAATCAAAAAAAAAATGGGTAGATCAAAAACAAATAAAACTGCTACTCCAATGAATGAAGACAAGAGCCCAGAAGAAACTACAAATCAGCCAGAAGTAACCATAGATAAGAAAAATATGCAAGCAATAATAAACTTTTTGATCACAGAAATGAAAAAAACATTGGAGGAAAGGAATGGCAGTATTAGGGAAACAACAGTTGAGACCCCCAAGGAAAATACTGATTATCTTGAGGCAATTAGAGAACTGAAAGCTGAAATAGCTGTAATGAAGAAAGAAGCTGAGGGAAGGGAAAGCAGACTAACAGAAGCAGAAAACAGAATTAGCCAGAGAGAGGATGAGTTAGAGAAAACTAAGAAAGAGGTGAAAGAGCTCAAAAAGAGACTGAGAGACACTGAAAACAACAACAGAGACATATGGGATGATCTCAAAAGAAGTAACATTCGTAAAATTGGCCTGCCAGAGGAAGAAAGAGAGGAAGGGGAAGCAAACATTCTAGAGGAAATAATACAAGAAAACAACCCAGACCTGAATAACAGAAAGGACATCAAGATTCAAGAGGCCCAGAGAGTACCAAACAGAATCAACCCAGACCTGAAGACACCAAGACACATCATAGTCACAACAAGAAGAAGTAAGGATAAAGAAAGGATCCTAAAGGCTGCAAGAGAGAAACAAAAAGTCACAAACAGGTGAAAACCCATGAGATTATCTGCAGACTTCTCCACTCAAACTCTAAAAGCCAGAAGAGAATGGCAAGATATCTATCGAGCCCTGAACGAAAAAGGGTTTCAACCAAGGATAATATATCCTTCTAGACTTTCATTCAAACTAGATGGAGGGATCAAAACCTTCTTAGACAAACAACAGTAAAAGGAGGCAACCATCACCAAACCAACCCTGAAAGAGGTTCTAAAAGACCTCTTATAAACAAGAACATCACTATAATACTTGCAATATATCAGAGCAAACACAATTTTTTTTTAACAATGGCACTACAATACATTAAATCCATAATATCAATAAATGTCAGTGGCTTAAACTCACCCATAAAAAAAACACAGAGTGGGGGGATGGATCAGAAAACATAACCCAACCGTATGCTGCTTGCAAGAATCCCATCTGTCACAACAAGATAAACACAGATTTAAAGTGAAAGGATGGAAAAATATCATACAGGCTAATGGACACACAAAAAGGGGTAGGAACAGCCATTCTCATCTCAGACACAATAGATTTTAAAATAAATAAAGTAATAAAAGATAGGCAAGGACATTACAAAATGATTAGAGGATCAATCAGCTAAGAAGACTTAACAATTATTAACATCTATGTACCCAATGAGGGACCATCTAAATACGTCAAGCATGTACTGAAAGAATTTCAAAAATACATCAACAGTAATACAATAATAGTGGGAGACTTCAATACACCACTCTCACACTTAGACAGGTCAACAAAACAGAGAACCAACAAAGATACAAGAGAATTGAATGAAGAGATTGACAGACTAGACCTCTTGGACATTTTCACAGTCCTTCACCCCCAAATAAACTGGAATACACCTTCTTTTCAAATCCACATAACACATACTCAAGGATAGACCACATATTAGGCCACAAAGACAGCATCAATAAATTCAAGAGCAAAGAAATCATCCCAAGTATCTTCTCAGACCACAGTGGAGTAAAACTAATATTTAACAACAAACAGACAATTATTAAAAGTCACAGAATTTGGAAACTAAACAACATACTCCTTAAGAACCACTGGGTCAGAGATTCACTCAAGCAGGAAATTCAAATGTTCCTGGAAACAAATGACAATGAAGACACAACCTATCAAAATATTTGGGACACAGCTAAAGCAGTAATGAGAGAGAAACTTATAGCCATACAATCACATATTAAACAGCAAGAAAAAGCTCAAATGAATGACTTTATTGCACACCTCAAGGACTTAGAGGAAGAGAAACAAAGAAACCCTAAAGCAACCAGAAGGACAGAAATCACTAAAATTAGAGCGGAAATAAACAACATCGAAAATAAGAGAACCATACAAAAGATCAATGAAGCCAAATGTTGGTTCTTTGAAAGATTAAACAAAATTGACAAACCCCTAGCCAGACTCACCAAACAAAAAAGAGAGAAGACTCAAATTAATAGAATTGTAAACGATGGAGGAGATATCACAGCTGACACCACAGAAATCCAGAGAATCCTGTGAAACTTCTATAAAGAACTATACACCACCAAACTAGAGAATCTGGAAGAAATGGAACAATTCCTAGAAGCATATGCCTTTCCAAAACTGAACAAAGAAGAACTACAAAATCTAAATGCACCAATCACAGACAAAGAAATTGAATCCGTTATTAAGAACCTCCCCAACAACAAAAGTCCTGGATCAGAAGGCTTCACAAATGAATTCTACAAAACTTTCGGGAAACAGTTAGTACCCATACTTCTTAAGCTTTTCCATAAGATTGAAGAAACAGGAATACTCCCTTCCACCTTCTATGAAGCCAACATCACCCTGATACCAAAAGCTGATAGGGACAGAACAAAAAAGGAAAACTACAGACCAATATCTCTGATGAACATAGATGCCAAAGTATTAAACAAGTCTTGGCCAACCGGATACAGCAACATATCAAAAAGATTGTTCATCACGACCAAGTGGGATTCATCCCAGGAATGCAAGGCTGGTTCAACACACGTAAGTCAATTAATGTCATTCACCACATCAATAATAGCAAAGCCAAAAACCACATGATTATCTCAATAGATGCAGAGAAAGCCTTTGACAAAATCCAATGCCCATTCATGCTCAAAACTCTACAAAAAATGGGATTAGATGGGAAATTCCTCAAGATAGTGGAGTCTATATATAGCACACCTACAGCCAACATCATACTCAATGGACAGAAGCTGAAAGCATTCCCCCTCAGATTGGGGACTAGACAGAGCTGTCCACTGTCACCCTTACTCTTCAACATAGTATTGGAAGTTCTTGCCATAGCAATCAGGCAAGAAAAGAAATCAAAGGAATACAGATTGGAAGGGAAGAAGTCAAGCTCTCACTATTTGCAGATGATATGATAGTATACATAGAAAAACGTAAAGAATCCAGCAGAAAACTACTGGAAGTTATTAAGCAATATAGCAAGGTATCAGGCTACAAAATCAATGTGCAAAAATCAGTGGCATTTCTTTATGAAAACACTAACTCTGAAGAAGAAGACATCCAGAAATCACTCCCATTTACTGTTTCAGCAAAATCAATCAAATACCTAGGAATAAAGTTGACCAAAGAAGTGAAAGACTTGAATACTGAAAACTATACTGAAAACCATGAGTCACCACTCAAGGAAATAGAAACAGATACCAAGAAATGGAAAGATATCCCATGCTTGTGGATTGGAAGAATAAATATCATCAAAATGAATATTCTCCCCAGAGCCATATACAAATTTAATGCAATAGCCATCAAAGTTCCACCAAGCTTCTTTAAGAGAATAGAACAAACACTACAACCATTTATCTGGAACCCGAAAACACCTAGAATTGCCAAAACCACCTTGAGGAAAAGAAACAGAAATGGAGGCATCACACTCCCAGACCTTAAACTATATTATAAAGCCATCATCATCAAAATAGCATGGTACTGAAAGAAAAATAGGCACACAGACCAGTGGAACAGAATTGAAAGCCCAGAAATAAATCCCCACACCTATGGACATATAATCTTTGATAAGGGGGCCCAAAGGATTAAATGGAAAAAGGAGGCTCTCTTCAATAAATGGTGCTAGGAAAAGTGGGTTGTAACATGCAGAAGAATGAAATTGAACCACTTTATCTCACCAGAAACAAAAATCAACTCCAAATGGATCAAAGACCTAGATGTCAGACCAGAAACAATCAAATACTTAGAGGAAAACATTGGTAAAACACTTTCCCACATACACCTCAATGACATCTTTGATGAATCAAACCCAATTACAAGGAAGACTAAAGCAGAAACAAACCAATGGGACTACATCAAATTGAAAAGCTTCTGCACATCCAAGGAAACTATGAAACAAACAAAGAGACCCCTCACAGAATGGGAGAAGATCTTCACATGCCATACATCAGACAAGAAACTAAACACCAAAATATATAAAGAGCTCAGCAATTTAGCACCAAAGAAGCAAATGACCCCATCCAAAAATGGGCAGAGGATATGAACAAAACATTCACTACAGAGGAGATCCAAAAGGCTAACAAACACATGAAAAACTGCTCTAGGTCACTGATTGTCAGAGAAATGCAAACTAAGACAACACTAAGATACCACCTCACTCCTATAATAATGGCATACATCAAAAAGGACAGCAGCAACAAATGCTGGAGAGGCTGTGGGAACAGAGGAACCCTTTTGCATTGCTGGTGGGAATGTAAATTGGTACAGCCTCTGTGGAGAGCAGTCTGGAAAACTCTCAGAAGGCTAGACAGGGACCTTCCATATGATCCAGTAATTCCTCTCCTGGGGTTATACCCCAAGGACTCCATAACACCCAACCAAAAAGAGGTGTGTACTCCTATGTTCATAGCAGCACAATTCATAATAGCTAAAACCTGGAAGCAACCCAGGTGCCCAACAACAGATGAGTGGCTGAGAAAGCTGTGGTATATATACACAATGGAATACTATGCAGCTATCAAGAACAATGAACCCACCTTCTCTGACCCATCTTGGACAGAGCTAGAAGGAATTATGTTAAGTGAGCTAAGTCAGAAAGATAAAGATGAGTATGGCATTATCCCACTCATGAACAGAAGTTGAAGAAGAAGATCTGAAAGAGAAACTAAAAGCAGGACCTGAGCAAATTTTAAGTAGGGCACCAAAGTAAAAACCCTGTGGTGAGGGGTAGACATGCAGCTTCCTGGGCCAGTGGGGGATGGGAGTGGGTGGGAGGGATGTGTCACAGTCTTTTGGTGGTGGGAATGGCGTTTATGTACACTCCTAGTAAAATGTAGTCATATAAATCACTAGTTAATTAATATGAGAGTGGGAAAATTAATTGTATGTCTCAAAGTTTTTCAAAACACAAACTGAATCTTTTTAATATATAGGCTGTGTAATTGATATGCAGAGTCTCTCAAAAGCCTAGACCAAGTAGATCAGAAGCAACCTATAGCACAGCTATATACAAGATACTGGATACTGTACAGCAAACCCTAACAAAAGGACTTTTCAAAGTTAACCCAATTACCAAATAATGTGATGATAACATTAACTATTGATTGTCTTTTGGAACCCTAAGACAGCAGGAACCTCACATCTCCACTATAGAGCCTCTACTTCCCCCAGTCCTGGAACCCTTGGATAGGGCCCACTTTCCCGTATGCCTCTCCCAATCCATATCAAATAATGTTGCATCTGCCGATCGCAACCTAATCAACACAACAATTGCCACCTCAACATGCTTCATCTCAGACAGTGTCCAGAGATGTCAGGTGTGGAATGACAACCCTTCAGCTTCATTACTCAGGTGAGACCTTTCCTTTCATAGTATACTCTAATTCCATCCCAGGTGGTTCACTTTCTAACAAAGTCCCAAAACCTAGATATACACCGGTTTCTATGAGAGAGAGCATATGTTCACACGAATCCATAAACTACTGCAAAATCTATACCTGAAAGCAGAAGTACACTAGAGTTTGCAGTGAGTACCTCCCTAACACTTCCTCTCCACTATTCCAAGCTCTGGGTCCATGATTGCTCAACAATTTGTTTGGTTTTGTATGTTAACTCTCTTTTCAGTCACCAGGTTCCAGATGTCATCAGGATGCCGGCCAGGCTTCCCTGGACTGAAGACCCCACCAATGTGTCCTGGAGCTCAGCTTCCCCAGAGACCCACCCTACAAGGGAAAGAGAGAGGCAGACTGGGAGTATGGACGGACCAGTCAACGTCCATGTTCAGCGGGGAAGCAATTACAGAAGCCAGACCTTCCACCTTCTACAACCTATAATGACCCTGGGTCCATGCTCCCAGAGAACTAGAGAATGGGAAAGCTATCAGGGGAGGGGGTGGGATATGGAGATTGGGTGGTGGGAATTGTGTGGAGTTGTACCCCTCCTACCCTATGGTTTTGTTAATTTATCCTTTCTTTAATAAAAAAAAAAGGGAAAAGAAATAAAGGGGAAGAGGAAGGAAAATAGAAGGCAGAAAAGAAGCACTTTCTGAAAAGTAAGTAAATCATTTTCATACATTTGAATCTTTAGCTTTCCTGTTGCAGAGGTATCATGATGATTATTCACCTAAGAGAGATGATATGAGGTAAAATAATACCAATTATGCAAAAACAGAAGTAGTTGGGGAAAAAAGTCTAATAATCTTGAAAGATAAAGAATGATCAGAAGCCATATTAAAAATTAAATTAATAAATCACATTAAATGTTATATTAATGCCATTTTATTGGCTTTTTCTGACTCTAATGGGCAACATATTCAAACACTGAATATTAATGTCACCTATTAGGAAACCAATCATAATAAAAGTCAATGATAGTGGATAATTATATATAAGTGAACCCAGACCACACAGGCGAGAATAAGGACTATTACTACACTGGAATGCAAAAGAATGCTTTCTTGTATTTTTTGCAACTATTGACATCTCTTTTGGAAAATAATGTAGTCTATTTCACCCCTTCACCAGGGATATCACTGGGGCTTGGTGCCCATACAATCCCATTGTAGCTAGAGGCCCTTTTTCTTTCTGTCTCTTGTTTTGTTTCTTTCTCTCCTTACCTCTTTCTTTGCTGGTTTTATTCATTTCTTCCATTTTATTCCTTTCTTTTCTCTTTTCTTTTTCTTTTTTTTTTTTTTTATGATCAAGGTGGAGAGCTAGAGAGAGGGAGACTGTGAGAGGCATGCAGCACTGCTCCTTTTTTCGTGAACCTTCACCCCTAAGGGATTTGAACCATGGTAACTCCTGCACTGAACTATCACCTGTCCCCAGTATTTATATCTTTCACTTCCTTTAAAGTTTAAAATAACTGATTCTTAGTACTTTATCTGCATTTATACATTGAAAAATTAAATTAAATAGCCTATTATATGTACCTCTTTTTACTCATTATATATTTCCACACCTAAATATATATATACATATATATATATATATATATATATATATATATATATTAAAATGCACAAAAACTTCCAAGCTAATGTCAAATTCCTAGGTTCAGTCCCCCCAGTACCATAAGCCAGTGCTCCTCCATCTCCCTCTTCTCTTCCTCTCCTTTCCCCTCTCCCCTCTCCCCTCTCCCCTCTGCCCTCTCTCCTCTCCCCTCTCCTCTCTCCCCCCTCCCCTCCTCTCCCCTCCCCTTCCCTCCCCTCCCCTCCCCTTCCCTCCCCTCTCCTCTTCTCTCTCTCTCTCTCTCATAAAACAAATAAAATATATTTTTAAATAATACACAGAGCTATGGCTACCCAGTCTTGAGAAGTTAGCTCTCCTCAAGAAAACAAATATTACAACAAAACAACTCAGTGGATTTCATCAGAGAATGGCTGGGATTTCTGGTAAAGGAAAGAATATCACTATCAGCAGTTTGGTGATTACACATGGACAGAGGGAGCAGGAGGAAAGAGGCATCAGATTTTTCTGCAGGAACCATGGAGGCCAGGAAAGAGTGGAATATATTATTAAAGGTGTTAAAAATAGCCATATATACATTACACTGCAAGGCTATCATTCAAATATGATGGACCAAAGCAGTTCCAGATATACAAAAGCTAAAGTTTGCCATGACAAGACCTGCCTTGTGAGAACTATGAAAGGAGTGCCACAGAGGAAGATACAATGCAAATTTACCTCTTAACAAGGTTATACACAGTAAAACAGATCCAGAAATCCAAGACATAGAAATTTGAGACAACTTTAAAGCATGAATGAAGAGAAAGCAATGGATAGAGAATGCTCTATAAAAGAATGGCAGTACACTCTGGTGAGATCATTCCTAGCTCCTCAATTCCATATCAGGTGTTGCACCTCCTAACAAAGCCACAGAAACTACATTTAAATGAGGGCCCATAGGCAGAATACATGTGCACATGTACCCATAAGTTAAACTAACATATAACATAAAGGAAAAGTGCATAAGAGTTTTCAGTGACCCAAAACAGCAAGCAAGTAGAGAGACCTTAAAAAAAAAAAAAAAGACACCATAAAATGATAGTTATATAACTTTCCCATATTTGGGAGCTACTCTCTGCTCTGATCCAGCTTTTTAGTCCTATTTCCAACTATGGCACTATCTCCCCAGACAATACCTTTGGTCTACATGCATGTTAGCTGTCAGGCTCAGGAAAAATTAGTAAAGTCATAGGCCCCTTGGAATATACCTAAAATAGACTGACTAGCTTTTTCTAAAACATAGATACCAAAACTCATCTGCTATATTCTTGCCTTTCTGTTCCTGACTATTAAGCAATTTGTTCTGCTTTATATCTTAATGCTTCTTCAGCCACCAAGTTACAGATACTACCATGATGCCAACCAGACTTTCCTGGACAGATGACCTTACCAATGTGTCTTGGAACCCCATTTCTCTAGAGCCCTGTCCCAGTAGGGAAAGACAGGGACAGGCTGGGAGTATGGATCGACCTGCCAATGCCCATGTTCAGTGTAGAGGCAATTACAGAAGCCAAACCTTCCACCTTCTACACCCCACAGTGATCCTGGTTCCATACTCCCAGAAGGATAAAGAATAGAAAAGCTTTCAAGGGAGGGGATGGGATACTGAACTCTGGTGGAGGAAGTTGTGTGGATTTGTATCCCTCTTATCCTATAGTTTTGTTGATATTTTTTATTTTATAAGTAAATAAAAAGAATGGCGAAACAAAATATCTTTTAAAATTCTCATATGCATTTTATATATACAGTAAAATACATATAACAAATTACAGTGTGTACTGTCCTCTATGCCTTTACATAATACCACTTTCTCTCTAGTACTTATTTTTTTGCTACAATATAATGTGTTTTTCTCATTCTTATTATCATGTATAATACCTTGAGGTTGTTTAATGTGGTATTTATCTTCATGAACTTTTGTTGTTGTAGTTTATACTTGTTACCAAATGACTTCTAATTCTTTCAAGGACAACTACCAGATGGTTTTGCTCAGATGTACAATTGAAGGAACTGAAAGATGTAAACTGGTCAAAAAGAAAAAGTAAGTAGTCAAAGCATTGTTAAAACTTTGTGAAAACTGTGGTGGTTATCTTTGAGAGCAGAGGAAAGACCAAGAAGGAGGCAGGGAGGCACAGAACTGTGGTGGTGCATGTGGTGTGAAACCATTCCCCTGTAATCTTATGATCTTGTAAGCCTCTATTAAATCGTTCATACAAATAATTTAAGAGAATGAATAATAAGAATGTTTATAAGACAAATTAATAATAGCAACAACGAAAATATTGATCCAAAATACTGAGGTGATGAAATAAAGGTAAGGCTTGGAATCTAAGAGACAAGACAGTATCTAAAGAACCTCTCATATTTTTTTTATTTTGTTTCATAAGAAACTAACCTGAAACCATAACTGTTTTCTTCTTTCTTTACTTAAAGGTAAGCTTCTTATATAAAAGTGAATCCTTCAATGGTTGCCAAAATCGATAGCTCTGAAATGGTTAGACCTTTTCACTTTTATATACCGATACCCATTCATTAATATGTAGTTTCCAAGAAGAGTTTATGTAGGCAAAATAGACTGATAAATAAATTAGAGGAAATTAAAAGAAGTGAAAATCTAGAAGAAATGAAAATTGAAAGAGATCAATGAAAGACTCACCAATATTCCCCTAAAAAGGCCTTTTATAACAGCCATCTAACCGCTGACTGGAAGAAATGAAGTGAATTCTCGATTTTAACAAGAATTAATCAGAAGCAATCCAACATTTCAGTA
Source organism: Erinaceus europaeus (assembly GCF_950295315.1). NCBI lineage: Eukaryota > Metazoa > Chordata > Mammalia > Eulipotyphla > Erinaceidae > Erinaceus > Erinaceus europaeus. The sequence continues at coordinate 58,021,453 of NC_080162.1, forward strand.
TCTTAAATTTCCAAAAAGAAACCAGATCATTAGCCTTAATATACTATTTTCTAAAACCTTTTTCTTCTTCTTGTGGTCTGGGAGGTAGCGCAGTGGATAAAGCATTGGAGTTCAATCCCCAGCAGCACATGTACCAGAGTGATGTCTGGTTCTTTCTATCTCTCATCCTATATTTCTGAAAGAAAGAAAGAAAGAAAGAAAGAAAGAAAGAAAGAAAGAAAGAAGAGAGAAAATTAAAAAAGAAAGAAAGAAAGAAAGAAAGAAAAAACCTTTTTCTTCTTCTCTCAAAATTTCAAACATGATTGGCTAGTATTCAGTGGTATCTTTCCTCCATTCTAAGTTTTCAGTTACATTAAAAAGAAATCTCTTGTTTAATTTTAATTCCATTCAAGGAAAAAAAAAAACAAACTCCAAGTCTCTACAAGTTCTTTATTTTACTTTTTTTTTTTTTTTTTTTTTTTTTTACTTTTTGTTTGCTTTTTCTTATTACCTTGATTTTGGAAAAAAAAAATGTACCAAACATATCTACTATAGAGATTATAAAGCAACAATTACATTTTTTATGTCAAAGTCCAGACATAATAAATTTTATTTATTTATATATGTCATGGCTATCAAGAGAAATGAGTAGATTCAGTTTTTTTGTTGTTTGTTTTTTTTTTTACTTCCAGGATTATCACTGGAACTAGGTACCTGAACTATGAATCCACCGCTCCTGGAGGCTAATTTTTCATTTTTATTGGGTAGGACAGAGAGAAATTGAAAGCGGAAGGGGGATATAGGGAGGAAGAAAGACTGACAGACACCTGCAGGCCTGCTTTACCACAGTTTGAGAGGAAGCCAGGGCTCGAACCAAGATCCTTGTGCAGGTTCTTGCACTTCGATCTATGAGCACTTAAGCCGGTGCACCACCACCCAGATCTCTAGATTCAGATTTTTAATACTTAGTAATCAATTCTAAAATTTAAATTGTGGGTACCAAAAAGCATTTTTATATAACTCCTTGGTGACATGTCTTTTTATAATAGGAGTGAGATTGTCTCATAGTCATTATCCTAATTATTAAAAAATGCACACACTTTTCTGTAGAAAAAATATTTTTTGATTATGAAGATTTTTACAGAATCCCTGAGTGGAAGGATGCTAATAGAAAATACGTACCATGGGAGTCGGGCTGTAGCACAGCGGGTTAAGCGCAGGTGGCGCAAAGCACAAGGACCGGCATAAGGATCCCGGTTCGAAACCTGGCTCCCCACCTGCAGGGGAGTAGCTTCACAGGCGGTGAAGCAGGTCTGCAGGTGTCTGTCTTTCTCTCCTCCTCTCTGTCTTCCCCTCCTCTCTCCATTTCTCTCTGTCCTATCCAACAACGACAACAACAATAATAATAACTACAACAATAAAACAACAAGGGCAACAAAAAAGAATAAATAAATAAAATAAATATTTAAAAAAAGAAAGAGAAAAAAGAAAACACGTACCATGTTACTTTTCTAATGCAGTTCTACCTCCAGCATTCATCAGGCTCCAAGGCTTTCAAAGGAGAGACCATGAACTTACACTAAAATCATCTACTTTAATGTGGTTGTTTCTGTATCTTCCATTTAAAATCATCTGTTTTCTTCAGGTTTATATACAGAACTTATCCAGGGTCTTTCCATTTTTAAAATTACCCCTCCATGGATGGATATACATATATATTAAAGTGGCCAAAATTAATGAATGAACTCCAATGTCTCTAAAGTCTTCAGCACTATTATTGAATGCTTCCTTTCTTTTACAATAAACTTTTCATTTGGTGATCATATTCTCACTTTCACCATTACAGCCTCCTGATATCAATATTCTTCTGCTGCTTTCTCCATAAACATTATTATTGTTCAGGGATTCATTCTCAGTGCTACTTCACTTCACACATTGTTCTTGGGTAATATAGGCTCATAACATTTCAGGAAATTGCTAAAAAGACTCCTACTAACTTGACCCTAATTTGACTAGTTACCCACCAGCATCTCAGGGCACTTACATGCAGGGCTGCAGATAAGACCAGAGGTTTCATACATGTGCTTTCTCTTGCTGATCATCCTGTCTGGTTCAACTGTGTATTACTTTTATAAGGGTGTGAGTGTGTGTGTGTGTGTGTGTGTGTGTGTGTGTGTGTGTGTTGAGAGAGAGTGAAAGAGAAAGAGTGCTCCATCCATGGAGTTTTCTTTGTTATGTTCATATGGCACTGGAGATTTAACTGAACCCAATGTTTCAGACACATAAGACAGGTGTTCTACCATTAACATGCCTTCATAGCCCCTGGAACTTTACATATATTTTGGATTACTCAGTGATTCAGTCACTATTTTTTTTTACTAGTTGCCTTGTGTTTGATACTTAGGTTTGACGATTGAGCAAATAAATCAATATAAACTTAGAGAAATAATAGGCAATATTGTTTTACTATAAGCTACTGTGAACTTATAACACTTAAAAAATCATATGTGAAAGAGGACGGTTGGTGGAGCATACTCAGTGGAGCACACATGTTACAGTGTGCTATGACCCAGGTTCAAGCCTCTGACACCCCCTACTCCCACCTGAAGAGGGAAATATCATGAGTGGTGAAGCAGTACTGCAGGTGTCTCTAGTCTCTTTCCCTATCTCCCTCTATCTCTCTTTTCCCTATCTAAAAATAAAGTAAAAACAATTAAAATTTAAATATGTAAATTTTGTGGCCTGATACCTTACCATATTGCCTGGTAACTTCCAGGAAAAGGAAGCAAGAAAGAGTGAGGAAAGGAAGGAAGGGTGAAATGAAGGAAGGAAGGAAAGAAGGGAGGAAGGAAGAGAGGAAGGAAGGAAGGACAGAAGGAAGGAAGGAAGGAAGGAAGGAAGGAAGGGAGGGAGGAAGGAAGGAAGGAAGGAAGGAAGGAAGGAAGGAAGGAAGGAAGGAAAGAAGAGGGGGAGGGAAAAGTACTTGGAAAAGAGTATTAAGAAATACAAAGAAAGGGGGGTCGGGAAGTGGCGCAGTGGGTTAAGCGCATGTGGCGCAAAGTGCAGGGACCCGCATAAGGATCCTGGTTCAACACCCCCCCTACTCCCCACCCCCCACCCCCCCCCCCCCCCCCCCCCCCGGCTCCCCACGTGCAGGGGAGTCGCTTCACAAGCGGTGAAGCAGGTCTGCAGGTGTCTTTCTCTCCCCCTCTCTGTCTTCCCCTCCTCTCTCTGTTTCTCTCTGTCCTATCCAACAACGAACAACATCAATAATGGCAATAATAATGACCACAGCGAGGATACAACAACAAGGGCAACAAAAAGGGGGAAAATGGCCTCCAGGAGGAAAAAATGGCCTTTAGGAGCGGTGGATTCATGGTGCAGGCACCGAGCCCAGCAATAACCCTGGAGGAAAAAAAAAAAAAAGAAATATAAAGAAAGAAAGAAAGAAAAAAAAAGATGGAAGCAGTAAGGAGAAATTGAGGAAGAAAAGTGAAATATTTGATTGATTTTTAGATGACCGTTTTAGATACAGTGGGGCCCCAAATGATTTAAAGTTCTACTTCATACTAACATTAACTTCTCACCCCACAGCCATAAAATTTCTGTCTGAATGACCTTTTTTGAAGTTATGACTGCACTCTAAATTTTTCCTAAACTTCGCTGTATTATCTCTGCCAGTTTGGCATTGTTTTCCTCACACCGTGAATTTTGATGAGTTAGGGAAACAGGTTTCACTCTAATAATAGTTGGGCCTAGTTATTCCTTTCTCACTATGCTGGATGCTATTTTCCTTTTTATTTATTTATTTATTAAAGGATAAATTAACAAATCCATAGGGAAGGAGGGGTACAACTCCACACAATTCCCACCACCCAATCTCCATATCCCACCCCCTCCCCTGATAGCTTTCCCATTCTCTATCCCTCTGGGAGCATGGACCCAGGGTCCTAGTGGGTTGCAGAAGGTGAAAGGTCTGGCTTCTGTAATTGCTTCCCCGCTCGGGTGAGACCTTTCCTTTCATAGTATTCTCTAATTCCATCCCAGGTGGTTCACTTTATAACAAAGTCCCAAAACCTAGATATACACCAGATTCTGTGAGAGAGAGCATATGTTCATACGTATCCATAAACTATTGCAAAATATATACCTGAAAGCAGAAGTACACTAGAGTTTGCAGTGAGTACCCCCCAACACTTCCTCTCCACTATTCCAAGCTTTGGGTCCATGATTGCTCAACAATGTGTTTGGCTTTGTATGTTAACTCTCTTTTCTTTTCCTTTAATGACTTTCTTATTTGGAAAGATAATAGGGGAAAGAAAAAAAAAAGATTTGAGATTTATGCTTTCTCTCAAGAATCACAGACAAGTCAGCCAGGGATCACAGATTACAACAACTGTTACACAATAGATGTTCTGATGAATAAATTAAACACTGCTCAATGATTTTGTTGAGCTCTAACTCAATAATAATTGATTTTCCAATGATTTGGTCAATATGACCTGAAACACCACTTTTATTGTCCAAGGGAAGGGTACATAGAGTATTAGAGCCAGCACTGGAATGAATATATCCTGTTACTAACATTCTGGACTTTTCAGTCAATAACTACAACATATTTCAAGAGGTCTGAAATTATAATGAAGTTATTGTCTAAGCTACTATAGATTCAGGGGAGTTTTGCCAGCACTAGACCTAGCAGTTCAGGAACACTTTCTAACACTAGCGTTTTGAATATCTCAATAGTATTTTTAGTAACTTCCACTGAAAGCACTGCAGAATTTCCCAAAGGGTTTCTTGAAACTTTTACTGCCGTAAGTGGTTTGATCTTGACAGGTCACTTGCCCTCTTTGAGCCATACTTTTGTTATTATTAAAGTGAGGGATTCGTAAAAAATATTACTTTTACAGCCTCTTCCAACTGTAAATCCCCCCAAAAAAAAACATAGAGAAGAAAATAAGAATATGCAGTAACACGAATCAATACATTATTACTATGAGTAAAACTATCATTTAAGATTGTTCAGATATAATACAGATAAGGTCAAAAGTGTAAAGTCAATAAATTCTGCCAATAAATATAACATATGATCTATTTTGCTTAAGAACACCTCAACTGGGACAGCACTGAAAAATATGGATGATTTATCACTTTCTGGTCACTTCCGGATCATATCCCAATATCTGTCATCTCCCTGTATTAAATACTCACATCTGGATTCTCAACATCTTAATATGTGTCAGTGTGGATCTGAGAGAGAGCAGTCTTAAGTAACCCCAAATCAGTTTGTACAAACCACCAAGGATTCAGACTACTTCAACATATTAACCTTAGAAAACAAACTGTCACTTATAGAATAACTCAAATCCAAGAATGGTTATTTTATGCCCAATTAAGAGAAGTTTCTGTTTGGCATTTTCAGAAAGGGTACACTGAGGATATGTTAGTTAAAGTTTACCTAAAGAAATAGTTATAATGGTGGAGGAGGTCTTAAATTGGTGATGGATGTTGGACAGATACATCACTGGTAGATAATAAATTGTACTCATGATACAGCTGTTTTGTAGATCATTTCACCAATAAAGAGGGGAAAAAAGAAATAATATTAAGATAAAGTAGACCCCAAGTGCAACTGGCTAAATTTACCATAACCCTAAGACATAAATTTATGTAAGGGTAGATTTCTCTTTAATGGAAAGAGACCACAAGTAACTTAAGAGAAACAAATAAAGACATATTTCACAGAATACTAATAGATCTGTCCAAGGAGAAGTTAATAATTTATGTTAGCTGTGTAGCAATTCTCAAGATAATGATGAGGTAGGTCTAAAGGTAGTCCTTAAACTCTAATGTCAAGAACACATAGGAAAATAAACAGACAGATATATCCATATGGTCTGTTCAAATAATCCAGAGTACACTGAATTATGCTATCATGCCACTCAGTAGCTATATTCTTAATATGACTGCCTTGAGTTTTCTTTGGCCACCATTTTAAAATGATTTAATTCCTAATAAACACAAATGGATACATTATATTCTGCAGGAAAAGGTTTCATATGATTTGCGTCCCAAAAGTAGTTTTATTCCAAAATTCACTGACATTTATCCCTAGTGAGGTCAGAGTTCTACCTTGCTAAATTAAAAAGTATTTAAGACAGATTCTCTGTCTCTCTTTAGGGTGTTTTCCTGAACTTGAGTCTTTCCTGTATAGATACCATCTGTGTGACACTCCCTCCTAATTCCAAACACCCTCACCCTGCTCTCCAGTGTGTATTTAGAAATGATCTGCCTCTCATGTGGTTCTCAAGACCCTACTGATACAGAATCTTCACAACGGTCTTTGTAGAATATTTTTTTGTCTCCCATGTACTATGATTTATCTATCTGATTATTTCCTAAAAGAATAATATCATAATTCATGGGGACTTACCAAGGCAGAAGGCCAAATTAAAACTTGGCCTTACCTAAAAGTAAAAATGTCTACTAGGCCAGGTTTTTCCATTCTTTATATTTCTGAAAGATAAACTGACAGACCACAGTAATGGAGTTTTCCCAGGTACATGGCATTTCCATTTGGTGTCAGAGTTCAAGCCTAGATAACTCACATGGCAAAAATTGTAACCTACTGGGTGAGATTTCTTTCAGCTTCTTTGGGAATTTTTGCTTGTTTTATTTTTTTTCAACAGGGCATGTTTAAGCTCAGGCTATTGGTGGTGTCAAAGTTCAAATTTGGGACCTCTCAAATGCAAGTTCAAGCTGTAGCAATTGCCTTATCTACCATCCTCAATAACCCTGTTTAAAAAATCCTTTGCCTGTTTACCAAGATGCAAGTGAGGTTAAATATTAGAAGTGTGGGCTACTTATTTTCCTGCTAGAATTATCAAAGGAGAGAAAATCACTTGGGATGAGAATAATTTTATTTCACATTTTAACTACTGAATGTACAAATTAACAATAATCTGGCTCTGCCACAATAAATACTATAGTATCTGACATACAGTGGGAGTTCATAAATATTTATTAGATGGATGAATGAATAAGCTAAACAATAAGTGTTTTAAAGGCATAGAGTTTTGAAATATGCAAACAGGCTTAGAATTAAAGTTGTACACTGTGTTTCCTCTTACTGTTCTTCTCAATTTCTGTTTATGAGTGAGATCATCCCATATTAAATCATCTCTTTTTGGCTTATTTCACTTAACATGATTCCCTCAAGCTCTATTCAAGATGAGGTGAAGAAGGAGACATCATCATTCTCAATAGTTGAGCAATAGTTAATATATAGTAACTTTCTTATCCAAATTTGTTACTGAACACTGGCATTGCTATCCCCAGGAGAAAAACTGTCAGGCCATAAGGTAGGTCTATGGCACCAAAGCAAAAGACTTGGGGTTGGAGTTGGGTGGGAGATGCTTTCAGGTCCAGGTACAAGATGATGAAGGAGGGTGAGAGTGGGGGTGAGAGTGTTTTGCAAAAAATTGAGAAATTTTACCCATTTGTCAACAATTGCACTTAGTGTAAACCATTAATTCTCATTAATCAAAAGAAAAAATAGGCTTACAATCTTAAGAAATTCCATACAGTTGATGAGAAATATCTTTAAGCTCAAAGTTAGAGTTAGCTATCTCATAATGAAAGTAAATAATCTTGAATCTGTCCTGAGCTATTCCAGAAAAAAATGATATAACAAATATATTACCTACAGGTTTAACAGTTTGGATTAATGTCCATTAAGAACTGAGTTGAAGCCATAGTGCTGAGGGAAAGCCAACACATTATTAAGAACATGCAGTTCCCAAAGCCTCCTTCCCAAATGTGACAATGTATGAAATTTATGGGCTGCCATTAAATGTTCCCATGCAGTTTTGATAAATAAATGTGTTTTTTTTTTTGACAAAGCAGAAATACAAAGCATTTACCAGATGTCCCATTTCCTAGAAAAAAAAAATGGCTGAGTTGCTTCCATAGTTAATTGATGACCACTTTTTGAGATGATAATTTAAGTAGAGAAGTATTAATAAAAGCAAATCCACTAAAGGGAACAGACCTGGATTACGGAAATCAGTATAATATTAAAATTCCTTATGATAAATAGTTAAATGACTCGGAAAATAAAATGTTTCTGCTCAACGTGAAACTTATCAATTGTTTTCAAAACAGAACACATATTAGATTCGTTTCTGGGAAGTGCACCATGACAACAGAAAACACAAGCTTTCCTGTAGATCAATGCACACAGAGAACTAAAATAACAGAAATGAGACCATTCAGTTGGTTGATGCTTGTGAAGCACAGCAAAATATGCTCAGCTTCATCCATTTTACCTCGTAATAACATTAAATTCAAAAGGTACATCATGTTAAAAATAAAGTTGAAGTCCTTACTGGAAAGCAAATTTTGTTCTGAAAAGAACCTGGGCTTTAGTGTAAGTTGTGCTTGAAATTTCACTTACTAGCTGATGGAAGTCAGGCAAGCTTTAATTTCTCTGAATCCTTTAACCAGAAAATACAATTTTCTCCCTTGGACAGTTATAACGATTAAAAGTATAGCATCTGGTTTGTTGTAGTTATTCAACACACATTAGTCAACATTGGCTCACTCTGGCAAAAGCTACAACTTTCTTAGTAACCAATTATATCCTTAAACATGTTTGGGAATCTGTTAGAAATTATTTAGGAATATTTTAAATACACAGATTTAAATTATAGCTTTTTTTCATAAAACTAATGTTCACATTTCAACTTATTAAAAGGGACTTGTTTATGTCAGCAAGATAGCTCATCTGAATAGTGTGTTTGCTTTGTCATGAGTACAATCTACCTGAGTCTGACTCCTACTCATCCCACTAAAGGAAACTTTGGTACTGTGGTATCTTTATCTCTACCCCCCTGTTTACGCATTTATATCGGAATTAAAAAAAAAATAAAAGGCAATGTGGAATGGTAAAGCCCCAGTGCCAAGCAAAAAAAGTAGTTTTGCTTTTTCATCCCATTGAAACTAAATCTCTAACTTCTGGAGTTTTTTTAATTCTTAATTTTATATTCATTATTTAACCTTTATTATTACATTTTAAATATGGTGATGTAGAGCACTGAACCCAAGACATTAGAACCTCAGCATGCAAGTCTTTTTGAATGACCATTATGCTATCTTCTCTACCTGCTGTGCTAATTTTTTACATTTGGATAAAGAATTTTGAATTGGATTTATTGATTCCTAAGATGAATCTAGAAAGACTTCTATTAGTCCCTCTATAAAATAAACAACCCAGTTCGAATTCATTCTGGTATCCTGTTACAGAAAATATGAATAAGATGACCACAAATACTATTAAGTGCTCAATAGATTTTAATGTAATCAACAGTAAAAAAAAAAAAAAATGCTGTGATTGTTTAAAATGTTCTCAGAAAAGACCTTATCAAAGACATGCCATTTAAACTGAGACTTGATTTTCTATGAAGATGCCAACTTTGTGAAACTATGTAAGGGCTATTTTGTTGTTGTTGTTTGTTTATTTTGTTTTATTTTTTAGAATACAGGAAACAGCAGAGGTCCCAAGTGATTATGTTTAATGTATATTCAGTATATGTTAAGTAAGGGTACAGTAATAAATCAGAAAAAAAAATAAGTTGGTACCCATTGAAAGTAGGTTTAGTTTTATTAATTTTATATCCAGGGAAACCCTGGGACTGTTCCAAGTAAGGGAGTAACATAATACTAGTTAAATTTTCAAAAAAATAAGAGTTTTATCTATGTATTTATGAGAAAGATAGGATAAAGAAGCAGACATCACTATGATACATGTGCTGTTGAGAACTGATATCAGCACCTCATGCTTCATAGTCCAAAGCTTTATCCACTGCAACACCTCCTGGACCACCATTTTAAAATGTTGTTTGTGGTGATTAGGATTAGAGTGGAATAGCAAGCAAGAGTGGGAAGATGAGTAGCTAGATAGGATTTATTTATTTATTTATTTATTTATTTATTTATTTATTTATTTATTTATTTTTGCCTCCAGGGCTATTGCTGGGGCTCTGTGTCTTCACTGTGAATCTGTGGTTCCTGGAGGCAATCTCTCTCTCTGTCTTTCTCTCTCTCTCTCTCTCTCTCTTTTTCCCTATGTTTTCAGTGGATAGGAAAAAAGGAAATTGAGAGAGGAGGGGGAAAAGACACCTGCAGACCTGCTTCACTGCTTGTGAAGCAGCCCCCTGCAGGTGGGGAACCAGGCCCTCCCACCATGATCCTTGCATGGGTCCTTGCGCTTTTTGCTATGTGTGTCTAAGGTAGTATGCCACCATGTGGCCCCTGCCTAGACAGGATACTCTTTCATGAACACAGTAACATGAAAATAACGACAAACCAGATGCTGCTAGTGGGGACAGAGAAAAATTGAACAATTAGCTATATATGTTCCAGGTAAAACCAGAAGAATGCACAAGTGAGCTGAATATGAGGGATAAAGGAAAAGGTAGTAAATGAGAATGATTAATTTTAAAACAAGTCTGAACCCTGAACAATTAAGCAAATGGTAGCCTCATTTGTTGAAATACAGATGTCTATGGTTGAAAGAGGCTAGTGAAAAAAAACAAAAAGATATTATTTTGATAGTATCAAGGTAAGATCGCATCAAGGAAAGGCCAAAAGTAAATCTCAAGTTGAGAATGGTACCCATTAGGTCAGATCATGTAAATCTGGCATCTTTGTAAATGAATAATGATCAAACACTGACAGTTTCATTGGTCAAATATAAGATGCAATGAAGTCCATTGGAAAGGTCAGATAGGTAGATAGGTAGGTAGACAGGTATATAGATATATAGATCTGTCATTTACTATGCCAGTCCCTGTTCAGAGCGCCATATTGCCAGACTACCTTAGCGGGCGGGAGACAGATAACCAGGGACTCATGGCTGAGCTAGGAAGCAGTTCAATCTTTATTGACAAGAGGGGATGCAGTTCAACAATCTAATCTAATCTAATCTAATCTCTCTTCAATAGAAAGCTCTGTCTTTTATGTCTCCTGAGGCAGAAGTGACAAGGGAAAGGAAATGACTAGGAGAGGGGGGCGGAGCAAAAACCAGCACAAAGCTTCCCTCTAACCAGTGGGGATTAAACCAATACCCTGCAGGATGCAGGTAGGGCAGGACCCGGGTAAAACAGTGATTATGTAAATAGACCACATCTTAAATAATACAAGTGAACCTAATGTGATGATCAAAACAGAAGGTCTTATAAGCAGAATATGCCAGTCCCTGTTCAGGCGCCATTTGCCGGTCTAGCATCACAGGCAGGAGACAGACGACCAGGGACTCATGGCTGAGCTGGAAGCAGTATCTTTTTTTTAATCAGATACATCGCCTTTTATGCATCTCTTCAATGGAAGTGACAAGGGAAAGGAAATGACTAGGAGAGGAGGCAGAGCAAACTCTCCTTATTTGCAGATGACATGATAGTATACATAGAAAAACCTAAAGAATCCAGCAAGAAGCTTTTGGAAATCATCAGGCAATACAGTAATGTGTCATGCTATAAAATTAACATTCAAAAGTCAGTGGCATTCCTCTATGCAAACACTAAGTTAGAAGAAATTGAAATCCAGAAATCAATTCCTTTTACTATAGCAACAAAAACAATAAAATATCTAGGAGTGAATCTAACCAATGAAGTGAAAGACTTGTATACTGAAAATTATGAGTCATTACTCAAGAAAACTGAAAAAGACACAAAGAAGTGGAAAGATATTCCATGTTCATGGGTTGGAAGAATAAACATCATCAAAATGAATATATTACCCAGAGCCATCTACAAATTTAATCCTATCCCCATCAAGATCCCAAGCACATTTTTTAGGAGAATAGAAAAAATGCTACAAATGTTTATCTGGAGCCAGAAAAGACCTAGAATTGCCAAAACAATCTTGAGAAAAAAGAATAGAACCAGAGGCATCACACTCCCAGATCTCAAACTATATTATAGGGCCGCTGTCATCAAAACTGCTTGGTACTGGAACATGAATAGACACACTGACCAGTGGAATAGAATTGAGAGCCCAGAAATGAGGCCCCACACCTATGGACATCCAATCTTTGACAAAGGGGCCCAGACTATTACATGGGGAAAACAGAGTCTCTTCAACAAATGGTGTTGGAAACAATGAGTTGAAACATGAAGAAGAATGAAACTGAATCACTGTATTTCACCAAATACAAAAGTACATTCCAAGTGGATCAAGGACTTGGATGTTAGACCACAAACTATCAAATACTTAGAGGAAAATATTGGCAGAACTCTTTTCCGCATAAATTTTAAAGACAATTTCAATGAAACAAATCCAATTACAAAGAAGACTAAGGCAAGTATAAACCTATGGGACTACATCAAATTTAAAAGCTTCTTCACAGCAAAAGAAACCAGTATCCAAACCAAGAGACCCCTCACAGAATGGGAGAAGATCTTTACATGCCATACATCAGATAAGAGTTTAATAGCCAACATATATAAAGAGCTTGCCAGACTCAACAACAAGACAACAAATAACCCCATCCAAAAATGGGGGGAGGACTTGGACAGAATATTCACCACAGAAGAGATCCAAAAGGCCGAGAAACACATGAAAAAATGCTCCAAGTCTCTGATTGTCAGAGAAATGCAAATAAAGACAACAATGAGATATCACTTCACTCCTGTGAGAATGACATACATCAGAAAAGGTAACAGCAGCAAATGCTGGAGAGGGTGTGGGGTCAAAGGAACCCTCCTGCACTGCTGGTGGGAATGCAAATTGGTCCAACCTCTGTGGAGAACAGTCTGGAGAACTCTCAGAAGGCTAGAAATGGACCTACCCTATGATCCTGCAATTCCTCTCCTGGGGATATATTCTAAGGAACCCAACACACCCATCCAAAAAGATCTGTGTACACATATGTTTTCGGCAGCACAATTTGTAATAGCCAAAACCTGGAAGCAACCCAGGTGTCCAACAACAGATGAGTGGCTGAGCAAGTTGTGGTATATATACACAATGGAATACTACTCAGCTGTAAAAAATGGTGACTTCACCGTTTTCAGCTGATCTTGGATGGACCTTGAAAAAATCATGTTGAGTGAAATAAGTCAGAAACAGAAGGATGAATATGGGATGATCTCACTCTCAGGCAGTAGTTGAAAAACAAGATCAGAAAACACAAGTAGAACCTGAAATGGAACTGGCATATTGCACCAAAGTAAAAGACTCTGGGGTGGGTGGGTAGGGAGAATACAGGTCCATGAAGGATGATAAATGACATAGTGGGGGTTGTATTGTTAAATGGGAAACTGGGGAATGTTATGCATGTACAAACTATTGTATTTACTGTTGAATGTAAAACATTAATTCCCCAATAAAGAAATAAATTAAAAAATTTAAAAAAAAAGAGTGCAAACAGAACATAGCAAGCTTCCATCTAACCAGTGGCGATTAAACCAATACCCTGCAGGCAGGGCAGGACCCAGTTAAAACAGTGATTATGTAAATTGACCACATATTAAGTAATTCAAGTGAACCTAATGTGATGATCAAAACAGAAGGTCTTATAAGCAGAATTTAGAAGCATACCAACATACATAATTAAAGGCTTATAACTATTAGGTGATATGTAATTTATAAATGTAAATTACCATGTGAGGATAGCTTATTATGGTGCTATTTATAACACATTTTCATAATGGTACACCCATTGGTACAACTAATCCATATCTATGAAGATTTCCTTTAATATTCTTTTTTCAATTAAATGCTTTGTTTTCTCATTTATACAAGCCAATTTAGAACTCATACCTCAGAGGCAGCTGAACATTATGAAGTAAGAGTCATCAAGCAGTCATCTTAGAAGTTCTATTGCTGGCACACATTGTGATGGATTCTCCTCTAATGGCTTTCCAGTGTTTTGCAGTGTTTTCATTCTTTTTTCATCTTTCATAATTTGCAGTGTTTTGTGTTTTCATTCTTCTGTTGGGGTTTCATTTACATACAAGATGTAAATCTATCAATGATCACATATCACATATACTTTAACTGTTGAAGTGAGTTTGTTTCATTAATTTTTGTGGTAAGTTGTTGACTTAGAAAGAGTTATGATACCTTATTTATTCTTAAATGTGTATATATATATCATTAGCCTGGGGCATGTCTTGGTGGATAACATACTTGCCACACATGAGGCCCTGGGCTCAGTCTCTGGCCCTACGTGAGAGCCAGCCCTATGGATGACATCAAGGGGAAAGGGCTTAGAATGTTATTTTTTGCCTCCAGGGTTATCACTGGGGCTCGGTGCCTGCATTATGAATCCACTGCACCTAGAGGCCATTTTTCCTAAATTTGTTGCCTTTGTTGTTGTCATTGTTATAGCTGTCGTTGTTGGATAGGACAGAGAAAAGTTGAGAAAGGAAGGGGAGACAGAAAGGAGAGAAAGATGGACACCTACAGACCTGCTTCACCACTTGTGAAGTGACTCCCCTGCAGTCAGTCTCTTCACTTAGTGCCATGTGCGCTAAACCTGCTGTGCTACTGCCCAGACCCCTGGACATAGAATTTTTAAAAATGGTAGGGAAGGCCAGTCAGAGAGATCATGAATATGTCAGGCTCTAGTTCTTTCCCTAGCACCTCATAAAATACAAGCAAATAATTACATTTTCAAAGCAAGGGGAAAGTATTTGACTAATCACAGGCTAGTACAACATTTGGAACACAAGTAAATGTGTAATGTAATATTATCATAATTATCAGTATCACTATCTCAAAGTTTCTATTAAATCATCTCTAACATATACACCCCCACACCTGCCCCATTGTCACTTTTGTATGGCATTATTTCCTCACTCGTGGGCTGCCAAATTTGCTTCCAGTGGTTCTCCCCACCAGTGATCATTCCTTCCCTTTATGATTCTGCCATTTCAATTATCTTGTCCTCATTGGAATCATCAGTGACTAATGCTATTTTAGGCATGACTCATCACAGTTCTCCTTGTGGGAGGTTAGATGTAGAATTAAAACAACTCTGGCAAATATATCTGTTTAAATAAATAAAAAGCAACTAAACAAAATCTTTTTTTATTATCTTAAGTTTCTAATCAGTAAGGAAAGGGATTCTTTCTCTACCTAGGAGGATGATATATTAGAGAAGATCAGTCCCATTCTTGAGAATTATAGACAATTCTTATAGTGTTTATTAAATTAATTAAATGCTCAAATCAACATATGGAATACTTGGTACCTATAAAATAAAGATAAGTCCTAATTCTTTTTATAATGAAAGTAAATAACGAGATTAAGGTTTTTAGATTCCACTTTTCAATCTTCTGAAGGTATGCAATCGATAGATAGTGTTTTGCTTTGTTTTAATGTGTGCCTTTCATTATTTCTGATAACTAATGAGTAAGAGATATTAGGCCTGTAACTGTCTTCTAATTAAAATAACTTTATATTGTTTAAATGTAATGCATTTAAATAAATGAACATCAGAAAGAAGGAAGTGTTGACATAATTTACTGAGTTCTTCTTCTAGCATTTGCCCTTCTTCCGTAGCCAGTCAACAGCATCAGGTTGAGCCTGATGTAAAGTTTCGAGACCTCCTTTGAATCTGGAGAGGTGGCAGTCATTGACTATGTGGGTCATAGTCTGTCTGGAGCCGCAGGGGCAGTTCGGGTCGTCTCTGGCTCCCCAGCGATGGAACATAGCGGCACACCGGCCATGGCGTGTTCAATAGCAATTGAGGAGGGCCCAATCATAACGTGCGTGCTAGGTCAAAGCCGGGTCGACGCTTGCAGGGGTCTGTGATGAGGTGTTTGTTCTTTACCTCAGCTGACTGCCAACTCTGTTTCCAAGAGTCTGGAACAGAGAAGTTCAGTGTAGGCATAGGAGACCAGATTGGATGACGAGATGTCAAGCGTTGGACAGGGTGGGCGAAGATATCCTCGTATACTGGCAGGTCCGGTCGTCGTAGACGTGGGAAATGAACTTAGATGATGCCGCATCCCGACGAATATCTGGCGGGGTGATGTTGTTAAGAACTGGCAGCCTTCTAGCTCTGTCCAAGATGGGTCAAAAAAGGTGGGTTCATTGTTTTTGATAGCTGCATAGTATTCCATTGTGTATATATACCACAGCTTTCTCAGCCACTCATCTGTTGTTGGGCATCTGGGTTGCTTCCAGGTTTTAGCTATTATGAATTGTGCTGCTATGAACATAGGAGTACACACCTCTTTTTGGTTGGGTGTTATGGAGTCCTTGGGGTATAAGCCCAGGAGAGGAATTACTGGATCATATGGAAGGTCCCTGTCTAGCCTTCTGAGAGTTTTCCAGACTGCTCTCCACAGAGGCTGTACCAATTTACATTCCCACCAGCAATGTAAAAGGGTTCCTCTGTCCCCACATCCTCTCCAGCATTTGTTGCTGCTGTCCTTTTTGATGTATGCCATTCTTACAGGAGTGAGGTGGTATCTTAGTGTTGTCTTAATTTGCATTTCTCTGACAATCAGTGACCTAGAGCAGTTTTTCATATGTTTGTTAGCCTTTTGGATCTCCTCTGTGGTGAATGTTTTGTTCATATCCTCTGCCCATTTTTGGATGGGGTCATTTGCTTTTTTGCAGCTAAGTTTGCTGAGCTCTTTATATATTTTGGTGATTAGTTTCTTGTCAGATGTCTGGCATGTGAAGATCTTCTCCCATTCTGTGAGGGGTCTCTCTGTTTGTTTAATAGTTTCTTTGGATGTGCAGAAGCTTTTCAATTTGATGTAGTCCCATTGGTTTGTTTCTGCTTTAGTCTTCCTTGCAATTGGGTTTAATTCATCAAAGATGTCCTTGAGGTGTATGTGGGAAAGTGTTTTACCAATGTTTTCCTCTAAGTATTTGATTGTTTCTGGTCTGACATCTAGGTCTTTGATACATTTGGAGTTGATTTTTGTTTCTGGTGAGATAAAGTGGTTCAATTTCATTCTTCTGCATGTTTCAACCCAGTTTTCCCAGCACCATTTATTGAAGAGAACCTCCTTTTTCCATTTAATCCTTTGGGCCCCCTTATCAAAGATTAGATGCCCATAGGTGTTGGGATTTACTTCTGGGCTTTCAATTCTGTTCCACTGGTCTGTGTGCCTATTTTTGTTCCAGTACCATGCTGTTTTGATGATGATGGCTTTATAATATTGTTTAAGGTCTGGGAGTATGATGCCTCCATTTCTGTTTCTTTTCCTTAAGAAGGAATTATGTTAAGTGAACTAAGTCAGAAAGATAATGATGAGTATGGGATGATCCCACTCATCATCAGAAGCTGACTAAGAAGATCTGAAAGGGAAACTAAAAGTAGGACCTGATCAAATTGTAAGTAGCGCACCAAAGTAAAAACCCAGTGGTGAGGGGTAGACATGTAGCTTCCTGGGCCAGTGGGGGGTGGGAGTGGGCGGGAGGGATGGGTCACAGTCCTTTGGTGGTGGGAATGGTGTTTATGTACACTCCTAGCAAAATGTAGACATATAAATCAGTAGTTAATTAATATGAGAGGGGGAAATCAATTGTATGTCTCAAAGTTTCTCAAAAGACAAACTGAATCTTTTTAATATATAGGCTATCTATTTGATATGCAGACTCTCTCAAAAGCCTAGACCAAGTAGATTAGAAGCATCCAATAGCACAGCTATATACAAGATACTGGGTACTGTACAGCAAACCATAACAAAGGGACTTTTCAAAGTTAACCCAATTAACAAATAATGCGATGATAATATTAACTATCGATTGTCTTTTTGAACCCTAAGACAGCAGGAACCTCACATCTTCACTATAGAGCCCCTACTTCCCCCAGTCCTGGAACCCTTGGATAGGGCCCACTTTCCCGTATGCCTCTCCCAATCCAAACCAAATAATATTGCATCCGCCGATCACAAACTAACCAAAGCAACGATTGCCACCTCAACATGCTTCACCTCAGGCTGTATCCAGAGACTTCACATGTCGAATGACAACCCTTCAGCTTCATTACTCGGGTGAGACCTTACCTTTTATAGTACACTCTAATTTCATCTCAGGTGGTTCACTTTCTAAAAAGTCCCATAACCTAGACATACACCAGTTTCTGTGAGAGAGAGCTTATGTGCACACGTATCCATAAACTAGTGCAAAATATATACCTGAAAGCAGAAGTACACTAGAGTTTGCAGTGAGTACCTCCCTAACACTTCCTCTCCACTATTCCAAGCTTGGGATCCATGATTGCTCAACAATTTGTTTGGCTTCATATGTTAACTCTCTTTTTAATCACCAGGTTCCAGATGCCACCAGGATGCTGGCTAGGCTTCCCTGGATTGAAGACCCCACCAATGTGTCCCGGAGCTCAGCTTCCCCAGAGACACACCCTACTAGGGAAAGAGAGAGGCAGACTGGGAGTATGGACAGACCAGTCAACGCCCATGTTCAGCGGGGAAGCAATTACAGAAGCCAGACCTTCTACCTTCTGCAACCCTCAATGACCCTGGGTCCATGCTCCCAGAGGGATAGAGAATGGGAAAGCTATCATGGGAGGGGGTGGGTTATGGGGATTGGGTGGTGGGAATTGTGTGGAGTTGTACTCCTCCTACCTTATGTTTTTGTTCATTAATCCTTTCTTAAATAAATATTAAAAAAAAAAAAAAGAACTGGCAGCCATGGAACCGGGGTGGAACAGATGGTTACAGAAATTATCCTCATGGAGGAATATAATTTGGAATCGACCAAGTGGACATGGGGGCTACGGAACCATACTGGGGCACAGTATTCTGCAGTGGAATAGCATAATGCCAGACATGATGATTGTAGTGTGGAAGCGCTCGCGCCCCATGAGGAGCTGGCCAGTCTTGCAATGATGTTATTCCTCGCGCCCACCTTTGCTGCAGTTTTTATGAGATGTTCGTGAGATGACAGGGTGTGATTGAGAGTAACGCCAAGATAGACTGGCTGGGCTTCATGCCGGATTCTCTACTGAGTTAATCACTGAGATAGAAATCAGACTTCTGAGTTTCAGTCTTAGAATTACTGTGAACTAGTAGTCTAACAGTGCTCTTTTTTTAAAAAAAAATTATTTACTATAAGAGAGGAGAGATAGAGCAGAGCACTGTTGAACTCTGGTATAAAGGGAAATGAGCCTGCAACCCATGAGTCTTCAGGCATGTATGTTCTGTTTTCTAATAGGTTGAGCTACTTCCTCAATCTTTGTATGACTGTGACTAAGTTAATTCATTTTTCTACCTCAGTTTCTTCCTTGGTTAATTCATCTGTCTAAAAGATATTGTTCAGCTTTCAATTTTTATTTAATTCTCTAATCTCTCATATTCTACTATAATTTGTTAGCAGTAAACCAAATGGTAATAGATTGATATTTATTTTTTCACAATACCATTGGTAAAGTGAAAAAAAAGGGATAGAAATGACTTCATTGGAGTTGGAGGGGATTCTCTATGATTTTTAGTATTAAGCCACAAAGTATAAACTGTAGAAATAGCTCACTAGGTAGAGCACCTGCCTTTCCAATATGCTGCTCAAATTCCAGTTCCAGTTCTACATGGCAGTTCCATGACACTGGGGGCAGCTTTGGTGGTATGGTACCCCTCTGTGTGTCTTTATAGCTGAATGAGTAAGCAATTAGGTAGTTGTAAAGTTACACAATTGTGAGGCCCAAGCTAGCCCAAAACAAAAAGAAACAAAATACAGGAGAATAAGTTTTAATTAATGTTTCTTGTATTTTCCATCAGTAAGTACAGTGATCAACTGACGTGATTCTGCATTTGATTAGCTATTAAAGAGAGTTACTAATTATAATCCCATTTCTCCTAAAGATCTGTCCAGAATTTTCTCATTGATGATGTTTATGACATGTATACACACAAAGATATGTAACTTTCCTGTCCTTCAGCCATAACAAGTATCTAACATTCTATAAGGCTATCTTCTGTTTATTATCCCTCAGACAAAAGACCCCTTGATACACAATCAGCCCCCCCTCCAAGTATCTAGGACAGCTAGACATGCCAGAATTGTCTGGTAATCATTAAGTATGTAGTCCCAAAACATTCCTAATTAAACTAGATACTGCTGGAAAGTCAAGAAACATTAAAACAACATTAAAATTAACATATGTTGATATACACATTCACCATTATTTATGAATTAGAAGAAAATATTCTGACTTTGGAAAAAAGACACATTGGGCTAGAATGGCTATTAACTGTACAATGTTAATAAATTATATCACCCTTCTAAAGCACAGTCTGTAATCTTCAAAAAGTTAATGCGGACAATGCCTAGTTAGCTTACAGTCCAGAAGTTGAAAGCCAACTGGTACAGGTAATTTTAATTTAATTTTAATTCTTTTAAATTAACTCTCAAATCACTCTGTCTGGCTAAGAGACTATTTCTATAATGGGTATATCTTGGCATGCTGAGATTTTTCCCAAGGTTGCTTTATTCTCAATTCATAATTAGCAACCTCCTCACAAAATTATCACACGATTACACCTGAGTCTTTTTTGGAGCTCTTTCAATTAAAAGACGAGCTAGGATTGACAAGGTTTAGTTTTTTTCCATCTTGGTGGTCCAAATCAACAGAATATGCCAACACATAGGTGTGATAGTTCCAAATTCCAGGTATCCCATGATTTTACCTATATTTTCATGACTTTTATGTCTATAAATGTTTTGCTACTGGGTAGACCACTAGATTTTAAATAAATATAAATTGAGAAGCTCTTGATAGATGAACCTTCTGAGACTGATAATTTCATGATAGCAAGATAAATTATTTATATGGACAGATAAAATAAACTTGAATACAAAAAGATTAATATATTTTGCAAAATCTATGAGTACACAAGTAGAGGTATGAACTAGTAGAAGTTGACACAATGCCTGTCCATTTCCTGAACAAGACAATCCCTTCTTAGGTTGTGAAGAACTTAGAACTTTTGCCAGACCAATTCATCTTCATTTATGTATAATTGATTTGTCTCTGTTGTACACCGTTCATACATATATATTCTCTTAAAACAAGAAGACTACATTTATTCTATTTCCCTTCTGTGCCATTCATTAAAAAAAAAATGACCAGTATACATTCTGGTCAATTCATGACTTGAGCTGTAATCATTATACTTGTGATATAATATAGTATATATGTAAATGTGAATATATACCTAATATATAGAGTGAGAGAGTATGTTAAAGATATGACATTGGGGGAGTGGGCGGTGGTGCACAAGGCTGAGTACAAGTTACAATGTACAAGGACCCAGGTTCAAGCCCCTAGTTCCCATCTGCAAGGGGGAGGCTTTGCAAGTGGTGAAGAGTGTTTCAGGTCTCTCTCTGTCTCTATCCTGTCTCCCTTCTTGATTTCTGGCTGTCTCTATCCAATAAATAAATAAATATAATAAAAAATTTAAAAATATATGACATTGGGAAAATATTTCTTGCCTGATCAGGAATAATACTACTATATTTTTTGAGGGTAGAATCACCACTGTTAGATTATATCAGAGATCTAGACATTAATAATAATAATAATAATAATAATAATAATAATAGTCCCATCCAAAAATGGGCAGAGGATATGAACAAAACATTCACTACAGAGGAGATCCAAAAGGCTAACAAACATAGGAAAAACTGCGCTAGGTCACTGATTGTCAGAGAAATGCAAATTAAGACAACACTAAGATACCACCTCACTCCTGTAAGAATGGCATACATCAAAAAGGACAGCAGCAACAAAAGCTGGAGAGGATGTGGGGACAGAGGAACCCTTTTACATTGCTGGTGGGAATGTAAATTGGTACAGCCTCTGTGGAGAGCAGTCTGGAAAACTCTCAGAAGGCTAGACATGGACCTTCCATATGATCCAGTAATTCCTCTCCTGGGCTTATACCCCAAGGACTCCATAACACCCAACCAAAAAGAGGTGTGTACTCCTATGTTCATAGCAGCACAATTCATAATAGCTAAAACCTGGAAGCAACTCAGGTGCCCAACAACAGATGAGTGGCTGAGAAAGCTGTGGTATATATACACAATGGAATACTATGCAGCTATCAAGAACAATGAACCCACCTTCTCTGACCCATCTTGGACAGAGCTAGAAGGAATTATGTTAAGTGAGCTAAGTCAGAAAGATAAAGATGAGTATGGCATGATCCCACTCATCAACAGAAGTTGAGGAAGAAGATCTGAAAGAGAAACTAAAAGCAGGACCTGACCAAACTGTAAGTAGGGCTTCAAAGTAAAAGCCCTGTGGTGAGGGGTAGACATCAGCTTCCTGGGACAGTGGGGGATGGGAGTGGGTGGGAGGGATGGGTCACAGTCTTTTGGTGGTGGGAATGGTGTTTATGTACACTCCTAGCAAAATCTAGACATAAATCACTAGTTAATTAATATGAGAGGGGTAAACTCAATTATATGTCTCAAAGTTTTTCAAAACACAAACTGAATCTTTTTAATATATAGGCTATGTATTTGATATGCGGACTCTCTCAAAAGCCTAGACCAAGTAGATTAGAAGCATCCAATAGCACAGCTATATACAAGATACTGGGTACTGTACAGCAAACCATAACAAAGGGACTTTTCAAAGTTAACCCAATTAATAAATAATGTGATGATAACATTAACTATCGATTGTCTTTTGGAACCCTAAGACAGCAGGAACCTCACATCTCCACTATAGAGCCCCTACTTCCCCCAGTCCTGGAACCCTTGGATAGGGCCCACTTTCCCGTATGCCTCTCCCAATCCATACCAAATAATATTGCATCCGCCGATCACAACCTAACCAATGCAACGATTGCCACCTCAACATGCTTCACTTCAGACTGTGTCCAGAGACTTCACGAGTGGAATGACAACCCTTCAGCTTCATTACTTGGGTGAGACCTTTCCTTTTATAGTACACTCTAATTTCATCTCAGGTGGTTCACTTTCTAACAAAGTCCCAAAACCTAGATATACACCAGTTTCTGTGAGAGAGAGCTTATGTTCACACGTATCCATAAACTACTGCAAAATATATACCTGAAAGCAGAAGTACACTAGAGTTTGCAGTGAGTACCCCCCTAACACTTCCTCTCCACTATTCCAAGCTTTGGGTCCATGATTGCTCAACAATTTGTTTGGCTTCGTATGTTAACTCTCTTTTCAATCACCAGGTTCCAGATGCCATCAGGATGCTAGCCAGGCTTCCCTGGATTGAAGACCCCACCAATATATCCTGGAGCTCAGCTTCCCCAGAGACACACCCTACTAGGGAAAGAGAGAGGCAGACTGGGAGTATGGACAGACCAGTCAACGCCCATGTTCAGCGGGGAAGCAATTACAGAAGCCAGACCTTCTACCTTCTGCAACCCTCAATGACTCTGGGTCCATGCTCCCAGAGGGATAGAGAATGGGAAAGCTATCAGGGGAGGGGGTGGGATATGGAGATTGGGTGGTGGGAATTGTGTAGAGTTGTGCCCCTCCTACCCTATAGTTTTGTTAATTAATCCTTTCTTAAATAAAAAATTAAAAAAAAATAATGATGACATCTATTATATAATGTCAATTTGCATAGAACCAGGGAAAACAGGAGCCAGAAAAAGCCATTTTATACAAATGAATCTCAAAAGAAAGTAAGTATAGAAAGACATAAACATCATTCTGGTTGAAAAAGGATTTGGCATAGATGAAAACTATGAGAATTTGACAGAAAATAAATGCATACAAATAAAAATACATAGATAACAACATATATGACCATTCTTCATGAAACTCATACAATTTTATTTGTAGTTAAATATATAGAGAGATTTATGTAGATACACACTTATAATATATGTATCTATAGAACATATTATCTCCCATTCTCTCTCTCTCTCCCTTTCTTTCTTTCTTTGCTACCAGGGTTATCTCTAGTGCTCTGTGTCTGCACAATAAATTCACTTCTCTCAATGGCAATTTTTACCATTTTTTTCTTTTTCTTTTTTTTACTTAACAGTACAGAAAGAAATCCAGAGGGAGAGAGAAAAGTAGGTACCTGCAGACATGCTTCACCATTAGTGAGGTGAAACCCCCCCAGATAGGGAGCAGGGGCTCGAACCCCAGTCCTTGTGGATGGTAATATGTGCATTTAAGCAGGTGTGCCACCAACTGGACCCTCATCTCCCATTCTCTATACATAGTTTCAAATAAAGAGAGAGTGAGGGAAAGACAATAATTACTGTGCATTTTTTTTTAAAAAACATGAATAAAAAATATGAATGAGTACCTATTTTGGGTGAGGGAAAGCAAACAAACACGGAAACCAGAATAAATTAAAGCTAGTCTATGTGTGTCAAGATGAAGTAATAACATATGCTATGAGGGATAAAGATTTTTAAAAGCTTCCAGAAAAACTGCAAATATTTATAGAGAAAAATGTGAGGCATACATAAGTATAAAATGTTCATGGACTGGATAACTCAATTTCTGAATGCCACCAAGTCTCTTTAAAACTATCTGGTGGGAATCAGGCGGTAGTGCAGCAGGGTAGGCGCAGGTGGCGCAAAGCACAAGGACTAGAGTAAGGAAGCCTGTTCGAGCCCCCTGCTCCCCACCTGCAAGGGAGTCGCTTCACAGGCGGTGAAGCAGGTCTGCAGAAGTCTTTCTCTTCCTCTCTCTGTATTCTCTTCCTCACTCCACTTCTCTCTGTCCTAACAACGATGACATCAAAAACCATAACAATAATAATTACAACAACAATGAAAAACAACAAAGGCAGAAAAAGGGAAAATAAATAAATAAATATTTTTAAAGATTAAAAAAAACTATCTGGTATTGCATTTCAAATCCCCCAAAAATGTATTTAAAAATATATTCTATAATCTGGTTGGAAAATGAAGGGTCAAGAATATTTAAGTCATTTTTAAAGATGAAAAATAAAATATTTGCCTTTTCAGGTACCAAGATAATAAACCAATAGCCACTGCAACAAATTAAATTTGGATAAGATAAAAACCAGCTTATCAAAAGAGTAATACCAATAATGTTGTACAATTATAGAAATACTATATATCAACTAAATATGAATAGCAAATTCTAAGGTTGTTTTGTAAGGATCTGTAGTATCAATAGAATAGTTTTATGAATCTGTAATAACAACTTTTAAAGTAATACTTGAGTGATAGAAATCATGCTGAAAAGGATCAGGACATTTCTGGCAGTAAAACTGAAAGCAATAAAATAAAAGTTTAGCAAAAATATTTTCACAGACACATGGGCAAATTAAAAGAGAAACTCTAATCTGAGAAAAAAAGTAGCATCACATAACTGGAAAAAGTTATAATGACAAATATATATATATATATATATATATATATATATATATATATATATACATGGTGCCTTTTTATACAATAAAGCCATTAACTTATAAAGGAAAAATATGAACAATGTATATTAAAAGTAATTTTCACAATCTCACTCCCAGCTTGAATCCTTTACTATAATCCACTAATCATCCAATAAAGTAAAAAAAAAAAAAGAACGAAAGAAAAAAGAACTAAAGAAAAAAAGAAAAAAAAAGAAAACTAATTCACAGAAAACATGTGAATATTAAATTATGATGCTCAATCCTACTAACAATCAATAAGCAATGAGGGGTTATTTCACATACATACATGTAGAACAGATACTCAAAATTCTACTGCCAATACAAAAAAAGGAAAGAAGAAAATATTAAATAATATGGAATCATAACCAGCAATCAAAATGAATGAGAGTCACACAATAAAATCAGAAATAAAATGTGTGATAAAACAAGATGGCCAACCATGAAAGTTACAGTATAATATAAAGTTTTTCAAAAGCAAAAACAATATGAATAATTAATCTTATTTATATATGTGTTAACAGTATAAAACAAACATGAATCATGAGTAGCAAATCAAAAAAAGAAATTGTATTGTGTTTGGAGAGTAAATAAGAAAACACATTGAAGATTATACTAAAAATATTTCAACATTTACATGTAGGACTGCTTTGGTCATAACTGATATTTTCAACAATTCTTTAATTAATTAATTAATTCGATACAGATGGTCAGAAATAAAGAGGGAAGAGAAAGAGAGACACCGCGAGTTGGGCGGTAGCACAACAGGTTAAGAACACGTGGCTTAAAGCACAAGGACCAGCATAAGGATCCCGGTTTGAGCCCCCGGCTCCCCACCTGCAGAGGAGTCACTTCAAAGTTGGTGAAGCAAGTCTGCAGGTGTCTACCTCTCGCTCCCTCTCTCTGTCTTTCTCTCCTCTCTCCATTTCTCTCTATCCTATCTAACAACAACATCAACAACAACAACAATAATAACAACAACAATAAAAAAACAACAAGGGCATCAAAAGGGAAATAAATAATTTAAAAAATATTAAAAAGAGAGAGACACCTGCAGCCCTGCTTCATTGCTTGCAAATCTTTTTCGCTGCAGGTAGGGACCAGGGGCTTGAATCAGGACTCTTGTGCACTTAACCAGTGTTAAGTGTGCTTAACCAGGTGTGCCACCACTTGTCCTCCCTTCAAAAATTCTTTACTGTAAATGTCTATTATTCCTTTCAATTTGAATGAAAGTCTGGCAGAATAAAGTAGTCTGAGTGGAAGCCTTTCTTAAATAACTGTATAAATATCTTGCCATTCCTGTCTGACTTTTAGAGTGTATGCTGAGAAGTTGAGTATATAGCTTGAGAGGTTTACCTCTGTATATTATTCTTTGGCTTTCTCTTGCTACATTTAGTATCCTTTCTTTATCTTTGGACTTTGCCAGCTTAATCACTATATGCTTTTGTGTATACATCCTTGGATAAATTCTATCTGGTGTTCTCTGAGCTTCTTGTACTTTTATAACCCCGTTACACATTTGGGAGAAGTTCTTTACTATTAGATCTTCTAGTATGTGGTGTTCCCCTGCTTCCTCTTCTTCTCCTTTGTTTTCTCCTCCTCCTTCTAGTAAGCCAAGGATTCAAATATTATTCCTTTTTAAATCATCATACATGTCTCTGGTATTGTTTTCACAGTCCATTAACCCCTTTTCTACATTTTTCACTTTCTTCTTAGTTTCTAGACATACTGGTTCTTTCTTTAGTTTGTGTTGTTTTGGTTGCAAGTCCCTTGAATCTATTTCTTAGTTAAGCTATTGTATTCTCTTGCTCAGCTACTGAATTTCTTTGCTGTGTTGTAGATTTTAGCTCAATAAGCATATAGTCTTGTTTGGCTAGAGTAGCCTTTACTTCAGTTAATGCAGCTTCTAGTCTCATTTGTTGTTTTACATCTTCATTGGGGGTTTTCTTCCATGAATTTTCCTATTTCAGTTACAATAATATGAAATATTCTTTCAGAAGCTACCTCATATATATTTTGTTGTCTCCAGTTTATTGAAAATTTCTTTCTTGACTTTTGTCCTGCTTTGATGGAAGAACATATTTTCTCAGCCTCCCTATCCTTCCTAGTGCTGGTATGTGTCAGGTGGCATAATGATCCTAGTGGCTAATTTCTGTCCCAGGACGTCTGAATCTGGTCAAACAGAGATTCCTGAACTGAGGCAGCAACAAAGGGATCCTGATAGGATATGCTCAGGAGTGTTGTGTCACACAATGTATTTCAGACTGAGGCACAGGGACTACAGGATCCACACAGTGGTCTGGACAGCAGAAGTCACCCAATAGTATATGCTAAGGATTGGGTGAATGTGAAGATAGTAAAGGACTGATGACAAGATCCAGGCTTCACACAGTGGACCTATGAGTAGAAGTCATTCATGAGGTCAGATCCAGGGAGGAGGGAATAAGTAGGCTGGCTAAGGAAATGTGTGGGCTAGCATGAGACTTGTGTCAGGATCAAGACATGGGGGCATATGTGTTTTGCAGTGATTTAAAGACACATGTAACCCACTATATCAGGTCTAGGGTTGGGGGGAAGCAAGAACTTGGTGGGAAAATTTGAATTAGTAGCACAGGGGACTGCAGGGGACTCCCTACAGGATGTGAGCATGGGGCACCAGGGCAATGTAGCAGTTAGATCAGGCCCAGAGTGTACGTGTCAACAGACATGTAATGGGGTCTGGACAAAAAAATTTGGGGGCACAGTTATGTTTAACAGGTTATGTAAACTGGGTACATAGGGCTTTAGTGCAGTGCAGATTTGATGAGATTCAAGGAATCGTGGAAGAGATCTGGGGGTATTTGGGCAAGGGAGCTGCCCACCACAGGTCAATCAGACCTATGTAAAATATGTCTGGAGTTTCAGACAAGGAGTAGGTTGCACAACTAGCTTTGGCCAATACCTGAATTTCCTCTAATTATATCTGCTCTCCTGGGTTCCCTTCTAACTTTGAGCACTATTTCTGTATTTTTTAAATATTTATTTATTCCCTTTTGTTGCCCTAGTTGTTTGACTGTTGTAGTTATTATTGTGTTGATGTCGTCGATGTTGGATAGGACAGAGAAAAATGGAGAAAGGAGGGGAAGACAGAGAGGGTAGAGAAAGATGGACACCTGCAGACCTGCTTCACTGCCTGTGAATTGAGCCCCCTGAAAGTGGGGAGCCTTGGGCTCCAACCAGGATTCTTACTCTGGTTCTTGTGCTTTGTGCCACTTATGCTTAACCCGCCGTGCCACCGCCTAGCTCCCTATTTCTGTATTTGTTAGTTGCTGTGATATTCTTAATTGTGGCTTCTGTTGTCATAGTTTTGAAGAATCCTAGAGATGTTAGGCAGGTACCATCTTTGGTCTTCTTTTTGTGTTAGTCTCAAATAGGCTATTTTTCAGGGTTTGTTTTGTTCTGTTTTTGTTTTGTTTTTAGTCACTTTTACTGATTTGTCTGTGTTTTTCTTCCCCTGTTACTGGGTAATCTGCATTCTAGGACTATTTCTGTATTCAGTAGTTTGTGGCATTTGAGAAACTGAAAAACTTTTAAAATTTTTATTTATTTATTCCCTTTTGTTGTCCTTGTTCTTCATTGCTGTAGTTATTATTGTTGTCATCCTTGTTGGATAGGACAGAGAAATGGAGGGAGGAGGGGAAGACAGAGAGGGGGAAAGAAAGACACCTGCAGACCGGCTTCACTGCTTGTGAAGTAACTTTCCTGCAGGGGGGAGCCCGGGGCTTGAACTGGTATCCTAATGCCAGTCCTTGCTCTCTATGTCACGTGCACTTAACCCACCGTGCAACAGACTTTGTAAGTGAAATTTTTATTCCCACTGTATTGAAGAGGAAATTCCCTGAACTACTATGTAATCTACCATAGCAACAAATCAAAAAAAAAAAAAAAAGATTATTTCAATAGGTGCAGAGAAAGCATTTGATAAGATCCAATGCCTTTTCATGAATGAAACAGTAAAAAGTATATAGATAGAAGGGAAATGTCTCAGCAAACCTACAGTGAACATCATACTCAATGAGAAAATAGAAGCATTCCACTTAGATAAAGTACAAGACTGGGCTGCCCAACATTACCATTACTGTTCAACAGAGTGCTGCAAGTTCTTGCCATAGCAATTAGTCAAGAGAAAGGAATTAAAGGCATACATACAGATTGGAAGAAAAGA
Organism: Erinaceus europaeus; assembly: GCF_950295315.1. Lineage (NCBI taxonomy): Eukaryota > Metazoa > Chordata > Mammalia > Eulipotyphla > Erinaceidae > Erinaceus > Erinaceus europaeus. Next base: position 58,051,029 of record NC_080162.1, read on the forward strand.
AATCAAACTGTCACTATTTGCAGATGATAATAGTATACATAAAAAAAGCCTAAAGAATCTGGCAGGAAGCTCCTGGAATTGACCAAGCAATACAGTAAGGTGTCAGACTACAAAATTAATATACAAAAGTCAGTGGCATTTTTTATGCAATTACAAACATCAGAAGAAGAAATCCAGAAATCAGTCCCATTCAATATAGCAGCAAAAAAAGAAAAATACAATAAAATATCTAGCAATAACTTAATAAAAGAATTTAAAGACTTACATACTGACAATTATGAGTCATTATTCAAGGGCATAAAAAAGATATAGAAAAGTAAAAAGATATCCCATGTTCATGGATTGGAAGAATTAGCATCAAAATGAAAATTCTACCTAGAATCATATACAAATTTGATATAATCACCATCAAGTTCCCACGAAAAGATTTTGAAAGAGTAGAACAAAAGTTCTATTATAAATTATAGATATTTTAATGATACTTACTTTTTGCTTTCTCACTAAATAAACAAAAATGTTAAAGAAAGTAAGGCTCAATGTGACAGTAGACTCCAGGTGATTTACAAATCCTTCTCCTCTCTCTCAACCCACATATATTTTACTATCACAGAAATATAGTTTCTTATCTAAACATCTAAGTGAGACTCCCATTTAGAATCTATCTTCTTTTTCATACTTTATTTTTATTTCACAAGGAATGAATGCAGAGCCTTACAAATGCATAGCACTACTACTGACTGACCTTCCAGATTCAACTATTATATCACTCATTTTTTACAGAGATGAGAGAAAAGTATGCTAGGTAGAAGAGAGGAAAGGAGAAAAACTGTTTATAACCATTCATGTATTTCCCTTGGTGTCCCCATATGGTGCTGTGAGTTAAATCTGGGATTTTGTTCCTTCTAAGGTACACATACTACTGGATAAATCACCTCTCAGTACCAAAAATCTATTCATTTTCTTTTAAGAAAGCATTTATTTTTGTATGAAAGAGAGAAATAGATTAGAGCACTGCTTAGCTCTTCTGGCATGTAAAATGCCAGATGATGAACCTGAGGTCTCTGTATGAATGTCTTATAACTGCCTCTGCCATATCTCCTCAGGCTCATACACGTTTCTTTCTTCTATTTTTTAAATATTTATTTATTTATTCCTTTTTGTAGCCTTTCTTGTTTTTTTAAAATTTTTTTAAATATTTATTTTATTTATTTATTCCCTTTTGTTGCCCTTGTTGTTTTATTGTTGTAGTTATTGTTGTTGTCATTGTTGGATAGGACAGAGAGAAATGGAGAGAGGAGGGGAAGACAGAGAGGAGGAGAGAAAGATAGACACCTGCAGACCTGCTTCACCGCCTGTGAAGCGACTCCCCTGCAGGTGGGGAGCTGGGCACTCAACCAGCATCCTTACAGGGGTCCTTGTGCTTTGTGCCACCTGCGCTTAACTTGCTGCGCTACCGCCCAACTCCTCTTTCTTCTATTTTAAAAAGTTCTTTACTTTTACACTTTATAAAAATCTTAATGACAGAAAAGTACAAAGACAGACCATAATACTGCTTATTTCTGGCTATGGTGGAGCTGGAGTTTGAACCTGGGACCTCATAGCCTCAGGCATGATTGTCTTTTGCATAGCCATTACAATTTTTTCTTTCTTTTCTCTATTACCCTTCCCATTCTTTTCTCTTTCTTTTTTCTCTATTTCTTTATTTTTATTGCTACCAGGATTATTACTGGAACTCAGTGCCTGTGCCATGAATGTATTACTCTAGGTAACTGGCTATCTCTCCATCTCTCTCCCTCTCTTTTCTCTTCCTTCTCCCCTCCCTCACTTCCCTCAATTTTCCTTTCCTTTCTTGAATAGACACAGAATTTTAGAAGGAAGTGGAGAGAGAGAGAGACAGAGACAGAGAGAGACTGAGACTGACTCACCCCTGTGGCCCTGTTTCAGGTCTCATGAAACTTCTCCCCTGCAAATGGGGACCAGGGGCTTTCACTCAGGCTCTTGTGCATGACTGTGTGTGTGCTCTATCCAGTATGCCCTCTCCCCATGACTTTATAATTTTTTAATAAAATTTAAGATTATAGTTTTCAAAATTGAAGAGGAAGTTAAATTTTACTTCATTTGGAAACTTAGAAATAATGAACCTAGAATAATTAAACAACCCATGAGGATTCACTGGGAAGTATGGATAAAATGTTAAGCAATTAATAATTTTAAACAATTACAGTGAGTTCACTCTTACTTTATATCAAGTATCCCATCCTTGGTCTTTGATCTTAATTCATAATAGAAATATGAGATCATTCAGCTACAGAGTTAATCATATAAATTTATTAGGGAATTCAAGGTAAATGGCCTAGTTTTATCTTGACGTTCATATTTTCTTTTTCTCTAAAATATAAATGAATGATTTTAGACTGTAATCAGCAAAACAGAGGTCAGAGGATTTTAGAATTAATTTTCATTTCATTATGAAATGATTCCAGGTGCAAGAATTAAAATGTTTCATTTTGCTTCCCAATCTTTATTTAAAATTCCATTTCTATTTTCACTCCTATAGAAATGACATCCTACACTCATTTATGTTTTGTTTGTTTGGGGGAAAAGAATGCCTGAACTCAGTCTACTGGGATCTAATTATCGGTACCTAATTCTAATTACAGTTTTTTAAGTCAATGCTGTAGGCTTTCCTCCTCACCACTTGTTTTATAAAGGGGCCATTTATATTGTTCAGAAGACTTTCTATGTTAGATATTTCTATTTATAGAAACCATCTATCAAGGGGCTTATAGCTATTTAATCTCAGTTTGCCATCATGTTCATTTAAACTATGAAAGTTTGGGTTTTTTTTTTTTTTTTTTGTAATTTAAACACACAGGAAAAGACACAAGAAAAGATAAACACACAAAAATCAAAACATTATTTTGGGGATAAAACATAACACTTCCGTTAAATTTTACTATTTACAAAAAATACAAAAAAAGCTACTAATAGGAGTTCCTGCCTATATATGTTTAAATAGACTTGAAAAGTTTAATCAGTATCACTGAACTGTTAAAAATCTCCTATCAAACCAGTATTTTCTTACTAACCTTTGAAAGAGGAATAAAGAGTAGGCAGGACATTAAACTGCCAAGCAACTTTATAGCATATGTAAAGATTTTCCATTTCATTATTTTTACATATTTATTATTTTAATGCACATTCATTTTTTAACATTTTTATTTTTTTATTATCTTAATTTATTTACTAAGTAGAGACAGCCAGAAATCAAGAGGGAAAAGAGTGATAGAGAGGGAGAGAGACAGAGACACACCTTCAACACTATTTCACCTCTGCAAAGCTTTTCCACTGTAGATGGGGACCAGGGGCTCAAACCCAGGTCCTTGCACATTGTAACATGTGTGCTCAACCAGGTGCACCACCACCCACTCCCTACATATGTATTTAATTGCATGGTTGTTTCCACTTTTCAGAAAATAGATATTTAGTTCAAAGTTCTAAGTGTTTTCACTTGAGAACTATTTCTCTATGAAATATTAACGTAATTTTCACTCATATATGTCATCATCTCTAATAGTAGGCAAAATGCAAATAGAATCTCTTTTGTTTCTGTTATGTAAAAGCCATATACTGTTACATTTCATACCAAAGATGGGTACTCATATAGAACCCAGTACTGACAAGTACACAGGTACACCAACTCAGCAAGTAACAGGTTATCTGCAGGTTTTCCTCATGGTCTTATCATTAGACACACATCAAGTTCATGATCACATTAAATGTACTAAGAACAAAGGATCAAATGCAATTGCAAAGGTTCAAATGCAATTTGAACCTGACTCAAACACTGAATCTCTACAGCAATATTTGTTCTTGAGGGAAGATAAAATATTCATGCCCAATATTTTGATAAAAATAGTCTAGAAATTGTTTTGTGTTGTGGTATATGCTTTTATTTATTTTTAGAACTCAGAAACTTCAATATGATAATGTTATGTTACAAAGAAGAAACTGAGGCAGGAATACTCAGACTCAGAAAGCAGCATAACCTGAGAGCATTATTAAAACATGATTCTACTTTAAGAGTTTTTTTTTTGGGGGGGGGGGGTTCAGGGAGGCAAACAGTGGAGCACCTAGTTAAGTACAGTTTCAAGCCCCTTGTCCCCACCTGCCATGGGAAAGCTTCACAAGTGGTGAAGCAGGGCTGCAAGTGCCTATCAGTCTCTTACCCTCTTTACATTCCCCAACCCCCTCAATTTCTCTGTGTCCCTATTCAATAATACATAAATAAAATATTTAAAAAGAACAGAGTTTTCCCATTCACTACATCTGGGCCCAAGACTTTGTGTCTATTAACTTCATAAATGATGTGGATACTTGTGACTAAGGGAACATGATTTGAGAATCACTGATCTTAAGAATATCACAGTTTCATTGAATATTTTTCTTTACTTTATGGAAATTTCAACTTAAGATACTACCTCCTTTAAATATATTTTGGGAAAAATGTGACTTATATTACTCTTATTAAGAGAAAAAGCATGTTAGGTTCAGATAGTGTTGGAAATAATGAGTACAAAGGTAATTCCTTCACTTTGATATAACAGTTTAAAAACAACTGACTAAATTCTGAAGTTAAAAAAGGATACAATAGAGTTCATGGAGATATTTGTTTTCTCACTAAAATTATTTTTGATACATACATTTTAATATTTTAGTGATTAAAAACTAAAGTGAGAAATAAATTATTTCAGGAAGTAGTAAATTTCTTATTTCCAAATCATATCTTGTTACATAACTTGGTTGCAAAACTGTATAATCATGGACTTCTTTTTTTTTTTCCTTCCTTCGTTCCTTCCTTCCTTCCTTCCTTCCTTCCTTCCTTCTTTCCTTCCTTCCTTCCTTCCTCCCTTCCTTCCTTCCTTTCTCTTTATTACTTTCTTTCTTTCTTTTTAATCATGGACTTCTTTAAGAAAAAAATAGAACAAGGATTTTTAAAAGACCTACAAGGATTTTTAAATACCTTGAGTTTCTTTTTCTTTAGTAGTGAGAATCATTTTTTGTTTGTTTGTTTGTTTTTGTATCAGGTGTTTGAAAATGTATCTATTTATTTAAGTATTTATTTATCTTGTTGTTGCTGGTACTTCACCAGTCTGGGATGATTTTTTTTCAGATAAAAAGTAATAGGAGAGAAAGAGAGAGCAAGAAAGAGAAGGAGAAAGAGAGAGAAAGGCACAGAACTTACCCTTAATAAATTAGGATGGAATCTGGCTCCTGTGCATAGCAAAGCAGACACCCTCCCAAGTAATCTATCTTGCTAGCTCCAAATTTTACATGTCTAAAGGGAAAATCTTACTTTAATAAAAATCTAGTAGTAATGTAACTTAATACTACTAAAGAAAATAATCATTGAAGAATGAAGAAACTGTCCATTTGCTTTGATTTTTCCCAAGAAAAATGATTACCAAGGAAATAACTCAAAAGAAGAAAAAGTTTATTACCAAAAATGCATCTATAACATGTTTTAAATGCTAAACAAATTAAATGCAGCCAATAGTAAATAGATTATGCATTTTTAAATTGATGATACAGTGCTTCGAGAATAAACAACAAAGTTATAAACGGTGTCACAACATAAGGCTGCTATGTGCAAAAATAAATCTCAAAATTACTACTCTGCTCAGTACTACACAAGAAGAACTAGTGAAAAAATGGGTATGTTATACAATACTAAATATATGATTTCTATATTTTTCCTTAAATTTTATTTATTTTTATTTGTTTTTGCCAGCAGAATTATCACTAGGGCTTGGTGTCTGAATATCCAATGAATCCACTGCTCCTGGAAGCTGTCCTCCATATCCCTTTTTTCTTTTTTTGTTAAAGACAGAAATGAAGAGTTATGAGGAAGATAGAGAGACACCTACAGCACGGATTTATTGCTTAAGTATCTGTCCCCTCCCCATTTGCAGATGAGGATCAGGGGCTTGGACTTAGATATTTTAAAGCTGTTTTATTGTGAGCTCTACTTGGTATACCACCGCTAGGCCTCAGTGCTCACCCTCTCAAATTTTACTGTTTTTCAGACAATATATTAATATTTTATTTTATTTTTCCTATTAGGGTTAGCACTAGTGCTTATTACCTGCATGGTGATTCCACCACTCCTGACATCCATTTGTTGGTTTTTATTTTTATTTTGACAGAAGGTGAGAAACAAAGAGGAGGGAGTTAGAGAAAGAGAGATAGAGAAGGGGAAGGCACATGCAGCACAGTTCTATCACTCCTGAATTTTCTCTCCTGGAGGTAGAGACTGGAGTTTTGAGCCCAGGTCCTCCCACACAATAATATGTGCCTTCTACAGGGAAAGCCACCACCCAGACTCTGAATATTTTAAATGTTTCTACCAATATATTCCTTTCCCACAGAAAATTATGAGTTTAATATTCTGGCAAGTACTACTAACACCACCAATCTCCAAATATATTAGAAATTTATTGAATAGTGAAATTCAAAGTTAATGTAAAAATATTGGAGAGAGACTACATGCTTCATACTTAAGTTTTTTCATATCTTAAATCATGACTCAGTGGGACCAAAAAGTTGGCCTAAACTACAAGTCATATAGGTGAGGACGGACTTAATGTTCAAGAGACAACTGAAATAAAAATAAGTAAATAAATAAATAATCCATACTCCTTATCTGTCTCTATGTTTGACTAACTTTTTGGTATCGTCCTAAGTCATTATTATCTGTACTTACTTAAATAATTTATTCTAGAGTTTAAAGAAAAGGATTCCATCCATATGAAATTAACAATAACTTTTGAAAGTTGTCCTTTCAATTTATTTCCCTTATCTTTTGCATTGCAAACTAATTTGAGGGTAAGTTGTGGTTTTTTATGGTAGACATAATTTTAGACTTTGGTGTTTTGCTCTAACTGTAACTATGTTAAATTCACATTGTGTGATTAATATTTTTTTTCTTTTTTAAGAAACAGAATTTCTGGCTGGACAACATACTCTATGTTCCACCTGAGGCAGATGGGTCCTGAAACGGGGGCAGCTTAGAACGTTCCTATTCATGACCACAGAATGCGAGCTCAGATCTCCAGGGATGCAGAGGTCACACAGGCTTCAAAGCTGAATATGGGTCCCAGATCACATCAAATCAATGAGGTTTACAGTCAACAATATTTATACACCTTTCTCATATTTGGGACCTACTTTCTTCTCTGATCCAGCTTCCTGGTCTTTTTTTCCAACCATGACATCATCTCCACAGACAGTGACTTGGCTCCACCTGCATATCAGATTTCAGACTCAGGAAAAAATAAAAAACTAGTATAGTCATGGGCTCTTTGGAACATAACTATAATCGGACTATCTACAAAACAGAAACCCCTCAACTCTTCATATGAACTATTCCAGCCTTTAGGTTCATGAATAGTCAACAATTTGTTTGGCTCTGTTTTCTATGTTAACTCTGTTTTCAGCCACCAGCTTCGAGATGCTAACATGATGCCAACCTGACTTCCCTGGACAGATGATCCCACCAATGTGTCCTGGAGCCCCGCTTCCCCAGAACCTCATCACACTAGGGAAAAAAAGAGACAGGCTGGGAGTATGGATTGACCTGTCAATGCCCATGTTCATCAGGAAAGCAATTACAGATGCCAGACTTTCCACCTTCTACACCGCATAATGACCCTGGTCCATACTTCCACAGGGATAAAGAATAGGAAAGCTATCAGGAGAGGGGATGGGACACGGAGTTGTGGTGACAGGAATTGTGTGGTGTTGTACCCCTCTTATCCTATGGTTTTTGTCAGTGTTGCCTTTTTATAAATAAAAATTAAAAAAAGGAAAAAAATTCCATATGCATTTCCTAGAAATAAAAACATTTGATCTCAAAAAATAAAAATAAATAGAATTTTTAACCATAAAGTGGAAAAACTTTGAAATTGAAAGTTAGCATAATGTCAGAAAAAATTACTTACTGCAATAATGTACACACAGAGACTATATGCATGTGTACACAGAGTGACAGACAGACATATAGAAACAGAAATACAGAGGAAAATACACCACAGCACTAAATCTTCTACCATTTTGTCCCTCCTATCTTTATGAAGCTCAAGAATTTGAAGATTTAATAGAGGCCCCCAGTTTGTTACTCATTTAAAAATCTGCATTTTGTTTCTCATTAAAACCTGTTTCATAGATTTTTTTTCAATATTCAGAAATATAAGTATATTTTTGACAAAATACTGTCTTTGATTCAAAGTATCTGCCTTAAATTTCTGATCCTCAAAAAGAAGTTAGTAGTAAAAAACATTTTTTCCAGTTATTTAAAAACTGATATGTGGTGCAATTATAAAGTTGCCCTAAAAAGCAAGTCTTAGCATATTCTTTTATTTTTTTAAGAAAGGATTAATTAACAAAACCATAGGGTAGGAGGGGTACAATTCCACACAATTCCCACCACCCAATCTCTGTATCCCACCCCCTCCCCTGATAGCTTTCCCATTCTCTATCCCTCTGGGAGCATGGACCCAGGGTCATTGTGGGTTGCAGTAGGTAGAAGGTCTGGCTTCTGTAATTGCTTCCCCACTGAACATGGGTGTTGACTGGCCAGTCCATACTCCCAGTCTGCCTCTCTCTTTCCCTAGTAGGGTGTGTCTCTGGGGAAGCTGAGCTCCAGGACACATTGGTGGGGTCTTCAATCCAGGGAAGCCTGGCCAGCATCATGATGGCATCTGGAACCTGATGACTGAAAAGAGAGTTAACATGAGAAGCCAAACAAATTGTTGAGCAATCATGGACCCAAAGCTTGGAATAGTGGAGAGGAAGTGTTAGGGGGGTACTCACTGCAAACTCTAGTGTACTTCTGCTTTCAGGTATATATTTTGCAGTAGTTTACGGATACGTGTGAACATGTGCTCTCTCTCACAGAAACTGGTGTATATCTAGGTTTTGGGACTTTGTTAGAAAGTGAACCACCAGAGATGGAATTAGAGTATACTATGAAAGGAAAGGTCTCACCCGAGTAATGAAGCTGAAGGGTTGTCATTCTACACGTGAAGTCTCTGGACACAGTCTGAAGTGAAGCATGTTGAGGTGGAAATAGTTGCATTGATTAGGTTGCGATTGGCAGATGCAATATTATTTGATATGGATTGGGAGAGGCATACGGGAAAGTGGGCCTTATCCAAGGGTTCCAGGACTGGGGGAAGTAGAGGCTCTACAGTGGAGATGTGAGGTTCTTGTGGTCTTAGGGTTCCAAAAGACAATCAATAGTTAATGTTATCACATTATTTGGTAATTGGGTTAATTTTGAAAAGTCCTTTTGTTAGGGTTTGCTGTATAGTACTCAGTATCTTGTATATAGCTGTGCTATTGGTTGCTTCTGATCTACTTGGTCTAGGCTTTTGAGAGGGTCTGCATATCAATTACACAGCCTTTATATTGAAAAGATTCAGTTTGTGTTTTGAAAAACTTCGAGACATACAATTAATTTTCCCACTCTCATATTAATTAACTAGTGATTTATATGACTACATTTTACTAGGAGTGTACATAAACACCATTCCCACCACCAAAACACTGTGACCCATCCCTCCCACCCACTCCCACCCCCCACTGGCCCAGGAAGCTGCATGTCTACCCCTCACCACAGGGTTTTTACTTTGGTGCCCTACTTACAATTTGATCAGGTCCTGCTTTTAGTTTCCCTTCCAGATCTTCTTCCTCAACTTCTGTTGATGAGTGGGATCATGCCATACTCATCTTTATCTTTCTGACTTAGCTCACTTAACATAATTCCTTCTAGCTCTGTCCAAGATGGGTCAGAGAAGGTGGGTTCATTGTTCTTGATAGCTGCATAGTATTCCATTGTGTATATATACCACAGCTTTCTCAGCCACTCATCTGTTGTTGGGCACCTGAGTTGCTTCCAGGTTTGAGCTATTATGAATTGTGCTGCTATGAACATAGGAGTACACACCTCTTTTTGGTTGGGTGTTATGGAGTCCTTGGGGTATAAGCCCAGGAGAGGAATTACTGGATCATATGGAAGGTCCATGTCTAGCCTTCTGAGAGTTTTCCAGACTGCTCTCATCAAATTGAAAAGCTTCTGCACATCCAAAGAAACTATTAAACAAAGAGACCCCTCACAGAATGGGAGAAGATCTTCACATGCCATACATCAGACAAGAAATTAATCACCAAAATATATAAAGAGCTCAGCAAACTTAACACCAAAAAAGCAAATGACCCCATCCAAAAATGGGCAGAGGATATGAACAAAACATTCACCTCAGAGGAGATCCAAAAGGCTAACAAACATATGAAAAACTGCTCTAGATCACTGATTGTCAGAGAAATGCAAATTAAGACAACACTAAGATACCACCTCACTCCTGTAAGAATGGCATACATCAAAAAGGACATCAGCATATTCTTAATCAGAGTAAAATGTGATTCTTTCCAACAAATGCACTGTTAAATTTCTTTCTGCCTTTGTCAGTAAAACAACTGTGAGCAGATTTTAAAAAATGAACTTTTCTCATATAACTCACTTGAGACTTCCATTTAACCCCTTTTTAAAAATAATCTATTAGAGAAAACTCACTCATTCAAACATGCATGTTCCTCACTCATGCAATTTTACGTCACACTGTCTACATCAGGCTTGACACTTTTGTAACTTCCATTTCATACAAGCATCCCCATAGAGATTCAGATCACCTGTGAGCACAAGTGTATTAAAGATTTACTATGTGCTCAGCAATTCTCCTGATCTCTAGTCTAAGCTATATTATCTCAATAAATAAAGAAAAGTAGGAATTTGATAAACATGCTTGCAATGACCTACTGAGAGAAACCACTGACATGACTTTAACTCAGTTATTATTGGTTATTAACTAAATCGCTGTAAATTGTTAAATCTTTGTAAACATTCTACTTCCGTGAGAATAAAAACTTTGGCCTAGATTGATAAGGTGGTAATCAAAGAGAATAAGAGTAATAGATCCATAAGAAGCCATCCCCCCAATACTGGATACATACAAATAAATCTTTAGAAGGAAAGAGGGACATCTATTGTACAGTGATCATCCTTCAGTGTAACAAAACTAAAGGCATATGCTCTGCCAAATACAAATGAGTTCATGGGAACAAGAGGACAGGAAACTTCAGAAGTTACCTTGAAGATAACTAGGCAGATGTTCAATATATACAAGACCTCAAAATACACTAATTTACAGGTGCCAAATGCTTATTTAATTAGCAAAGAGGAATGGTGGAAGAAAAAACAGATGTAAAAACATCTGGAGTCTTTTAAATAATATTAAGCACAATCATGATAGTAATGATAGATATTGTTCCATTAAGCATAGTATTTCTTTATGAAGCCCAGTTCTCATACTGGTATTCTATGCAGTAATATAGATATTTAAAGAAAAACCTTTATTAGGAAATTTAAAAGCAAAGATAGTTCAACAATATACCTATTAAAATTATGTTAGTAATTACCAAAAATCATTTACAAATAAGAGAAATTAGTTCATTGAAAAAAATTTAGGTAATAAACGTAATTGCAATATGATTAGCGAATATAGTACTATCCTTGTAACCTGCAATATTTTCACCCACTAGCACCCAGTAGATACATTATGCTAGAATGTAAAGCTGTTTGCAAAATATAAAATACTGGATAATGATCATTCATCTTGCTTTCCATCTCTATAGGATTTCTTTATGTTACAGTAAGTTGGAAATTTTACTGCTCCCAAGTAAGCCCTTTTGTCTTCTTCCTCTTGTAGTAATGTAAACTGTGCATGTCAAATATATCAGGGCTGGATGATAGATAATTCTTTCCTGATGTAGGGTTTATATTACATGGGTCCAATGATCCATAACCCAGTTAATTTTACTATTTTCTCTGTTTGGTAAAATCTGATAGAGTGAGAAAGTCTTCTCAACTGATCATTTCTGCGATAAATTTATGTCATCATTTTATAAAGCCGACCAACTGCCACTGCGTCTTTTCAAAATTGTCTTTCCAGACATTTTAAATGTATTTATGCTACCAGGCATAGTTTATATAGTGATATTTCACCCTCATTGTTCGTTTGGCCTTTCTTCTACCCCACTCCCCTCTCTCTTCCTAGGGCAGCTTGCTGAAACTGGAGATTCCTGGGTGTTTTATTAACAGGAGGTTTTACCTGACACACTATTTATTGAATCACAAGTAAATAAGCAGATAGATAAGCTACTTCTGTATCTTTACTCTTTGGGAATTTACAAGGAAAAAAATAAGAACAGCAAAAAATAAATAAACAAAGACTAAAATGCTGGAGAGACAGTAACATCACTGACAACAGACTGAGCTGAAGTAAGTGTATTCTATCATAAATTCTAATGATCCAACTTTTATTTCTAATATTACTTAAGATAGAAAATTACAGGAATTGCCAGGGGGAATACAGTCCCATATTCCCGGGAAAAGGGGAGTGGTAACATGTGGCTTAGAAAGGAGGTGAAACAGGGAGGGTGGATGTTTATATAAATCAGTTGGATGGGCATGGTCAGTCTCTTTCTCTCTTCCAAGGAGGGCCTGCCAACATATGAGTAAACAGCTCTTTCATTCCATCTCACTTTCTCTCTCTTTCATGGACCACATGCACTCCAACATGTAGGTGTTATCAATTTTCCTGAAGAAAGTTTAAATTTCCTGAAAACCATGCTTTCTCCTCAATTCTTGGTTGAGTTTATATGTGATAAACCTTTCAACATGTGGGGAATGATCTTGGCCCAAATTTCCCACAATACAATACAAATACAATACAGATTTCATGGCTTTAATAGCTATTTTTATTTAATATGCATTCAACAGTTGATCACAAAATAAAATTTTTGCAGAAGTGACTAATTTTAACAATTAACTGAATAGCTATTAAAATGACCTTTTGAGATAATGTTTCAAAAGATGCAATAATAATGTTTCTATATTATTGCTACATTGTAGGCTAGGAAATATCAGATCATATCAGTAGATGCAGAAAATCATTTGAAATAATTCAAAATATATGCACAGTAAGAAAAACTCAGCTAATTTAATGTAAAGGAAACTCCTCTAATTTGATAAATAATTTACAAAAAAAAGGCTACAGATAAAACCATACTTATTGATAAAAAAATATTATTTTGCCATCTATGACTAGGAATAAGGCAAGAATACTGCTTCTCTCAAATCCTAGCTTGTGCAATAAGGTTAAAAGATAAAACAAAAGGAATAAGTTAAACTGTCCTTATTTGTATGTGGTACAATAGCCTA